>NC_053166.1:70170924-70770924 GCF_016835505.1 Polypterus senegalus | reverse complement strand
CCTGTGATGCTGACCACACTGTCAGACCTGCAGTTCCCGAGACACACATACTGAGGTCTGTCTTTAAGATAGTCCACAATCCATGCTACTAGGTATGAATCTACTCCCATCTCTGTCACCTCGTCCCTAAGGAGCAGAGGTTGGATGGTGTTGAAGGCGCTAGAGAAGTCCAGAAACATAATTCTTACAGTTCAAGTGGGAGAGGGATCGGTGTAGCATATAGATGATGGCATCCTCCACTCCCACCTTCTCCTGGTATGAGAACTGCAGAGGGTTGAGGGTGTGGTGGACCTGTGGCCTCAGGTGGTGAAGCAGCAGCCGCTCCATGGTCTTCATCACATGTGAACCTGGACACCCCATGTAGATGCAAACAATAAAAATGGATTTGGTAGCAAAATAAATAATTTCTGAATCTAACAGAACACCTCTAGGATGTGGCAGAACAACAGATTTGCAGTTTGAATGTGCAGCTGACACATTTGCAGAAACTGCATGATGCAATCATGTCAACATAGGCCAACATTTTAGAGAAATCTTGTTTTGTAAAAGAACAAGCATTCAAAAAACCAGAAAAAGAACTTTAGCCTCTGATGGATCAATGCAACGGGTCTGCTCGTGGAGCTTTCTCCTGTATTAGGCTCAGGTCAAGACTGATGTCTCTGTCAAGGAACAGCTGTCTTTATCCAAATCCATCATCTTACACTGGGATCCAATGAATTTACTGTGTGCTGGAGCATAAAGGAAAACTGAGTTTTTTTTCTGACGTTACGGATTCTACAAAAGGTGTTGAAGCGGATATGATCAAGCATGACTAATTACAGAACACATAGGGCAAATCAAAGATATAAAGTCATATTAAGTCCAAAACTGACACGTTCTGAAGCACGTTTTGTTTCTGCAAAGAGATCTGCATGAGAATGGCCAAGTAAAAGCACTTAGAAATATTTTAATTTCTTCTTTTCGATATTGTGCCACAGTAGACACCACTAACACCACCATAAACAATAAATCAATAATCAATATAAATAAATCAATCCTCCTCTCGTCCCAGCAGCTCTGTCACTCTACCACCCAACTCCGGCTCAGCTTGCTGGGCTTCCCAAAGTCTTTTAAATAGTCCGTGACCCGGAAGTGCTCCTGTCCTTCAGTCCATGTGATTTACTAGCACTTCCGGGTCAGCTGAAGATTCATATTTTTCTTCAGCCTGGAAGTAGTTCTGTACTTCCATCCCCATGACTTGGCAGTACTTCCGGGTTATAATAGAAACAACAATCTTTGTGTCTCCCTGTAGCGTCCCCTGGCAGCACTCACGTTATCCAGCAGGGCTGTGAAGCCGAAACTCCATTTTCCATAATGACCTGCGGGAATCCGGGGCACCACCATGTTGCAGGGAGGACTCCATCTAGCGGCCTGGATGTATTGGCTGGCATAAGCTGCCGGCCATCTTTCACATCATATTCAAGGTAATGCTCTTCTGAAGGTAATGGATCTTCACTTGATGGTAATGTATCTCTTTTATGCTAAACATTACTACGCTTTTTGTATATTGGTAAATATTGAACATTTATTAAATCAGTGAACTCTTGCACTGCTTTGGTGCTCCTCATTGTTAACAGTACCTGAATAGGGCAGGTGCCCCAGTAGCTAAGGAGCTTCCTTTGGAAATTTAAAGTACAAGTTTGGGCTTAATTTGATTCAAATCTAGCTGTACTTGCAAACATAAAAGGCATTAATAACACAATAGAGTTGATTTAATCCGATATATGTTGCATTCACAGAGACTTCACATTTTCATCTCTTTTTGCAAATTTCCTGAACATCCCTAAAAGGCTTATTTCTCTACAAAACCATTGTTTCCTTTTACACTGTGCTCTTTCAACCTGATTTAAAAAATGGAATCTAAAATCTAAGAGTTAAACAGAGTCACATTTTACCAGCAAGTACTTCTGAAATATAAGTGAGCCTCTAACAAGCCCCCTGGGTACTGAATTAGGCATGGAGGTGCAAAACATGAATAAAAGAGTTCTTTAAAGAGCTTCAGGCCTTGAATTCAAAAGCACTGAATTGAAATCAGTCTCCTGTGGGAAAGAAGAATATGTGATATGTGAGATCCACCGAACTGAGTGACCACAGTGTTCATCTTAAGCAATGAATACTGGATAACTTTTCAAATCAGCAATGAATCATTTTTCGTGTCCATGCATATCCAAAAAGAAGATCCAGATGTCACTCTATTGTGTCATCTCAAGCAAGATTTCAAGAGGCTGGCAGCATGGGTGAGGTCACCCTGAAGTGACCACACCAGAGTGAGACAGACACATCAGCCCAGTCCATCCAAAAGTTTCTTTCATTTCAATAAATGTTCAGGGTTTACCAAATGTAAGTTGTATTACTGAGGAATTTGGCAGCAAACACATTGGGTGATAGGACAATGAAGGACGGACCCTGTGCTGCTTGACTTAGACAAGGCAACCTGTCAGAGGCCCTCTGCTCACACCTCCTACATGTCAGGCCCTACATCACAACAGTGCTAGACCACACACAACTGCAGTTGTCACAATGAGTGCTGCCTTGGCCTCCTTTCTCTCTTGACCTAACAGAACGGAGAGACACACTAAAGCATAATGCAGTAAAGTGAAGATATATTCACGCAGGCTTTATTTATTTATTTCACCTGTTAAGTTAGTTTTACAAAAGTCCAACTGATGTGGACTGCTTATGATTAATCCTCTTGCAAGTGAACATAGAGCTAAACACTTTTTTGAAGTGGTAATGACAAGACCAACCTCACAGTTTTAAAGACTGTTACTTTCAATTGTAATCAGTGCATTAACATGACATGGGGGTAATTTGCTCCAGCTCCTTAAAGAATTTCTTTCTTTTTCTAAGCTGTGAATGTGCTATCACAGTCCTATGTGTGCCTATATAGTTGTTTTGAAAGATAAAGCTGTGTTCCATTTACCTTGGAAATCAGAGCGTGGAATAACGTCATACCCTACCAGAGTTGACTGCGTTTCAGATAAACCTTCCGAAATCCAATATGGACTTGTCCAGAAAAACCTTTCCTGTGATTGCCTCAACAGAATAAACAGCAGTTGATAACAACACATTACACAGTATTTTATGCATCCAAACCCTATAAAAACACAGATAGAAGTTGAACAGTACTCTGTGTATGACTGATTTAATGAGACACAAACTGACAGAAGTGCTAATATGTTTACGGACTGACGTCATGATCTGAAGTTGGACAAACTCTGACTTGACATACCAGTCCTAGAGTTTCCATGTTGACTCAAAGCTCAAGGGGGCCTTCCAGTTGAAAATTCTGACTAGGAACTCAGAAATTCTGACTTCCCACTTCAAATGGAATGCAGCATAACTTCAGCCTGTAGTAGGGTGCTGGTTAAAGAAGTCTTCCTTGAAGTGTGCATGCCCATTGTAGGCGAAGGTCTCCATCACAGGCATTTTTGGCCATTTCATTATGGGCAGGGATCCTTTTGTATACAATGCAAAACCTCCACTGTGGATGGTGTTTGTTTTTGTTAAAAAAAATGTTTGAAATGAAAATGTGGCAGTGTGGATGTAGCCTAAAGGATTGCTTGGCTCTGCATGTTCATGTCGATAACTTCAACTATAATGCCCACATATGGTTTCAAATGCTGTGTCTAAATTACTTTCTCCATGTTGCTGGCTCCCATTTAAGATGGCAAAAGAGTGAACGAACGCTGCTGATTTTAAATATGTTTAGTTTTATGAACACTGGATGACGGCACAAGAGCACTTCTTATATTCCTCGTCTCCAAGATACACAAGCATGCTTCACTATAGCCTCCTGACTGTAACGGCAGAAGTGTATGTTCTGTGAATGCACTTTTTGGAGAAGGGACATTTAACTGTAAAAAAAGGCCAAGTTTTTTGGTGACAGGATGACCACATCATAACTAGATTAGCTTTATAAGATCTGTAAAAGAGGAGATCAGAGAGGAGGAAGGAGGATGGCAAAGTCACGCCAAGAATCCTCTGTCTTACTGCTGACACTTAAGCAATGAAAGAACTGGGTGCCTGAAAGACTAAACGTCTAGCAGACCAGGTTGTATGGCATTCACACTTTATTTTGCTTTTCTATTTGAGTATTACTTAATAAAGGAGTATCTTTTTCTCCGGTATGTTCTTTTACACTGTCTAATTGTCTAAGGTTACAGGTGTTAAAGAAAGGGGGAGTGTTGAACTTCAGCAGCGGTCAGTCCTGGCAATATCTTAAGATTACCAGATTTGAGGCATTCTGTTAAGATTTACACAATCCAGGGGGTCCTCGGGTTACGACACAGTTCCGTTCCTACAACAGTGATGTAACCCGAATTTTGGTGTAAGTCGAAACGCACCCTAGTCTAAGTCACTTACCTATCCTAACACATTTGCAAAATCATAATCTAGAACATAAAAACACAACTAAGCCACAGAAAAAGGAAAAGGACATAAATATACTGTACTGTACACTGTACTGTAGTAACAGAAAAAATGAGTGAAAGAAATGCTTACTTTTATTCCTTCTCACATCTCAATTTGTTTCTGTTTTTATGGGAGTGAGCGTTATAAACTCAAAGCGTTGTATGTCGAGACGTTGCAACCCGAGGACCCCCTGTAGTGTATAAAAGAGAGTTTGATCACACAAGGATCCTACCATGACACTTGGGTGGGTACACTTGATTACAGTACCAATAGTGCAACACAATGACACCATAAAGAAAGAAAGAACTTGTACATGTCTATAGTATACAACATTTTATGTGGAAATAAGGATGCAAAATCTTTAAAAACAGATTAGTCTGAGAGTATTTACACCTTAGTGGTTAGGGAACAGAGGATAACACATAAAACCAAAATGGGAAATTTCATTTTGGTTTAATTCTTTTCTTTGGCACAAGCAAAAGAAAAGTTACCCCATCATTAGCTCATCTGGAATGGAAAACTAGCAAATTAAGCATTCCAAAGCTAGTTTACAATTCTTTTTTATTATATCTGCTTTCTTCTAAGAGACCCGAAAATGCTTTCACTAAAATTTAGATTTCAATTAATTCATAAATGTATTTGCCAAACCTTTCTTGGTAATGGGATACCTCGACCTTTCCTGCCAGCACTGGGTACAAGGCAGAACAACACCCTGGGAGAATGTCAGGAGGTACTCACACGTCCGCCTACACCCTCGATTTATGGTTTCCAACCTGGCCTCATTGCAATTATTAAATCTTCGTGAAAGCAGCAGAATCAAAAACAACCCGAAAACTGATGTAGTCTAACAAAAATATTTCTGTTTTGTAAAAGGCAAAGTTTGAAGAAAATAAACCTTGTTAACGTCAACCATTTCCCTTTCTATGTTTTTATCAGACAGATATTTTCACCACACGTTCTCTCATTTCAAAGGGCATAGCCCAGATTTATAACTTCCTCTCACATGCGACAGGCTTTGATCAAATCATTGCTACTGCGTGGCCCGCTGTAGGTATGAGGCTGATTTGCGTCAATGCCATGCAGACCTCGAGGAGCCAGGCCTTGTTACAGCCACAGTTGCCTTTGGCAGCTTGTCCTCAGGATGAATGGAAATATTACCAAAACAAAAAAGATGGTAAAGGCACCTGTTCTTTGCACAGCTGAAATCAAACAACACAAAGCACTAAACCCCTCGGGATATACAGTATATTGTGATTATGCTTATAATCATATGGATCATTTTTTTATAAAATAATCTGGAAAGAATAAATGGATATACAGACATAATAAATAAACACTAATACGTAGTGAAGTGGGGTGACAAGTGGAGCTTTATGTAGCACTGCTACCTCACATGTGCAATGCCAAGGATTCAACTCCAGATCCAGGCGCTGCTTGTGTGCTGCACTCATGACTCCCTTTGCTCTTTTCGACATTCTAAAAAATGTGGATGCAGTGTGATTCAGTGCAACCATGAACTGGCATTCAGTCCAGTACCAAATCTCAAAGTGGTTGGATGAATTTACATCGCAGAACTTTACTTTTATCTAAAACCTTAGGTATTGAACACATAGAGATAAAATGTTTCCAAGAGTGTAATGTTCTGGTTCTTTACTCAGTAATGCAGTGTTTCTTTTCCCTGTGTCACATCCTAGCATTTTACTGAAGATATTCTTTGTTCAGCAATATTCATCCGAGAATTCCAATGGACGAGGTAAGAAAGCTAAGTGGGATTATTTCCATTATTTTCGACTGCGATACAGCATCTACATGAAGAAATGGTACCAAAACTTTATCCTCCGTTGTGAACATAAATAACCAGGATGGTATTTATTGCTTTCAACACATTTGTGCCACATGAGTGGGTAGTCATTTCATCCCTTCTGATCTTCAAAAAAAACTTCGCCCTTCACTCGAATGTATGACCTGATTCAGCAAGAACTGTGTCATCAGGTTCGTTGATGATAAATCTCTGATTGGTTAAATGAGTAATAATAATGAATCGGCTTAGAAGCAGAGCAGGGGCCTCATGCATAACGCTGTGCGTAGAACTCGCACTATAACATGACGTAAGCACAAAAGCTGAAATATGCTTACACACAGAAAAATCCAGATGCAGGAATCTGTGCGTTCGCCAACTTCCGCGTTCTTCCGCTACATAAATCCCAGTCAGTGTGAAAAGTAACGCTCGTGCATGCGCCTGCTGTCCCGCCCCAACTCCTCCCAGAATTACGCCTCTTTGAATATGCAAATCAATATAAACAGCCCTTAAGCTCAGCGTTCTGTGAAAAGACAATGGGAAAAGCAAGAGGGAAAATGGAAGAATTTCAGCAAATACCAAGTGGAGGGAAGGAAAAATGTGCTATTTGTTGCTTTAAACAGTGGTATAAACAACAAAAGGAAGCTGATCGAGTGACATAGCGTGTCGGAGAAACTCAAAAGCTCAAGTTCACAAAGTCGCAGTGCCTGAAATAAAAAAGAAGTTTTGAAAAGGCAAGTTGTAGCCTACCGTCTGAGTGTCATATGAAAGCTTATTAGGGTACAGAGAAAAAAAAAAATAGGCACACAGTGGGGAAAAAAGCACGAAATATCAACTTCAATCTCAAAATTTCCACTTTAATCACATAGTTTATTTTGTCATTAAAGTAGAACATCATAAACTTCATCTGAAAATCGTTTAATCAACTAGTTTCTCAAATCCCATCGTAACTGAAGTAGCACGTTAAATGCTGTATGTGCTCTATGTGTGTGAATCACTACGTGCTTCTTAAACTGGCTTTCTCTTCCTCCGACAGGACACAGAATCCATTACATTCGTGATATTACAGCTCTCTGAATAACTAAAATACTGAGATGTATACGTGATATCATTTTCATGATGATAGGAGTTAAAGCATGCTATTAAACATGGAAACATGGTGGCGCAGTGATTGTGTGCAACCTTCGATGAAATAATTTATTGCAGCAGTACTCAGGGGCGGCTCTAGGCTTGTAGCGGCCCTGGGCAGAGAAAGAATCAGTGGCCTCTTCGCCCGCCAATGTCAATATGGTATCTTATGCACAGTGGATGGCCACGTCCATTGCAGACACTGCATAGCCGCCTCGTGCTCATGACACAAGCGTTTAACTTTTGTCGAAATTTGCCTCTGCGTTTTTAGCTGTGTCATTATTTTCTCTTTCTGTTTTATATTCAATATATATTGGCATGGCGGCCCCTGGGATTTGGCGGCCCTGCATACTGTCTCTTTCAAATGTATTAACCTCCAATTCCTGTCCTTCGTTTTCTTTCTCCAAGTAACCGATCACCACACAATCAGCTCTATAATAGACGTTAAGCCATCTGTAAGCTTAGAGTGCTAATTCTTCAAAACTTTTAAGGAACATTGAAATATCTTCGTAGTACATGTTTAATTATTCTGTCCTTCACACTAGTCCCAATAAAGCATACAGTGCGAGGCAGGAACAACCATTAATTATTAACAATATACATTATTTAAATGAAGTTAAAGTTTTATTTGTATAATGTGATAAACATATTTTGCTGCATTTCATCTTAAAAATGATATTGTCATCATATGTAAATACACGCTTTATAAAGTGGCTCAGGTTGTGCAAAATTATAACTGTGGTGCAAGTTTACAGTGAGGTAATTCTACTTATAAGAACAGATAGTTCTACAAGGAGCACTTGATTGAACGCATTTAGAGCTCTTGGCATGAAACTCTTTCTGAACTGCGAGGGCCATACAGGAAAGGTTTGAAGCGTTTGCCATGTGAGAAACAGTTCAAATAGGAAGCATGGCTGAGGCAGCATGTGCTTAATGCTGTGTACCGATAATTCTCTTTCCGATCAGCAAGCTCTGAGTGGTGCAGTGAGAGTAATATGGAAAAAGATGATCTGCTGTGGCAATCCCTAACGGGAGCAGCTGAAAGAAGTAAAATAAGGTGCAGTGAGAGTAACAACGCTAAAACAGCTATGCTATTTGAAATAGTTTGACCATTCTGTGGACCATTATATTGCTACTGGTTAATTGCAATCAGATGCATTAAACTAATAAACACTATATGGTTAATTTCAGTGTATTTATAAAGCCGCATCAGGAAAATAAAGGATAACCACAGGAACAGTAGCACTGCTTTGATGCTGGGTGCTGCCAGTCTGCAAAACCGAGCGTAGAACTTGCGTACGACAGGGTAAGATGTACCGTGGAAATGTGCGTGGCTTTACACCAAGTTTAGGTTTAGGTTACATCGCGATTTAAACGTGGATACGTTCTTATGCAACATTTCTGTGCGTATGCTACGTTTATACATGAGACCCCAGGTGAGGTAGTTCCATAAACAGAGCCTCAATCTGGACACACCTGTAAGCATCATCAAAGAAATGGTTGTTGACTTCAGGAGGCAGCATTTGCACACCAAACAACAGTATAAAGTGTCAGCAACTTCTGGTTATCTTCTCTGAGGGTCACAGAGAAACTAAGGTGGACAGAGAACACTTCATTCATCCTCATTAAAATCCATCAGAACCTTCATTTCCTGAGACAACCTGGGAAGTGGTGAAGAGGCACCTTTGAAAATGTCCATAACTATAGTATGGTAAGTCATAATCCAGGACAGGAAACCCATACAAAGGAGAAGGTCTGTTCAGAAGAGACTCAGCTATCATTGATTGACTGCAGGGTTTTTTTTTTTTACTTCACCATGGATTTTAATGGTGTAATCAGTACTAGGATGTTGTATCGTGTTAGCCATTATGGATGCAATGAGAAGTTAAGCAAAATGACACCTGTTATTGGCTAAACTAAAAAGATTACAATATGCAAGCTTTCGAAGCAACTCAGGTTCCTTCTTTAGGCATGTTGTATGATATAATCAAAGTCTGAAGGAATCTAATGTTTGATTTTTTATTTGTCTGAGTAATATTTTCCACATACCTTACTGCTACTACTGGACTGGATGTATGTGCATGCTCTGGATATGACCTTTTTGTGGATTTACTCATCCATCCATCCATCCATCCATCTATCCTCTTCCGCCTATCCGAGGTCGGGTCGCGGGGGCAGCAGCTTGAGCAGAGAGGTGGGGCAGGATCTCTCCCCCAACCCTGAGAGGGCACTCCACCCTTTTCCAGCTGAGGACCATGGTCTCGGATTTGGAGTTGCTGATTCTCATCCCAGCTGCTTCACACTCAGCTGCGAACCGAACCAGGGAGAGCTAAAGATCACAACCTGACGAAGCAAACAGGACAACATCATCTGGAAAAAGCAGTGACCCAATCCTGAGTCCACCAGACCAGACCCCCTCAACACCCTTCATAAAAGTTATGAACAGAATCGGTGACAAAGGGCAGCCCTGGTGGAGTCCAACTCTCACTGGAAATGGGCTTGACTTACTGCCGGCAATGCGGACCAAGCTCTGACACCGGTTGTACCGGGACCGAACAGCTCTTATTAGGGGGTCCGGTACTCCATACTCCCAGAGCACCCTCCACAGGACTCCCCGAGGGACACGGTCGAACGCTTTTTCCAAGTCCACAAAACACATGTAGACTGGTTGGGCAAACTCCCATGCACCCTCCAGGATTCTGCTAAGGGTGTAGAGCTGGTCCACTGTTCCGCGACCATGATGAAAAACACACTGTTCCTCCTGAATCCGAGGTTCGACTATCCGATGGACCATCCTCTCCAGAACTCCTGAATAGACTTTTCCAGGGAGATTTTTTAAAGAGGGGGACCACCACCCCGGTCTGCTATTCCAGAGGCACTGTCTGCGATGTCCATGTGATGTTGCAGACGTGTCAATCAAGACAGTCCTACAACATCCAGAGCTTTGAGGAACTCCAGGTGTATCTCATCCACCTCTGGGGCCCTGCCACCAAGGAGTTTTTTGACCACCTTGGTGACCTCAGCCCCAGAGATAGGGGAGTCCATCTCCGAGTCCCCAGGCTCTTCTTCTTCATTGAAAGGCATGTTAGTGGGATTGAGGAGGTCTTCAAAGTACTCCCGCCACCGACCCACAACGTCCCGAGTCAAGGTCAGCAGCACACCATCCCCGCCATATACGGTGTTGACACTGCACTACTTCCCTCACCTGAGATGCCTGATGGTGGACCAGAATCTCCTCGAAGCCGTCCGAAAGTCATTCTCCATGGCCTCTCCAAACTCCTCCCACGCCCGAGTTTTTGCCTCAGCAACCACCAAAGCCGCATTCCGCTTGGCCTGCCGGTACCTATCAGCTGCCTCCAGAGACCCACAGGACAAAAAGGTCCTATAGGTCTCCTTCTTCAGCTTGACAGCATCCCTCACCACTGGTGTCCACCAATGGGTTCGGGGATTGCCGCCATGACAGGCACCAACCACCTTACGGCCACAGCTCCGGTCAGCCGCCTGAACAATAGAGGCATGGAACATGGTCCATTCGGACTCAATGTCCCCTACCTCCCTCGGGATGTGGTCGAAGTTCTGCAGGAGGTGGGAGTTGAAGCTACTTCTGACAGGGGACTCTGCCAGACGTTCCCAGCAGACCCTCACAACATGTTTGGGCCTACCAGGCCTGACCGGCATCCTCCTCCACCATCAAAGCCAACTCACCACCAGGTGATGATCAGTTGACAGCCCCGCCCCTCTCTTCACCTGAGTGTCCAAGACATGTGGCCGTAAGTCCGACGACACGACCACAAAGTTGATCATCGAACTGAGGCCTAGAGTGTCATGGGGCCAAATGCACATATGGACACCCTTATGCTTGAACATGGTGTTTCGTTATGGACAATCCGTGACGAGCACAGAAGTCCAATAACAAAACACCACTCGGGTTCAGATCGGGGGGGCCATTCCTCCCAATCACGCCATTCCAGGTCTCACTGTCATTGCCCATGTGAGCATTGAAGTCTCCCAGTAGTATGAGGAGTCCCCAGAAGGTATGCCCTCTAGCACCCCCTCCAGGGACTCCAAAAAGGGTGGGTACTCCAAACTGGCGCATACACACAAACAACAGTCAGGACCTGTCCCCCCACCCGAAGGCGGAGGGAGGCCACCCTCTTGTCCACCGGGGTAAACCCCAATGTACAGGCTCCAAGTTGGGGGGCAATAAGTATGCCCACACCCACTCGGCGCCTCTCACCAGTGGCAACTCCGGAGTGGTAGAGAGTCCAGCCCCTCTCAAGGAGATTGGTTCCAGAGTCCAAGCTGTGCATTGAGGTGAGTCCGACTATATCTAGCCAGAACCTCTCGACCTCGCGCACTAGCTCAGGCTCCTTCCCCTTCAGAGAGGTGGATTCACTCTCTGATCTTAAATTTTATTTTAAATGTACTCAGGAGGAACATGGCACCGGTATCTCATATTTGGCCTGACTCTCATGCAGCTGTGATTTGATCAGCTTGCATCACACCTCAAAAAGAAAGACACTCGATATACTACACAAATAACATCCAGTTTAATTGTAATTTATTGTTTTTAGTCTCGTTCATTGAAAGCTGCCTACTATTGGTGTTCTTTTGTATGGGAACCTGATAACTATTTATCATTTCTGGGGTCTTCATTCTTGGTGTTATGAATATATATAGGATTTTGTTGGGGAGAACTCATTTTAAACTTATTCTGGAGTTGTTGCCATTTTTATCATTATTTTATTTGTTTCATGCTCTGAAAATTTGTTTTTACAAGGGAACTGCCATTTTGGTGCTTTTTTTTTGTTATTTACAACAGCCTGAGTTCCTGTTTTATCACATCCAAAAATCACATTTGGTGACTTTAGAGGTTCGATACCTTGTAAGATGCTGTCTTGCAAACTTCTTCATCTGAGCTTCTAGATAAACAACAAAGTTATTTTCTTGTGTTCAGAAAGCTTTGTAGGGGTTTTTCTGCCATTTGAATTTATGATTAATCATCAATGTCTCTGGTGTTTGGTCGCTTTGATTTCTTGGTGTTTGACATCATCCTGTGAAGCCTTTGTTTCTCTTTTCTCTCCTAGTCCTATTCATAGTTTTGCTGCCTCATTATGTGACTTTATCAGTTAGTAAGGCTGATGCAGTACATCGTGTTTAAAAGAAGCAAGAATATCCACTCCACGCCACTCCACCATATTATAAATCCTAATAACAAACTCAAGAGATGGTGTATGTGTGTTTTGTTGTGCTGCTCTTAATGCACACCCTGCTTCTTGTGCTAAATTTAATCATCTTCCAATGTTAGGCTTTGATAGCTTCTTTCTGTACACTTTTATCAACTTTACTTAATTATTGTCACACTCAGTCCATTTATCTGAGCACAATGTCATATTTTTCATAATCATGAAATTCATTTACAATATAAAGGGATAATGAGTCTTGTTTTCTGAAGTTTCATGACCCCTGCTCAAATTTGCTTTTAATTTTGTAGTTAAACAAGAGAGCTATGAAAGGTATGAGACTTGGCAGTGCTGTTAGGTAATGAGTTTGACACACTCATATACAAAGAAGACATGAAATGGACAGGCGTCTTTTATAGTTTTACCAACAATACAGTCCTGATAGATGAAGACTCACGTTGTATACTCCTCGCTCTGATTAATTCCCACATGGGACAGCCAAAACCACCAAAAAACCTTATACTATAGTTACGTTTTTATCAGTATGCTAAGCAAATGCAGAAACAGGACTGGGAGATGACAGATAATGAATGCATCGTCAAAGCCAGGCTAATGTAATGAGTGGTAAGAGACACCACATGAAAAATACTTTTTTAGGATTGTGTGGTGTATGGCCAGCCATTTATCCTGGCCAATACCCCCAAGCCACCAGGTGGAGCCTTCCTTGCAGTATGGAGGTCCCCTGAAGACCAGCAGGGCACCATGGACATTGCAGTTTTTATACGCAGCCCTGCTGGATGCCATGGGGGCCACTAGGAGACGCTGCAGGGAGGTATTTTCCCTACGCCCCAGAAGCACACATGGACAAGGGGAATAACAGGCTTCTGGGGTGAAGAAAAGGACATTTTACCTGACCCGGAAGTGATTGAGAGTCACATGGACTGGGGATTGGAAACACTTCCGGGTCAGGATATATAAAAGGACTGTGGGAGCTCCCAGACAGCGAGCTGAGCTGGGTGGAAGGGTGGCAACGCGTCTGGGAGTTGGAGGATTGTTTGTATTATTGTTATTGTTGGTTTATGAATATAGTGGAGGAGAGGGTGCTTTGTGCACTTTGGCGATTGAATAAAGTCAAAGTTTGGACTTTTACCTGGTGTCTGGAGTCGTGGACAGGGGTTTAAGGGAGCGAGAGCGCCCCCTATCTGTCATACAGGGGAAAGAAAAAAAACCCATTAGAGAACAGAGAGAAACATAAAAACCCTAACACTATTTTTTTTCCTAACTCACGTTATGCACAATTTGTTTTTATTTATAAATAAAAGCTGTTCATTGCCATCTTGTATAGGTGAAAACAGATAACTATTACATGAACAACAATGGGCATAGCAACCATTAACAATGTGGATGAAGCCAAGCAAAATGAAAGCAATAAGGTTGCCCTCTTCCAAAAAGAGAACACATCTAGGTGACGTGACTGCCACAATGAGGAAAATACTGCATGTAAAACAATGAAAAATACATAACCAAAAATTGAAATGGCAAGATTCCAGTGAAGCTATAATTAAAAGTTATGACATCTAACAGGGAGGTCAAAAATAATACTGGGTGACAAATCCCAAAATGACTCTTTTAAAAATCAAAGTCAAAGTAAACACACATTTTCAAACAGTAACTTAGTATTTATTGCCCTTTCTATACTAAAGTTTCTGAAATCATTTGTTTTTTTTTAATTCAGAAATTTGGAAGACTGAAATGGCCTGTCGCCTTCCTAAACAATGGTGACACAATTGTTAAATTGGATTCTTAAGAAAAAGTATAAATTGCAAAAAATAATAAAAACAAATATTAAAAAATAATCATAACAATGCAGCTAGGAGACTGCATCCAAAGAAAAGAAAAACTAATTAATAAATTAACAATCAAATAATGACTATTCAGACATACTGTATCTACAAATATTAAATACCTAAAAAATAAAACAGGTACAAAAATCCAAAAACAGTTAAAGTGGTTCATACCAATAAACCTCATTAAAGGTTTTCAAAGGCACAAAAGGGAGCCACAAAACACAGTTGTGCAAAGTGAGCAAATGCTACAGCCAAATAACTGGGCCACGGCTGGCTTATGTACTGTAGAATATTTCAGTAACTGTAGAATGAATTCATTGCAGCAGCCGAGATTTGTAACTGACAATGATTAGGGTAAGAGAGCACAGATTCAAAGATCATACCGAACAAAACATAAACCAGCTAGAAGCAAGGAAGCCAGGAAAATGACAAAAGAAATGGAACAATGTTTTAAAAGACATAACAAAGTCGAAATCCCGACACTAATGAAATATTATACAGTAGATCCCAAAGGTTATTAACTTATTTGATGTTTCGTAAGACAGTGAAAGAATATTGGATTGTGTTATGTTGGTCATGTCTGTTTAATTTTCTTCAGGCTTTGTAACATCCCTAGCCACCAACTGTACAAGGTTTTGAGGGTTTCTAATTTAACACTTCATTTTAAAGCTCTGTATTTATTTTGTTTACTGTGATGCCATCTTGGATTCCAACAGCTTCTGTTGTCCGTGTCTTCCGTATCCACAGGAACAATCCCAGAGTTCTGTGGGAGATCATGACGGCTTTGTTAGTGATGTGTTTAAAGGTCATCCGAAACTATAATGTGGCATCTGGCTTTAGGATCCCAAAATTATTTCTGTTCCCTATCTTTCCAGTATATTTATTTATTTACTTTGTGCTCTAATTTTTTGGTTTCTGTTTCCCGTCTTGAGCTCTGTAATTTGATGATTGGTTGGCTCGATTTCCCAGAATTAACCTCTACCAGTTTCTTCTCATCACTTTCCTTCTCTATGCCCTGGCTTTGTATGGAACAAAATGATCCTCATCTAAGAAACTTCACAGTCCTTAGAGAGTAAAGGTCTTCACTCTTAGCTTATAAGATTTGACAGGGCTTCGAGGCGATGGGTCTCGTTATGTAATTATGAAGCCCAGCGAGACATCAAAAGCGATCTTCTTTGTAATAAGAGTTTTCGGTTATCTGAGAGATGAGAGCGACACTCTCACAAGATACAGAGTTTTGAAGATGGTGAGATTAGCCTCCCTGCACAGAGATGAGGGGATTGCACTCATAGTGCTGCATGTTCCTGGTAGGTAATAGAATCCATTTCTGCTGTTATTCGCTTACTAGATATATATTTGCTAATGGTATCAGGCCGACACCCAATGAAGTGTTTGTTCATCAGAAATGCAGCTGGGTTTCCTGTCAGACTGGCAGGAGCAGGCCTTTGTTTTTCCAATTGATTTTAATGGCCCCCCTGGAGAGATCTCTGAGCAGCTCAACCTTGTTTTTATTATTTTAATTGTTATGATCTCTGATTGTTTGTGCCCGGAATGCTATAAGTGTCAGCCTGGCTCCATTCCCATCTCTAGTCACAAACTGTACATTTGAAGTAGTGTGCACAATAGCTGAAATAAACTTACAGACCATTTTGCACCAGAATGCTGAATGTTCTCCAAGAGTTGTTTGACTAAAAACTTTGAAGACAACATTTTAATAACATCTTTCGACATACAGTATCTGTTGTTCATATCACATTATATATATACAGCACATGGGTATAACAATGCATTATTGTCTGTCAGGGGCAAAATAACTTCATGAAGGCCCAAGAGATCCGAAACCCCTTCAGAATCCTGAAGAAAGTCCTCCAAAATGTCTTCCCAGAGCTGGGTGGTGAGCTAGAGTTTGCCCTTTGGGAGTATTTGTGTTATATTAATCATCATGACCAGGTTTACAGAAATGAAAAGACACACTGTGAGTGTAGCAGTGGGTCAACCTAGAAGAAACAGCAAAAAACCAGAGAACGTCTTTGGGGTAGAAAAGAGAGCAGGCCGGTCAATATGCTATCTACAAGTTTACTCAGTTAACTTACAGCACAGCAGTATCAGAATTTCCTAGGTTTGGGAGCCTTAATTTGCCTTTTAGGATTTTTTGATGTAAAGTGGCTCTTTTAGTCTTAAACAGCTGCCTTCACCGTAAAAACAGTTGACCCTTGTTTCTGTAACCAGCTGTCAATTGGCAATGAGATGCAAATTAACTGCCAGAAGCTCACCATCTATCTTGGTCCCATTTATACAAGTGCGAGTTCATCGCAAAGTATATCAGGAAAGAAATGTAAAAGACAAAGGAAAGTACTGAGAATTACTGATCTGCTGGGGTCCACAAGTCATTTTGTGGATACTCTCAGAAAAGCAAAATCTACACCTACTTATGAGACCTGTCCTCATGAACCTGCTTAGCTGAGTCAAATGTTTAGAGAAAATATTTTAAAATGGTAGCAGACTCGTTAATGCTACTGTGTCACAGCTCAGGGGTCTCATGTTTAGGTAATGGCTGCTGTCCCTGTTCCTGTCAAGTTTTTCTCCCCTTGTTTTTGATTTTGAGTGGGTTTTCTTCCAGTCCTTCAATTTCCTCCTGCATTCCAAAGAGACATATAAATCTATCATTGATTTGTTTGAGTTTTACGGTTTTGAAAGCAGTATAAAAAACAAGATTCTTTTTCTCCGCTTTTACTGTTTTTAAATACAGTAAGTATCCATAGCATACAAAATCTATTATTGAAGGCCCACGGCCAATGTATAAATGTGAAGGCCAGATCTTACTATGTCAGAAAATAAACAGATGGTAAAGAAATCTTATTTTGATATGCAAAGTATAAACACTGTGAACCCGGCCCGGACAGGCGAACATGTTGTTAAAAGACCACCACACGTTTATTTACAATACTGGTCACAAAGACCCCAGTCCATTGGTCACTCAGCCCCCAGTCACACACAGTCCTGGCCACAATGCCTTTTCTTCGGGCCGCCTCCACAGCTCTCCTGAGCTTCGTCCTTCCACCTCCGACTCTAGCCTCGAATGAATGGAGACGGCCCCTTTTATATGGTTCCCGGATGAGCACCAGGTGTTCCCGGCATTCCTCCTCTGGCCACGCCCAGCGTGGCGGAGTGCTGCTGTCCTCGGCTGCTCTCGCCGTCCTAAATCTTCCCCCCAGCACTTCCGCCACACCAGGAAGTGCTGGGGGGAAGATTTAGGACGGCGCCCGGAGAGCAGCCGGGAGGACCCCAAGGCATTGGGGCGCCTCCTGGCGGTGACCACGGGCCCCTACAGGGTGGAGCTTTCATGCCCTGTACCCGTGGCCCCCAAAGCAACCCGGAAAGCAAAACCCACGTGATCCAGGGTGGGCACAGACCCACATCCGGTCCCTCATGACGTCCCGGCCGGGTCATGGCCCCTGGCATCCCTGACAACACCAAAAGCTGCAAGATTTAAAAACATCTTTACAAAAAACATATTGCTGAAATACAGAAAGTGGAAAACATAGAGAGTGGAATGTGGTGTCATTTGGGAATGGAAACTCATTTAGAAGATAATAGTCTGTCCAACAAATTGTACACATTTGAATCAGGATGTTCAAGAAAGCCACGGGACAGGCATTGTTGTAATATGCAGTTTGGCTGTCTTTGAAGGAAAAATCAAAAACATTCAACCTGGTATCAGGGTATGCAATACAGCATTGCAACAGCGAAACATTGTATGATTTTGTATAGTTTTTAAAAAAGAAATTGCATTATTGTTTAGTCCTATCAGAGGACCCAAAACAATGGGGCTGAGTTTAAATGGTTAAAATACAACAAAATGTACGTAAAGTACAATATGTGTACACAATAGTGCATCCGTACCACCAAATGCAACATACAATACCTGAGTATGGTCATGTGTTTTAGCGGGCAATGCAAGCTCTGTGCAAAGGGTAGGCATATCAGGCATGGTGCCAATATAGGGCCCAGGTAGGCCTATGACACAGTTTTGTCATTGGCCCACCTTTATAGATTACTTTTTCATCTATCTATCTATTTATTTATTTTAAATAAAAATTAACCTATACTGCACACATGTATTTTAAAACACATCTCCCTTGATTAAAAAATGAACTATAAACAGCAAAATCACCGGTGTTAACTTTATTACTATAATGTGGTGAATGTTACTTTGATTTGCTCTTCTCAGTCACCATACTATAAGACTTAATGTAACTCTTAAAATATGTAGAAAGTGCACAGTATATAGGGATAGCAATTTTACAATGTACAGTATGTCTACGTAATAAAGTTTAGCAAATAAGACTGCCTTTAAATTTTACACATCACAGCCACTCAAAATGTGTGACGCAGGAGGCTGTCAACTAGTGACTTACTGAATTTACATTTTGGGTTACGTCTTGTTGGAGGGAAACATGAACTGGGCAAGATAGTGTGGATGATGACTTAATAAAAAATCCATTTTGGTTTTATTAGTGAAATGAAACAACCAGAACTACAAAACGTGCCTGGGTCTGATGCTGGCACTGATGTGAAAACCCCACCGCTAGCTGTGCAAACATTAGCGATGGGTTTGCTACTAACTAACACTGCTGTCAAGTGTCCTTGAAAATCCACAACCACTGTGCCACCAAATGTCAAAGGACTGGCCAGATCATGAATTTGTCTGATATTCACAAGCCATCAACTTGATTGGTGTTACAAGTTTTCAACTTTTACCGCTGGTAAGGCATGCATTTAAATGTCAAATTGTTACAACAGATGCAGTATGTAGCTGGAATGCAGGATATCTATGGATGTGATTTATTCATTTAGGTGATAATCTGATTGAGAACATATTCACTCATAGATGCAGAGAGTGGGAATGCACGTATGAGGTGTGAACGCACAAATTAAAAAGCTTGGCAAAAATGGTAATCTGTCTGTTAGCAGTTATGTAATCCTACATAATATTGGATTTATAATAAGGTGACCAGAATTTTTTTTGGCCAATCCAGGGACATGGGGGGAGGGCTAGAGGAGCGTAGACTACATACAAAGCGAAAGCTTATCACGTGGTTTCTCGTCAAAGTTGCTTGATGCGGTAAAGCATAACCTCCGTCAAAACACAGAGCATGTGCGCTGAGTTCAAATTATCCCAGTGATGAGATACATTCAAAAAAGTGAACCAGCTGAAACCGGGGACAAAACGGGGACATGTTTCTGAGTGGGGACAGTTGTCCGAAAACGAGGACTGTCCCCTGGAAAATGGGGACGGATGGTCACCTTACTTATAACGGGCATTATTTCGACATTTGTACATTGCCATGGGATGGTAAGTCTTCATGTCACCAAGGGCAATTAGTTTATTTTCATCATTTGTAAGCAGATTTAAGTTAGTATTAAAAAAATAATTCAAAATAGACATACAAAATGAAGAAAAACTGACACCATGATGTTGGTATGATTGGACTTCTAAAAGGTTTAAACTGAGAAAAATTAACAGAAAGGAACAAAAGAAACAGTATGAAAGGAAGAGTCAAGCAAACAAACTACATTACTAAACAATAACAAATGACAAAATCTAAAATCCTAAAACAAAGTAGAAGTCTAATTCCAGCAAATCAAACCTAAATAGTCCAATAATTTTTAAAAAATTATCAAAGAAGCAGTGAAAAAGAAAAACAAACCACAGTAGTAAACGATGAATGTCTCAGCTCTGTGGCTGTGCTAAGAGAGCCAGTGTCACATATGACCTGCAGCCAAACTGACCTAAAATACAATCTGTCTACGGGTTTACAAATAAAACACCTAATGGAGGGTAAAAGATGGGCAACATTGCAAACGACAAAAATATAAATCGAACATTAATAAGGGAACATAGGACAAAAAGAAGCTTAATTAGGCCCATATGGTTTCCGCCATGCGGAAATCACGGACGGAATCACCGAATTAACGCTTAAAAATGGATTTTAGATTTAAAAATGGAAATGTGCGGCATGTAGAGACTGAAGGGGCGACTGTTAGAAAACTTCCTAATAAATTAAACGATTGAATAATCTGTAATTCTACCATTCAGATACTATTTTCTAGTTTGTGGTTTGTGAAGCGAACGCAATTCTTCGTAGAAATCCAGTCATGCCTCTCTTTGTGTGCATATTTCCTGTATGTTTTCTCATTAAAGGCACGTGAATTAGCTAGCTGCACAAGACAGAAATGTTGAATCGAGCAGTATCACATACCCTATGTCAAAAAAAAAACTAAAACACAAGCTTAACTGCAAAATGGTGGGCACAACAATATCCTGACAACTTTTACGAATCTGGACAACTTTTCTGCAAGTTTTTCTAGTATACCATAGACTGGACACGAAAAGATACTTGCAATGACCACATCAAATCAAAAACCCATTTCAAGAACAAGGAGAAATTAAGATTAAAATGTGTTCCCCTTCAGGTAACAATAGAGAAAACAACAATCAGACATACCGCTCAAAAAAATGACGAAGATGCATCCTTTTATTATTAGGCATGGTAAACAAGGAGGCGTGCTACCAAAAAATGAAAGCAGTCTTCATCAAACTCATTTACCCAGTGTCTTTGAACAACATACGGAGACGATCTTCGAAAGATTTGTGGCAAGAAAATACATGTTGTAGTTGATGAAACCACCGATAGCCACGAGCACACCGTTCTCATCATAGCGATAGGTTAGGGTTCAAATACTTGTTTGAACAGATCGGTTTCAAGTTGATACTTAAACAGTTCAACAGGTTTTGCTGATCTCAACCTCAGTGGAAGCCTGTTCCTTAACTCTGGAGCAATTACCTAAAATGCCCAATACCCCCAGGTCTTTATTCTGGTATGAGGAACTGAAAAGAGACAAACTGAGCAGATCATGATATATTGGGGAACTTGACCATGCAGAACTCTGCAAGTACCATCATTTTTACCTGGATCCTCAGTTTTACTCAAGTAAAAGTGCAATTTAGTTTTTGGAAAAAAAAAAAAAAAATCCTCAGCTATGCACAGTGTACATTACAAAGCATAAGCAGAATATATATAACATTAAAAATAATTATGTACAAAAAGGAATAATAATTACATATATAAATATGTAACATTTTAAAAGAAACAGTGTACTGTTCCATACTGCAGTATTTCTCAGCCTTTTTGTTATTGCAGCCTACTTTTAGAATTGATGAATTGAGGACGATCGTCAGAGCAGGGTTTTGTCAAGCACGATGGTCAGACTAGTGACCCACCCAATTTCAGCATTTAAATTTGTAAGATAATCAAAATGAAGCACACAGTAGCCTTATTAATTTCAAGTTATTCTTATTATTGTACTCCTTTATCAAAAGGGCCCCATCATCAAAGGTCATTGTGTTCATATCCATTGGAATGAGATTTATGAAAAAGGATCCCAATTTTTTGCTATAGATGTACACAGTTCTAAATAAAATGGGATATAATTGAATTCATATGCTGTTTATTTATTTCCATCCATCCATTTTCCAACCCACTGAATCCGAACACAGGGTCACGGGATCTGCTGGAGCCAACCCCAGCCAACACAGGGCACAAGGCAGGAACCAATCCCGGGCAGGGTGCCAACCCACCGCAGGACACACACAAGCGGGCCAATTTAGAATCGCCAATCCACCTAACATGCATGTCTTTGGACTGTGGGAGGAAACCCACACAGACACGGGGAGAACATGCAAACTCCACGCAGGGAGGACCCGGGTCTCCTAACTGCGAGGCAGCAGCGCTACCACTGCACCACCGTGCTGCCCTGTTTATTTATTTGTTTGAAAAAATTACTTTCATGTGCATTAACTCAGAAATTTTAATAGATTTTCTAGATTGCTTAAACATAATTCTTGAAAAAAAGCCCCATTTTCCAAAACTCTAAACACAACATCATAACTGAACACTCCGCCAACTTCAAACTCACAGGTCTAAACCAAACTCTCTACTTAAAACCATACTTTGCCTTCAAACATCACTCAGATGCCCTCAAAAACCCATACACTCCAACATACCCTTACACCATGCCGAGTTCAATTCAAAACACTACTGAACAGTAAAAACATGTTACTGCAATAAGTAATGTTACTTATGATTCCCCCCACCCAACTACTGTACCTCTTTACATAATGAACACTATATAAGCATCAAATTTAGACATTTTGTAAAAACAAAATAAAAAAAAAATATCTTTTAATGTACAGGACAATACCCAAAAAACTGGACAGAAAAAGAAAATTATATTCAGCTGCAGCAGGCAGGGTCAGGCATGCAATATGAGCCCTGGGCAGTCAGCAGGGGTAAAAAAAAGTCCATATCTTACCCATACTTGGCAAGCCTCCGCTGTGATGTCGAAATAAGCTTCTCCCATGGCCTGAAGGAGGTAATTATGAATGTAGTGGTCTTGGTCATGGACCTTCCACCACCATGATGAAAAAAAAACTCCTCTATCGGGTTTAGGAAAGGAGAAAGAAAAGATGTTGCTGAATCTGGGGTTGTTGATGAACACTCACAAACCAGAGCAGTCTGTTGGAAGCTGACACTGTCATAAATTACAATGTAGCATGGCTGCTCTGGTTATGATGGATTCCTGGGGTCGAGTTGAAATACATGACCTCAGAGATGGTTGAGGAAAGCCAGTAGAAGCTTTGTGTCATATGAACCAAGGATGGCATGTTGGTGGAGTACCCCTCAGTAGCTGATGGGGGCACACATTGTCACATTTCCCCCTCACTGGCCAGGGACATTCACAATGGCCCATTGGTCAATTATGTTCCTCATCCTCCTCCTCCTTTTGTGAGGTTGAAGCCTGTCTCATCAACAAGATGTGCTCATGAGGAATTATACCTTGCTTCTATTTCAAAGAGTCTCCTAACCTCCTCCTCTACAAGAGATGACACGCACTACAGTAAGTAACTACTCTGAAGAACATTGCTGGAGTACACAAAAAGGAGGCCATAAAATCAGTTTGGTCTACAGTATACAGTATATGCTGTACAGTACTATAATACATACTACAACTATGCTCAAATACGACTACTTCACATAATATGAATAATTCAAGCCTGTCACCTATTCCAGGTATTGGATTTTAGCTCCATCTGAGTTACTTTCAAAAGGAACGTGATAGGCCTGTTTCATTGTCAACCTATCAACCAATGCTGACTGCATCAAACCCTCGGAAGATTTCTTGGTCCTCAATAGCCCTCTGTTATATCTCCTGCAAACAAATTGCATTGTACCATATTGATCATCACCCTCTCTTGTTCTTCAAAAAAATACGGTTCTTCTGCCTCCACCAGGAGGCCGTTTCCCAGTCCTAGAAAACAAAAGTACTGACTGTAAAACCATACATTTTTACAATAGGAATGTAAAGTAACTATGCAAAATGGTGCAGTAGTTCAACGAACAGCATACAGTTCAACAGAGCAAACAGCTACAGTAGATGTAGATGTTGTACGTAATAGTGTAAAGTACTCCAAAGTTACAGTACAGAGCAGTATGTAGATGACCATACTTATTTTCCTCTCATATTATAGAAGCTACTGTGAAGCGGCTCAAGTTTGGTTGCACTCTTTGACCAGAGTCGACAGGAGTAGCATGAATCCCATTTGAAACCATCAGTCTCCTTGCTCTTACTCATTCTTCTTACCACTTTTCCACCTGCTGTCCTTTTTCTTCCAGTGGCGTTTGATCCATTGTTCCAAAACAAGTGAACTGACCCATGGCCCTTTTATCTATCTTAAGGCTATGACTGGAGTGTGAACAATTTTGACTCGTAGTGTTTGTGCCTGGGGAATTGTATGCTAAATGTGCTCCAGTTGTGCTGACTTGAGTTAATGATATTGAAGCCAGTGCTTTCTAAAGGAGCACAACATGAAGCCAATGACACATGAAGGGATTTGTGTGTAGAGGTTTTGACAAAAAGTAAAACAAATCTGAATCATGTGTCAAAATAGGGGAATAGTGTTTATAGTTTTGGGAAATCAGTTGTATTGTGGTAGATGGTGGTATGCTTCGGGATTTTTAGTTAATAAGTTTGGTAACAGTGTGTAAGCGATCAAGAAAAACTACAAATGCAAATTGCAGCTGTCAATTTTTAAATTAAATAATACAAATGGGGAGATTAAAGCAGGCTTTAATGGTTTGAAATTGTAATTTTTTATTGTGTACTGCTAACAAACTGTGCCCTTCATCAACTGCAAAGTAACTTATACTACCCCTCCCTGGAATAAGATTAAAATCTATGAAAAGAAGTCAACATATTTTTATTACTAGATATGCACTGTAATAATTACAATATAAAATTGGTAACAATACTGCTATACAGTATTAGGTTATTTTAAATAAAGTAATTGGCAAAACCCATCTCAGCCTGTTACACCAATAGTATGCATCACTCAGGCAACGCGTATATCTGAAGTCCTAAAACGTGCAAATGTCAGTTAACGATGTATTTTATAGTTGTAAAGAATAATTTGAGACACCAAAGACTGCAATGAAGGGAGAAGAAAGGCTTAAAGTTTTGCAAATGAAGTCCAATAGCAGATATAAAAAATGAAACGGTACTGGCATCCATATGACAAAATGCTTTTCGATCACGTTGACGTTAGTTAAGTACAGTCTGTGTAGCACCAGCACATACAGTAGAAGCAATTTTTAAAAACTCAAACCATTATTAATCTCCTGTCTCTAAATATCAAAGCAGGACACAAATGAACAAACCCGATAGGCTTTTGTGTTACTAATTCTTAGAAGTTGCATGAGTGCAAACGGCCGACACTATAAACTTGCCATTACAATTCTCAATATGGACCTTTTTACCGTAGCTCTGGTCAAATGGCAAAGGCTAAAACATTGGAAGTACCCATATGCTTATGCAGAAAATTACTGCTACTGTAAATATTATGCACTTACAATGTGCAGCATGCATGTTTAGAATATATGCTACTGTAAATGCAACTCACATGTGTTTATGCACTGAAGTGTAAATATTGTCTTTAAAATGATGGCAGCTGTTATCATAGCTTATCTTTATAGACAGCCTGGCATTGCTTTGGTTGAAACTATAAGTGCTTACCAGAATTTTACTGTGGTATTTTTCAATATCATCACTATGATTTTTATCATTTATGCTAGTTTAAAAATAAACTTGCGTCCATGGCTTTTTGTAAATTTGAGGATGAACTGTTGTATGCAAGTAACTCCACAGTTTTTAGGACATGCAGTACAGTCTCTTTTTTATAACAATTGTCACTGCTACCACTACATTGAGAACTTTCTACTGTGTCTTCCATTACACTGGTATCTCCACATGCAACAGAATCATGAATCACTGCAGGTAAAACGTCTACAGTGCATACAGTTCTTGGCCAATACACTGGACTGTTACACCATGATGTGCTGAGATGCACCCATTTCTACAGCTCTCCACGTACTCTTCTTAAGTATGGTAATGAAATTAAATGTAATGTGTTACCTTTACACCGCTGTATTATATATTATTGTTTTAATTGTAAATTGATGTTGTACACAGCTTATAAGAGATGTCATGGTCACCTCCCTGACCAAGACCCTTTCTTCTCTGTTACTTAGCTTTGGCTGGACAGCTAACTCTGGGAAACGTTCTGGTGGTTCTGAACTTCATCTATCAAACATGTATTGAAGCCATTGTTCTCCTGGGGACACTCAAAGCTTTAGAAATGGCTTTATACCTATGTACAAAGTGATCATGGAGGCCTACAGAGAGTTCCTTGGACTTTATGGCTTAGTTTTTGTCCTGACATGCAGCGTGAATTATGGGCCTTTATATACTCAGCAAAAAAAGAAACTAACCCTAACCCTAACCCTAACCCTTTTTCAGGACTGTGTATTTCAACAATAATGTTTTAAAAATCCAAATAACTTTACAGATCTTCATTGTATAGGGTTTAAACAATGTTTTCCATGCATGTTTAATTAACCATAATCAATTAATTTACATGCACCTGTGGAATGGTCGTTAAGACCTTAACAGCTTACAGAAAGTAGGCATTTAAGGTCACAGTTCTAAAAACGCAGGACACTAAAGAGACTTGTCTACCGACTGTGAAAAACACCCAAAGAAAGATGCCCAGGGTCCCTGCTCATCTGCGTGAACGTGCATTAGGCATGCTGCAGGGAGGCATGAGGACTGCTGATGTGGCTAGGGCAATAAATTGCCATGTCCGCACTGTGAGACGCCTAAGACAGAGCTACAGGGAGACAGGAAGGACAGCTGATCATCCTCGCAGTGGAAGAGCCCGAATCCCATTGAGCACGTCTGGAACCTGTTGGATCGCAGGGTGAGGGTGAGGGCCATTCCCCCCAGAAATGTCCAGGAACTTGCAGGTGCCTTGGTAGAAGAGTGGGGTAACATCTCACAGCAAGAACTGACAAATCTGGTCCAGTACATGAGGAGGAGATGCACTACAGTACTTCAAGCAGCTGGTGGCCACACCAGATACTGACTGGTACTTTTGATTTTGAGCCTCCCTTCATTCAGGGACACATTGTGAAACATTTTTAGTTTATGTCTTATGGTGTTGACTCTTTTAGTGTTCATACAAATATTTACACATTAAGTTTACTGAAAGTAAAAACAGTTGAAAGTCAGAGGGCGTTTCTTTTTTTGCTGAGTATATAAATAAATGTATGCCTTTCTAAACGATGTGCAATCATTTCAGTTTGCACAGGTGGACTCCAGTCAAGTTCTAGACATATCTCAAGGAGAATTAAAGTGAATAGGATGCACCTGACCATAATTTGGAGTGCCACATCAAAGGGCCCGAATACTTATATAAAGAAGATTTCAGTTTGTGATTTTTAATAAATTTGCAAACGTTTCTGAAAACATGTTTTCATGTTGTCACAACAGGTTACTCTGTGTAGACTGATGGGCAAAAATAGCGAACGTATCCATTTAAAATGAAACATAAAACGCAATAAGGTGTGCAGAAAGTGAAGGGTTTGAATACTTCTAGAATCCAGTGTAGCAGATATTTACACTTCCACCTTATATTTCATATTCCTTCAAACTATTATACTTTTTTCAGTTGAAAATGTAACAAGGAACATGAGTATTTAATTAGTGAAAAGTTTATCTAAATGTATGGCAACCAAATGCCAGTTTAAATGCATTAGGAACATTTTTAGTATAAGCAATCCAGTGTCTCCTGTGATAAGGATGAGGCAAAGACATCGTAAAGGTTTGGGGCAGCCACCCTTATGTTGTTCCATGGCTGCAAAATGGGTTTAAAGATGAACAGAGATGTTCACTGATCTGAGCCCAAAACATAACTAATAGTGATGGGTCGTTCTTGAACGATTCTTTCATTTTGAACGAATCTTTAATGTGACTCGGGAAGAACGAGTCGCCTCGTGGGAGTGATTCGTTCAGTCGCGCGCATTTGCAACTTCCTATAGTTTCTGTATTGGAATTGATTCACCTGTTTCGAGTCTTCGGGTTTTTCGAGTAGTTCGTTCATCACGTGACAGCCCCATACGCTTAACCAACTCAGTCTGAGCCGGAAACAGAATTGATTAGTTCATCTCTTGAGTCTTCGGGTTTGAGTCGTTCGTTCATCACGTGACAGCCCCATAAGCTTAACCTATGCAGTCTGAGCTGGAAAGAGAATTGAACGAAATGACTTGAAAAATGATTTGTTCATTTTGCTGAACGAGACTCAAAGATCCGAGTCAGTAAAATGATCCAAACTTCCCATCACTAATAACTAATTGTATGGAGGCAAGATGGCGGCTTTAAAGGCCAGTAGAGGAAGTGATGTCATTGGGACTGGAAGTGATGTCATCATTTGGGCCGGAAGTGATGTCATTGGGACTGGGAAGTGACGTCATCAGAGGCGGCGGAACCTGACAGGATTTCCCCGAGAATGGTCTGCAATTGAGAGAGACAGTCAGCGGACCCCGCCACCCCCTGGTCTGTAGTGGAATTACAATTACTCATCTCCTTTAGCTGTCTCCTACTTGCATGTGTGTGACACTCCCTTCATGATCCCTTTCAGATCAAAATTAAACTGCTATCTCAAATGCTGCTTCACAGGTTACTAGCTCTAAATCAGCGTATAAACCCTATACAAGTAAAGTGTATTCCTGTATTGTAACAGAATTATTCAGTGAATACACAGCGATTTACCAGCTGAGTTCCCTGTTATGTTTGCAATATGTACATTTTACGACAGTGTGTACTTGTTGGCAGTAAAGTGTTTGGGGTTAGAGGGTGAGCTTCTGGCAGGATTAGTGGTTCGGAAATAAACGCCTTTCTGAGACAAACCGCACCTGTACGCTCTCATATTGTATGCAACATTCTCCCTGACCTCATGTGTGTTTGTGTTGGTGATTGAGCCCCATCATGGATTGGTGTACCAGCTTTGTGCTGGGTTATGCTAATTGAGTTCTGAAAATGATAGAATGGAACTTTTAATAATTCAAATCTCATTATAATGGAAACCAAAAGAATGAGTGGGTCACATAAGCTGGCATGAAGGGACACCTCTCATCAATAACAGTAATACAATTAATGTGATTTTCCTCTAAGCTGTCATTGTATTCATTTTCTTTTCTGTCCATGCCTTGACAATGCTGTTTGGCTACAGACATCATATTTTAGATGCTTAAAGTGGATTGTGTCCCAAAGGTTTCAATATTTTTCACCAAGTGATTACATAAAGAACAATGAAAGTGCAAAGCTACATCAGTGTAAATCTGAAAGCCTATTTTCAGCAGGCTGCAAAAACAGGACCACCCAAAGGGTGTTGTTCCTGTCATGACAGTTATTTAGTCATGTAACTCCAGGGGTGAAAGCAAAGTGGAAAAGATAAATTCTGCACTAGAGCAAAAGGTCCCTGTAATTATTTTTATTTTAAAGACAGAGCTGTATGGAGACCTCCTTCAGCTTAAAATGGATTCAGATATTGGAGCTTATACAGTGACCATTAAAAGATAAAACGAGGAGCCAAAACAGAAGGCTAGTCATTTAGACTCACCCATATTCTCACTGTGCTAAATACTAAGATTATGCATATATCTGTGTCACTTGGTTTGTTTTATGTATAGAAAAGTTTCTGGGATGGAGTTATCTTAAAAGGGTGTAAAACAGAGGAAACCTGTCTGAAAAGAATAAAACCGAGTAGAAATTAAAAATCATTTTCAGTCTGGGGATGACACTCATGACTGAATGTGATTCAGCCTGGAGACACAAAATTACTGAAGCATTACAAAAGCAAAGCAATTCAACATTTTCCCATCTGTTTTGGGAACCTGAATCTGATAAACTTAGTGCAACCCACTCTGAAAAGATAAAAAGATAAAACTGTGCTCAAGTCTACATTAAGATTCAAGTTTATGTTCATGCCTACGCAGAGCAATGTCTTTTCTTATTTGAGTTTCTGCCACAAAGAGACTAGTAATGGTAGAATGGCAGGTCACAGAATGAGTAAATCCAACAATCATGATACATACTGCTTGTAAAAACACATCTAGCAGGTATACTCCAGCAGTTCTGAGTAGAATTATGATGTTAATGAGCAGCTGTTGAGGGATCCTATGACATGAGAGTATAATCTGCTTGTCAGTCCAGTGCTGTGAGTGTTAATAGTTCTGTACTGACGTCACAACAAAGGAGGGAGAAGAAATAATGTGGGGTGGCTGCAGTTTGCATTTCTAAGACAGTGTTTGTGTGTTATGGATCTACTGAACTGAAGGGAGTCGTATACCAGTGATATTCTGTGCTGTATGATTCTTGCAGTCCGGAGTTGAGCAGGTATTGTACATTGTACATTATACAGCTACTGGGAATGGACCCCAATGTGCACCTGAAGAAGCTGCGGAGTGTAGATTTACACATCCAGGCTTTCCAGAAGGATTTGAGTAAGTAATGTTGTTGGTGAGACTTCCCCACAATAACCAAGTTGTTGACTCCAAAAAAGCTTTTAGCTGCTAACCTTTTCCTCAGCATTGCCTCTGATACAGATGGGGATATCGTCTGATATTCACAAATCTTAATAAGAGGCTCCAACTCTAAAACTAAATCTTAAGGCTCCAGATGAGGCCTGGATATAAAGTCAGCCTTATCCCAAAAGTTGAGAAGCAGGCTTTGTGGTTTGCACTGGCCAAAATACATGTAAAAAAAGTCCAGAGTCAACAGGGAATGAGAAACCGTGTAAAAGCCTTGAGCCAAATGACATAATGAAAGTTCTTTAATAATTAACAAACTTTATTTTAAAAATAGAAATACCAACAAACTAGAAAAAGCAAAATAAAACCAAAGCAATTTACCTAAAAAGGTAAAACCTAAAAGCAAATGATACCAAGTTCATAAAACAATAATCAAATGCAAAAAAGGTATAATTCAAAAACCAAAAGATTATAATTGAGAACTTACAAGAGTGAAGGTTTAATAAATAAAAATGAAATTACCGGGCGGCCAAAAAACAGTCGGGAATGATACTATGTCAGCAAAAGACTTCAACGTCTCAGCCAATTATAAAGGTTGAAGGCAGCACCTCAGCTGCAGTGTCAGGAGGACCTGTACCCTTAGGTTCAACAGACAGACAACATGGAGCATGAGATAGCGAACTAAGAAATACATAATAAACAAAATACATTAATACAATTGTTATGAATTATTTTGGTCATTATTGCTCTTTTTCTGGGGCAAATATCTGTAATCTGACACTCTTTGATGGTTTCAGAGAATTTCCTTTTCATATTAGAATTAAGTTTCTTTGCCTTGTGTAGACTTCCTAAGTATCTCAGAATGACTACCACACTCCAAGACTTTCACTAAGATAAAAAAGCATTTCCCTTGAAGTCCATTTTTCTTTGGAGTGTATCCTCTTGACTGTCTTTGACTACAGACTGAGCAGACACAAGTCCAAACAGCACTGAATGCTCACAGGCAGTATGTTTGAATCCTACCTAGCAGGGAGAAAATTTCTTTGTTAATTGTGGGAATTACATCTCAAAGACACATGATATCCGATATGGTGTTCCACAAGGCTCTATCCTGGGTCCGCTGCTCTTCTCAATCTACATGCTTCCGTTAGGTCAGATTATCATTAGGCACAACGTGAGCTACCACAGCTATGCTGATGACACACGACTGTACTTATCAATAGCACCTGATGACCCCGATTCTCTTGATTCACTAACACAATGTCTGACTTGTATTTCAGAATGGATGAATAGTAACTTTCTCAAGTTAAATAAAGAGAAAACTGAAAGCTTAGTGATTAGCAATAACGGATACAATAAGGCTATTAGAAATAAACTGGATACATTAGGATTAAAAGTCAAGATGGAGGTAAAAAGCTTAGGGGTAACTGTTGACTGTAACCTGAATTTTAAATCGCATATTAATCAGATCACTAGGACAGCAAGAAGAAACATAAGTAAAGTTAGACCTCTTATATCACTGAAAGATGCTGAGAAATTAGTTCACTCGTTTGTTTTCAGTCGACTAGATTACTGTAACGCACTCCTCTCAGGAATACCCAAAAAAAAATTTTTGGATTTTTTTTTCTCCCTAAATAATAAAAACCATCATTTAAAAACTGCATTTGTGCTTAATTGTGTTATATTTGACTAATGGTTAAATGTGTTTGATGATCAGAAACATTTTGTGTGACAAACATGCAAAAGAATAAGAAATCAGGAAGGGGGCAAATAGTTTTTCACACCACTGTATATTCCAAATCGTAACCTCAGATCCTCAAATGAGTGTCTCCTTATAATTCCAAAAGCTAAACTTAAAAGAAGTGGTGATGTGGCCGTCTGTTGTTATGCACCTAAAATCTGGAATAGCCTGCCAATAGGAATTTGCCAGGCAAATACAGTAGAGCACTTTAAAACACTGCTGAAAACACATTACTTTAACATGGCCTTTTTATAACTTCACTTTAACTTAATACTGATACTCTGTATGTTCAGTTCTTCATAATAACTATTCATGGTGGCTCTAAAATCCATACTGACCCCAACTCTCTCTTCTGTTTCTTTTTCCGTTTTCTTTGTGGTGGTGGCCTGCGCCACCACCACCTACTCAAAGCATCATGATGCTCCAACAATGATGGATGGATCAAAAGCCAGAAGTCTACATGACCATCATCATCAAGTCCTTCCGTGAGAACCCTAAATCCAAAAAGGACTGTTTCATTTATGTTAGGTAGAATGCCCAGAGGGGACTGGGCAGTCTAATGGTCTGGAATCCCTACAGATTTTATTTTTTTCTCCAGCCGTCTGAAGTTTTTTTTTGTTTTTTCTGTCCCCCTGGCCATCGGACCTTACTCTTATTCTATGTTAATTAATGTTGACTTATTTTATTTTCTTACTGTGCCTTTTATTTTTCTATTCTTCAGTATGTAAAGCACTTTAAGCTACTTTTTTGTATGAAAATGTGCTATATAAATAAATGTTGTTGTTGTTGTTGTTGTATGTCAGCCGAACTCACCTATGTGATTATTAGTGAGAAGCAGCCTAAATATAAATAACATTAAAAGAGATCAAAATGTTAAAAAGCCAATAGAATAAATTTGTATCTGTTTAACACACATACATTCATATATCAATATGTAAATATTTAGCATATGCAGTTTGTGGGAACCAGTGGCAGCTGGTGTAAAAACGTTTGGATGGGAGTGCAGTTTTTTTGGGGGTGTGGGGTGTCAAATTGAAGTGGCACCTCATAGCTCCGGAGACAAGAAAAGAATAAAAAGAAAGAAAAAACAAACAAACACATACAAACTGTACTGTTGCCTACACACTGCCCAATAGCACTACTTGAACATAAATGTTGCCCTCGCTTTCTTCAGGCCTGACCTTCTGATTCAATGGAGTCATTTCAGTCACTGGTCTCTATGGTCAATACACTCAGCCTGTCCCGAGTCATGAGGTTTCTGAGAAAGGTTTTTTGTACTTTGAAAAACTTCATAATATGTAGAAAAATGCATAAATCTCTACATTTGATGGGCTGCTGGACACCAACAGATTAAGGGTTTGAAATTTAGACTTCTTAATGGGGTGGCAAACAAAACATTGAAAAAAATGCATATTTTCAAAGATACAACATATCTTGATCATATTTACTTCATATCACATGTCACGTGTTATAAATTGTTCGTAATATAAAGTTAACATAACCCAAATCTCACTTAAAACAACATGTTTAAAACTTTGAAATCCTAAAAAGTTACAAGTTCCATTAGCAATACCAAAATGACACTTTTTTTGGTTTACTTATTGTACTTGTGGCACATTAAACACCTTGGCTTTTTTAAGTAAGTAAAAATTATTTATAATGAACCCATCACAGTCATAGAATAAAATGAAATATTAAAAGAAAATACAGAGCAATGCCAATATAAAAACACCCACAGATGACAGCCCTCCCCAAATGCTAGTCTGAACAGATGCAATTTTTTAAAATTAACTTTGAAAATATCTGCATGGTGCCGAGTGCTCTGGGAAGTCCAAAAGCTCATTCTGCACTGGTTTTGAAGTTCCCTTAAATACAATGTCAGACATTCTCAAGGTGCTTTTTCACTTCATCAAGAAAGGCAACAAAATCCACCAAACCACGGAAAATCCCGAGACATCTCGCTCTTATCATGGCCACACAAAGCCAGTTCAAATGCTGTAACAACATTTCATACAGTCTATTATTCTGGACAGGATGTGTCAATTTTTGGTCACCTCTTCATTGAGCCTTTAACTGCCAATCCTGTAGTCTTCATCTAGCTGCTCGACAATAATAAGGCTACCACAAACATCAGTCTAAATGTAGTCTAGATGACTGCGGATACTTTCATGTCACTTGCATATTTCAGAAAAATGTTTTAGATTTCGTAACCTCACTGTTGTCCACAACCCTTCAGTAACAACAATTTGAACAATTTGAATCAGCAAACAGGGATAGCAAAAAAAAAAAACAACAAACAAGCATTACTTACATCACATCCAGTTAGCCAACTCCTTATGTCATAACAAGAGCAGGAAAAAGTCGATGGATAAGCTTGTCCTCGATCACCATTTATGAAGGGGCGTTTCATTAAAGAAATAACCACAATTTGTTTGATGGCAGGAATAAAATGTGAGCCATTGCTGTAAACTTGAAATAGTGTTTCAATGATTGTCCAATCACATTACATTAAAAAACCTAAAACAACACTAATTCGCTTCCAATAAATGTAGGCGTGTCTGGGGCGCAGAGAACCACGCCCCCAGAAAAAAATCTGAAAGCAACCAATTAAAGGGGAGCCTCAGGTCACCTGAGGACTTAGATGGACTCTAATCTCTTACTGGCGTCCTTCACTCAGGAAGTATTGGAATTCACAAAGAATTTAAACAAATACAAGACACTTTTTAATGGATGTTGACATGCACTAAAACCAGGCACGTTGTGCAAATACATTTTCATTTATTTTTATTTTTAAGAGTTTTGGGGGGGGGGGTGGCGGAACCCCAGTGTCCCGCATTACAGACCAACACTCCTGGGAAGTAATAGTCTGCTTAACTAAGGAGTCTGATTAAAAGATGAAGCTGTTCAGGAGAAAAACCTTCGGCCACTACAGCACTGAACTTGAGATGGGCTGACTGAGTGGACTGAGGACAGACACATACTTCACATTGACTACAGCCCTCCCTGGAGAGATAGGTGTAGACCAGCAAACCAATAAAGTCCAGCTTGAAGCCAGGCAGCCAGAATTTATTTACTGCTTGGAATAATGGGCTTAAGTTGAAAGGAAGCAGCACAAGTGACCTTTGTACCGTTTTTTCATGGAGACGGACAAAAAGCAAACAAACTGCCAGGAGTGACATATGAAATGCCAGCTCTCGTCCAGGTCTTTTGAGTAAAGGTTCAAAGATGCCATATGAAATAAAGGAAACAGAACATAATCATGGATAATGGGACCTGGAACGTGGCAGAAAGATCAGGGGGTCTCAGTAGGGCTAGAAATTGAGAACAGAGGGATGCTTCTCAATGTGTTTCCTCCTCTAGTGTTAGTCAGTAGCAATCAGCTTTTCCCAGAGGTAATGCAGCAATTTTGTCATAGGAAACACATCAGTGACGCATCTCCAGAAAATCAAACATGCATCTGTTCTTTTCTACTTTTTTAGTTTTAATTCCGTTCATCCATTTTTTAAAGCCATTTTTTCATAACAAGATCTGTCAGGGTAGCTTTGGTGCGAAGCTGGAGCAAGCTCTGCATGGGCTATTGGGGTCATGGAGTTTACTTACTTTGTGTTGCTAATTAAACTAAAATGGATTTTTTTGGGAAGTAATAAGAAACAGGTCTACCAACAGGTAAAATCCATCAGAACATGAATAGAATGTGCAAACTACAAGTTGACAGAGACATATCCAGAAATCCATGTCCATGGAACTATGAGACATGGTACTAAGTACTGTTGTACCTTGCTGCTCATGTTTGTAGAGCTGTTAGCACCTAAACAAGAGATTTTTAGAAATCCTCTCTCCTGTCTTTGCTCAGTCAATGACCTTAATGCAATCTCCATCACATTCAAGCCTTCTCATCTTCTCAAGCTCTATCTGAACTGAGCTTTTTCACGTGAATCTTACTGTATGAGCAACCTTATATCACTCAACACTCAACACTCTCTTGTTGACCTTTTGTTATTTTTACTTACATGATTATACATTCAGGTCCTATAGTCCTTGGTTTAAAGTTTGGCCTGCTTATTGTATGTGTGTAATTGGCACATTCTCTCCATATCTACAAATGTATCCCAGTTTTTATCACAGATCCCTAACATGTCTGTGTTAGGTTAAATGTGATGTGTGAGTGTGAGTGTGTTCATTGGTAAACTATGTGATGGACTGGCATCCGGTCTAGGTTTGGCTCTTGCTTTAGTCTTGATGATGTCATCACCCTGAAATTGTAAAACTGAGCATTACCATGGACAGATGGATCTATCTTTAGAAATGATCTTCCTCCTAATAGAACAAGGGTGTCAAATTCAATGTTTGCAGGTCAGATTTATTCCTTGGATCTTTTTAAAGTACCCCACTTTTCCCATTATTAACAATTTAGAAAATGTATGCATGGTATAACATTCAGTTTGAGGGCTGTGCAGTGACTGTAGCCTTTAATAGACTGAGTTTAGTTTGTGGGCTCTAACTTCTCAGTCTATCTCAGGGCTGCTGGAATGAAAGGCCATCTCACCAAGGGGACTCATGTATAAACAGTGTGTATGCACAAAAATGTTGCATACGCCCATTTCGACACATACTTTGAGATGTATAATTTAGCGTAAAGTCATTGCACATTTCCACGGCAGCCTCACATTGTGCATATGCATGTTTCTGCTTGGTTTTCCAAACGGGCAGCACCCAGTGTCAAAGCAGTGCTACTGTTTCTGTGTGGAGTCCCTTCCTTGTTTAGATTCGCATCCATGACATAGAATTTATCAAATACACCAAAATTAATTGCATATTGTTTACAAATTTAATTCACTTCATTGTAATCATTCTGTAACAATATGATGATGCACGGAATAGTGAAAGTATTCCAACTACCATTGCTGGTTAGTGTTTTCAGCAGACATTGCAAATGGAAGAATTAGAAGAAAAGAATGTATTTATAGATGACGGTGACTGGCATTTAAGTCGATTTCGATTTCCAAGTGCTATCATCTTGTAGCTGTGTGCTGAACTGGTGCCGGCTTTAAAAAGGCACACTTTGAGGAATTGTGCTCTACCTGCTCCTTTGCAAGTTCTGTTTACCCTCAAGTTTTTAGCTACAGGAGCTTTTCAACATGAACTTGCTGACCGATCGGTTATTTCACAATCATCACTGAGTCGTGCCATGCCAGCTGTATTGGATGGTATTATCTGCCTGTGATCCAAGTGCAATCCGCAGCAATGTCCGGTTTTCCAGATGTAATTGAAGTGATCAACTGCACGCACATTGATATCTCAATGGCACAGGACAAGTTACATCAGCCAGGGATGAATCACCAAAAGAATGAGTTGGCATTACATCATCTATAGCAGGAGAGCCTATAAAAATGACAGTCGTAGTTGCTTTCTCCAACTAGTATGGCAAAGGCAAGCAGTCCTTTTAAGGATAGCAAGTCACCTCAAAGAGCCATGTAAAGAGCAGAGAATCTCTCTGTTGTGGTGCTTAGCTTTGACGCTACACTATAAAGGCACCATGAATTAGCTCATGTAAATAGAAAGCATTTCCTCTCTATTAATTTGCTGCTCTATTGTCCAAAGAAAGTGTGTTGTATTGTGCAAGCATGTAGCGTGCTGCATAATGTTGCACACAATCATGGCTTGCCCGTACCTGAAGAGATGCAGAATGATGAACCTGACCCACCAAATCATCAACCAAATAATACAGCGTTACAACCTCGTTTGAATGTAATTAGCAGAATGTAAAAATAGATAATCAGATGCAGCATTTATTTTTTAACCAGGTCATTTAATTTGTGGTCAGTATCACATAGCAGACCCTTATATTCCTTAGTTCATTGACTACATCTCTTACAGGATCCACTATTTCATTTTGTGACTCCAGAACAGCATCTGTCTGAGGCAGAGGAGTGTGTACAGCCAGCACCCAAAGATGTGCTGGGCACAGCAGCACCATTACCGCCTGGAGTTGCATCCTCAGCACGGAGGTCAGCTTTTGTAAATTGTCTGAAATAGAATAAAGAGACGGTGGGGTACGACTCGTCTTGTCATGTCGAATTTTATTTTGGGCTTAGTGCAACTTTCTGTACTTGAACTTTAGATTGTCTCCGACCCGCTGTATTACTCCATCAGTTTCATTTTGTTGCTTATACCACTGCTTAAGCCAACAAATAGTATGTTTTTTCCTTGCCTCTACTTTGCATTCACTGAAGCTCTTCTTTTTTCCATGTGCTTTTGCCTTTTAACAAAACACTGAATGGAAGGGGCGATTTATTTTGATTCGCATATTCAAATATGCAAAATTTGGGGAGAAGTCAGGGTGGGGTTGTAGTTGCGTGCATGTTTGCTAAAATTCATGTTGATTCTGATTTATAAAGGGAAAGTGTGTGGAACTTTGCTTACACACAATTTTATACATCTGAATTTTTTTGTGTGTACGCATATTTCTAGTTTTGTTAGCACACCATGTTTTAGTGTGAATTCTACACACAGTGTTATACATGAGGCCCCAGGACTGGGCAAAGGCTGAAAACAGGCCCATACAGTCTCTACTCCGTTACAAAGACCACTCTCACACACACCTAAACACACACACTCCATATTCACAAAGAGTGACAATTTAAATTTGGCAATTAACATAACCTAGACTAAAATATATATATACTAGGGGGCTTTGCCACCTTCTCGCTTAGCTCGCCAACCCCTGGACCGGCGCTATGCGCAAGCCATTTTACGGTTCTGCCACTAGCGTGTGGGGATGCAGATGTACAATTTAAACAGATTATTATTTTCATGAGAATTGTTACATACTGTATGCATAATAGAACTACAGTAATCCCTCCTCGATCGCGGGGGTTGTGTTCCAGACACCCCTGCGATAGGTGAAAATCCATGAAGTAGAAACCATATGTTTGTATGTTTATTTTTATATATTTATAAACTCTCCCACACTGTTTATAAATATTCCCTGCACAGTTATACAGCATAATCCCTTTGTATTCTCTTAGATATTAGGTAAGATTCATTGAAATTATGTATGCAAACACACTGTTTATATACAGTAAAACCTAAATATTATTTTAAAGATATCGAGTGTCTCAGATATCACATATGTTACAGCTATTACGATAGACAGGCCACCAGCAATAAATACGTACAATGCAAGAAAAATTGTATACAGTAAATGTGTGTACAGTGACACTAAACGTACGTACATGTACTAAGTACTGTAAGTAGAAAATTAATTATGGTTACTCACCAACAATGACACAATGACTTGTCTGATAACAATGAGTTTAATTTTACTGCACAAGAAAGGAGAGCGTTACAGCCATTCTAAAGGAGCCACTTCAGGCGATTGTGTAGCACTGCCGTTCTTCTGGCAGTCTTCAATCCAAATCCCTAAAGCAGATTCCATTCAGACTACTTACTGCCTTATTACATCCACTTACAACTCGTTTTGCACCCTGGTTAAAAGGACACTGCGGCCATAGATCTTATATTCCTTTCCTACTTTTTAAATAAAAAGAATCGTGGCCTCATTGATGCTGTAATGGTGTCCTACAGCAGTGTAGCTTTTCCCTTCCTTCAAAAATTCCAAAACATTCAAGTTTTCAGCAATCATTAACATCTTCCGTTGGCACTTGGGCATGGCCCCTGAAGCAGTAGCAGGAGCAGATCGTTTTGGAGCCATAATGAAGGGCTTGATTATGCACAAAGATAAACACAAAAGAGCACAAAAGTTAACTCTTTACACAGTGAAACGCACTGATGCTGAATGAGCGAGACGAGACTTCCTGGTTAACACCGCATTCAGCACACAGGAACTTAACTGCGTGCTCTGATTGGTTAGCTCCTTACTCATCCGCCAATAGCGTCCCTTGTATGGAATCAACTGGGCAAACCAACTGAGGAAGCATGTACAGGAAGTAAAAAGACACACATTGTCCGCAGAACCCGCGAAGCAGCGAAAAATCCGCGTTATATATTTAGTTATGCTTACAAATAAAATCCGCGATAGAGTGAAGCCGCGAAAGTCGAAGCGCGATATAGCGAGGGATTACTGTAATTATTTTACATTACAGTGAGTAATTAACCATATTAAAAAACAGTAAAACTTAATAATTTGAAAGTAAATTATGTTTCATGTTGAGTTGGAGTTTTTCATTGTGTTATACGATTTCATTCTGTTTGGCTTTGAAATTAACACGCAAATATTTTTTAAACTTAAACTTCTACTGTAAAACTTCAGTAAAAACAATTTTGTGAATTACATTTTTGTCAATATCCCATTGAATTTTGATTCCATGTTTGGACTTACATCGTGACAATGTATAACTGGCTATGAGAGAATTTCGCTTCTTTCTCTCTAATAAATAAACCAATTTTTTTGAATGTTTGTCCTTGTGATTTGTTAATTGTATATTATATACTAAGGGGCTTTGCACCCTACTTGCTTCGCTCGCCAACCCCCGGGCCAGCGCTATGTGCTAGCCTCTTTGTGGTTCTGCTGCTTGCGTATGGGGATGCGGATGTACAATTTAAACAGATTTTAATTTTCATTTAAGTGTTACATTTGCATCAATGCAACATATAACTTCCCATGATCGAATTTCGTTTCTTTCTCTCTATTATAAAAATACAACCTTTTTGAATGTTTGGCTCTGAGATTTGTTAATTGTCTTTGCAAAATCTATTCTAATGGGAAACGGTTAATGTTTTAATACGAATGGCATATCAAGATGTCATTTGTTGTCTAATGTTATCTGGGGAAGATGTACTACATTACCTTTCTTGGATACATCGTTCTTTCAACAGTAATTCGGGCGGTGGAGGACCAGACAGTGTTAACGGTTGTAGTTATTCTTCAGAATATTGTAAACTAATATTTTCATCCTCCGCACGATCACCACCAACTGGTTCAGCATAGTCTTTTGAAATGCATTTAACCAATGGGCTGTGTAACTGATCAACAATTTCCGTGTTAATTCATTTGACTTCATCGTTTCTCGATGCTAGGATTGCCTGTGTACTCATTTCTTCTGCTGATATCCCTTCGTGATGAAATTCATCAGTAAGATCTGGACATAATACTGTAAGTCTTCTTTAATTGGGAACTTAAAGTGAGAAATTTATAAAACTTTATAAGAGCTGAGAGAGCAGGAAATGTGTCTGTCAAAAGCATTCACATGACAATTTCATGCCAAATGTCTCATCTCACGGGACTTGAAAAAATCTCTTCAAAAAAGTCTTGTCTTATTGCAGGATTTTTTATATATGTATATAGCCTCCGGATGTACTCCAGGTGTGTTCCCGGCAATCTCCCACCGACACGCCCCAGTGTGGCGGAAGTGCCGGCTGTCTCCCCGGAAGCACTCCTGATGTCCCTGTTTTCTCTTCCCCCCAGTACTTCCCGGTGTAGCGGAAGTGCTGAGGTCTAGGGTCTTCCTGGTATTGGGGTCCCCCTGGCGGTAACCCCGGGTCCCTACAGGGTCGAGCTTCCCAGCTCTTTACCCGAGGCCTCCAGAGCGGTCGCCCCCTCGACGTCTGGAGGAGGCACAAGCCCACCTCCTGTCTTCTCAGGCGTCTCGGCTGGGTACCACCTCCATCCGGGTATGACAATATATACAGGGGGTCCTCAGGTTACGACACAGTTCCGTTCCTACAACAGTGATGTAACCCGAATTTTGTTGTAAGTCGAAACAAACCCTGGCTTAAGTCACTTACCTATCCTAACACATTTGCAAAATCATAATCTAACAACATAAAAACACAACTAAGCCACAGAAAAAGGAAAAGGACATAAATATACTGTACTGTAGTAACAGAAAAAATGAGTGTAAAAAAAATCCTTACCTTTATTCCTTCTTGTGTCTTAATTTTTTTAAAGTTTTTATGGGAGTGAGTGTTGTAAACTTGAAACGTTGTATGTCGAGATGTTGTAATCCGAGGACCCTCTGTATATATACAGTGCCTGAACAACCCTGGTGCCCAGCACTTCCGCCATACCAGGAAGTGCTGGGGGGAAGAAGACAGGGGACACCCGGAGGGCTTCCGGGTGCGCAGCCGGCACTTCCGCCACACTGGGGCGGTCTGCGGAGGAATGCCGGGAAGCAGCTGGAGCCCATCCGGGTTCCTATTTAAGGGGCCGCCTCCCTTCATTCAGTAGCGGAAGTCAGGTGGAAGAGAGACGGAGCTGGAGAGAGGACTGAAGGCGGCCAGAAAGGCAATTGGACTGTGTGCCCTGGACTTTGGGGGAACGGTGCTGGAGGCACTGGGACGTGCACTGACTGTAAATATAAATATTACTGTAAATAAACGAGTGTGTTGGGTGAACATACGATGTCCGTCTGTCTGTGTCTGGGCCTTTGTCCACAATATATATACTGTATATATATATATATATACTGTATACAGTATATATATATATATATATATTGTAATAAACAAAACAGAGTCGTACAAAGTGTTAGGGTTTTCAGCTCCGTATACTGTAACAAAATTTTCAAGGTCAGTAGTTCAAAATAACTCAACGACATAGAAATTAAATGGAGGAATGCTGGGAAAATCATGGTGCCGGATGGGTAGCTGATGTCATCACTGGGGGACCAGAGGGAAGAAAGGAACCTGGAATTGCTGCGGCTCCTTGGATCGTCTGTGTGGTATTACGGCGATGGAGCCTCAGTCTTTCTGAAGAAATAAAGAGCTGCTGTTGTCCACTGGCATGACTTGTCGCGATGTGTGTCGCGTCCTTAAACTGCTCCCCATGCACACATGCGTGACATTACCCCCCCTTCAGCCCAGACTAATCCACCGTGACCAGTATATACTTACAGCCTTGTGCCAAAAGTTCTAGGGGTCCTAGGAGATCGATGCCGATCCTCTCAAAGGGAACATCTATAAGGGGAGTCGGGAGGAGAGGAGCGCGGTCCCTCTGGGGTATCTGACATAGCTGACAGACTGGGCAGGACTGACGGAAACGCTGGACCTCCTCATTGACACTCATCCTCACTTCCTTAAGAGTGTTCATGTCTTTGAACGGGTTTCTCCGTACCTGATGGGCGAGGTAGTCCGGCATCACGTGGACCAACCCCTCGGTTGCACTGGGAGGAGGAAAACACATGCAGTGGTTCCTGCACCTGCCAAGTTGGACCTGCTTGAGAAGAGGATTGCGGTCCCACATGTGCACGTGTGCAAGCTGCCTGCAGTGGCAGCGTCTTCTTTCCCAAGCACACAGTCTGGTGATTTTTCATTAACCTGTGTTGTGGACCCATTTGCTGTCAGTACTGTCTAGTGGAGGTGAGAAACAGGAAAATATACAAGTTGGTGAAACTGCACTTAAGGTTAAACTGAAAGAATAAAATAATTTGTAGCTGAAGTCACGAAGAACATTTCTGTTTTAAGCTAGACGAGTCGACAAATTTGCTGAAGGTTTTCAATGGGAGTTTTTGAAAATGGGGCAGCATGGTTGTGCTGTTGTCTCGCAGTGAAGAGACCTGGGTTTGTGTCCTGGGTTCTCCCTGCGTGAAGTTTGTATGTTTTCGCTGTGTCAGGGTGGGTTTCCTCCCACAGTGCAAAGACACGCTGGTTAGATGGGATTGGCGGAACTAAATTGGCCCTGGTATGTGGTTGGGGTGTGTGTTCACCCTCCGATGGATTACTGACCTGTCCAGTGTTTGTTCCTGCCCTGTGCTAGCTGGAATAGGCTCCAGCACCCCTCTGTGACACTGCTCAGCGAATTAGACGATGACTGACTGACTGATTTTGAAAATTTATAACAGTGCACAGCGCAATATTTCCCAGATATCTCAACAAAAATTGAGCTTTCTCAACAAATTTTCTTGAAGAATAAGTGTGCCACATTTCAACAAAAGTGATCCCTAGGGAGCTAAGTGTTTTCATGCAGGCAGTCAGAGAGACGGACAGACATGGCTATTACAATAGGTGCTTCACACATTATATGCAATAGGACCAAAAAACATACATACAGGTCGCAATGGCTGTTAATTTTCTAAAAGACACATTTTAACATGCATTCCAAATATATAGATGATATCTGCATATAATTTACATTTACGCCTGACATTAAAATGTGTCTCCAGAGTCACAGCTCACCACAGCTATTAATCTTCAGTGATAAAGAGAGAAGTCAGTTTCAGGAGAGACAGGAAGCAGAATATACAATTATGATGAGCAGAGAGGTCTTGCATGTCTGGTTTGTAAAGAAAATGTGTCAGAAATTGTTTGTTGATATATTCTGGCCTTCATTGACCCTCAATAAAATTGTATTTGAAGCCCCGTCTGAGAATGTGCCTGAGCCATGTTGTCCATCTATATAACCATATAATTTTCCAAGCCAGCTTACCCAGAGCACGGAGGATGTGAGGATGAGTCGTTTCTTCTTTTGAACAAATGCATTCTGTCTGTACTAACCTTTTACACAACACATACTGTATATTTCATTGCTTGAAAGGCTGAATGAATGGTTCATATTCTTCCCACATGATTTTCTTCTGTCACTTTATGTTCTTCATGTGCACTTGCGAATGTGCTTCTTCCCTCATTCCTTCATGATCAGATTTCTGAATTGTATTGCTGGACTCCACGTTACTGTTTTAATGGTCTTTAGTCTCAGTGAACGCATCTCTCAGCACTGCAATTTTGGCCTTAACCTTAACTGGCATCATTGTCCTCTCCATTTCTGCTGAAGTTGTGCTCATGTACTTGTTCATTTGGCATCCATCTCTACAAACACTTTGTCTTCTTCAAATAACATTTCTTGCCAACAGTGCTTTTTGTAGTCTGCCATCAAAGCCATTGCTCTCTTGCAGTGCACTTGGCGAACTTCTGAAGCTTAATCCAATGGGACATTACAAGAATTCTTGTTGGAGGGGATGTCACACATGATGACTACATTTGCTGATCTCACCACCTAAGAATGTCAGATTACACGACTAAATATAACAGGGAATGACTAGACAGACAGACAGACAGACAGACAGATAGATAGATAGATAGATAGATAGATAGATAGATAGATAGATAGATAGATAGATAGATAGATAGATAGATAGATAGATAGATAGATAGATAGATAGATAGATAGATAGATAGATAGATAGATACTTTATTAATCCCAAGGGGAAATTCACATACTCCAGCAGCACCATACTGATAAAAAGCAATATTAAAGAGTAATGAAAATGCAGGTATAACAGACAATATCATTGTATAATGTTAGCGTTTACCCTACCGGGTGGAATTGAAGAGTCGCATAGTGTGGAGGAGGAATGATCTCCTCAGTCTGTCAGTGGAGCAGGATGGTGACAGCAGTCTGTCGCTGAAGCTGCTCTTCTATGTGGAGATGATCCTGTTCAGTGGATGCAGTGGATTCTCCATGAATGACTGGAGCCTGCTCAGTGCCTGTTGCTCTGTCAAACTGTCCAGCTCCACGCCTACAACAACAACTCCATAATGACTTTTCAGAAAAAGGTTCACATTTCCAAAGTATCAAGAGCTCACAAATAATATGCTGCATGACAAAGTATGAATACAGTAATCCCTCGCTACTTTGCAGTTCACTTTTCGCGGATTTACGACTTCGCGGGTTTTAAAATATAGTAGTAGTATTTCCTAGTCTAAGAACAACAAAACAAGTTCGGTGACTAAATGTGTTGTAACACGGGCTGTGATTGGTACATGGGGGGGAGACGACAAATCACAGCTTCCTGCTTTCTAATCGGGCCCGTGATTGGTGCTTTGACGGATGCCCAGATCCCATAGCATCTCCCCTTGTCTCTCTGTCATGGCCATTTCGCTTCAAGCTTTCTCGACGAACGGTTTACTTTACACTGTACTGTGTGTGATTTTTTTGTGGTTTCTTTGTGTTGAACTTCGCTTCAATTTTCAACCCCTGCAATGGCTCCCAAACGTGCTTCTTCTTCCAAGGCTGGTGCTGAGCCTAAACGCCAACGAAGAATGATGACGATCGCTGAGAAGGTGAAACTTCTGGATATGTTGAAGGACGGGAGAATGTTCGCAGCTGTGGCTGCAGACTGGCTAAGGATCTGCAAGAGCGGTCACAGGAATTGGAAGACGATATGGTTCAATTGGTCCAATTTTGCAACAAGGTCGACGACGTCATGACCGCCTACAAGCTACTCTTCAACCGGAAAAAGAAGCAGCGGCAGCAACTGCTAATCACAATGTTTTTCCGCCTCGCAAAAAAGAGCCAGTTCCTACTACTACTATGGATACACTTTGGTAAAAACGTGGAAGAGGTGCTCCAGGAAATGGCACTGCCATCTGAAGAGACGTAAAATACAGTGATCGGCTGCGCAGTAAAAGTCATTATCACCTTCATCGTCATCATTTTTACTGCACAGCATATTCATCACCATCATCACGTCATTTATAGGTATGTGTACTTCGCTATACAGTAACTGTAAACTTATCTACCGATTTCATATTGCTTAACAGTTGGCCCTGTTATTAATAGAGTAAAGGGTGGGTTGTAAACAGTACAGGGAGGGTTTAAAAATGTCCAAATACACGTTAAATAATTAAATAAATATGGTGTCCCTACTTTGCAGAAATTCAGTTATTGCGGCTGGCCTTGGAACCTCTCTCCCGCGATAAATGAGGCATTACTGTACTGTACAATGTTTTCCCGGTATGAGGAAAAGGCTTTTATTCATTCATTTTTTATAGTACATAACTATGAGACATTAGACAGATTAGCCTATCGTTCTTTTGCACAGCCTCTCAGATACTTTGAGCCCACCGCTGACTTAAACCTGATTGATCAGTACTACACACAAAACCTGTAGGCCTCATCTCCCCAAAATAGGCCAAGCCCCAAACTCTAGAAGCTGATTTTCAGCCTGCTCTGCTCCAACAACAAGAGATTAAAAAGGTTTAATTTAAAAAAATATACAAATAGAGGAGAAAAGCTGTGAAAAAGTCTGACCCAAAATAACAAAATGCAAACCCCTTTAAATTTATACATTTTCAAAAATACAAAAATAAGAGCTAAAGAAAAACTATCTAAAGGGTAATGCCATAAAATGAGTTAAAGTTAAAAAAAACAGAGATCACAAACTACATTGTCAAAGCACAGTATTGTAGCACTGGGGTATGGAAGGGACCCTCTTGTTGTTTTTACCCAGAGAAAATAAGCTAGTAGGCCTGTATTTAAAAGAGTCAGTCCAAGTCATCTTTAATATCATCTGTATACAGTATAACTGTGCTTGATTACCTTAAAATGGGACACCTCCGCAAATTGTTTGGTTTGACATGCAAGGCTCAAGTTACTCAAATTGCTGCAGAACAATTGTAGATTGCAGCCTATTAGTTCTTCACTGAAGAAGGCCCATTTCTGACATTCAGAACATTAATAGCTTTTGCTAACCGAAACTTTAAACATAAAAATCTGCAAGTCAGTTGTTACTTATTCACCATGTTAAACAATTCATGGTAATTCACCTAATAAAACTACAAGAAAATTGATAAAATTGCATATTGTTTCAAAAAACTAGAACATTCTAAAACTTAATGTCAGCACTGGCCTGGCGAGGGGCACTCACAGAAAGTTGCTTCTCACACCTGGGAATTTTTAAGGTTGGAGGCACCCTTAAGGAGAACCAGCAAGCAGGCTAGAAATCTAGCAGAGTTGCTTAAATTGAGAAAACAGGAAAGATACGAGAAAGAAGTGGGCGTTAAACATTTGCATATGACAAGAAAAGTGATCTGTGATTGGCCAGCAGATGCAGTGTAGAGCAAGTGATCTGTGATTGGCCAGCAGATGCAGTGTAGAGCAAGTGATCTGTGATTGGCCAGCAGATGCAGTGTAGAGCAAGTGATCTGTGATTGGCCAGCAGATGCAGTGTAGCGCAAGTGATCTGTGATTGGACAGCAGATGCAGTGTATATCCTATCTCAACAATCACTGTCATACTGAAAGGAACAGGAGGATTTTTTTCATTATAACAACTCCGAGAAGATGCACAACACTGGGAAAAGACCAAGGAGAAGCGAAAGAAACAGCACTTGTCTTGGCCAGTACTCCCAAATATGTGTGTAATATGCAATGGGCTACCCAAGATGAGAAAATTAATCAAATATCAAACTAGCAGAAAATTGACCACACGCACGATCATAAGCACCAAAGCATCAAGAGACAATGCTGTTTAAACACAGTCACTATGGGTGGGTGACACGGAGAAAGCCACTTTTCGCAAGGGGGACGTTGTCCATTGGAAGTGTCCATTGGGAGAAAGCAGGAAGAAGGATAGAAATTTAGTAGAGGGGGTTGAAATGAAAAAAAAAAGATAAAAATAAACAGAAAGATGTGAGGACAAACCAGGTGTTAAATATTATCAGAAAGGCAAAAGCTCATTTGCATATGCCAAGAATACTGATCTGTCAATTGGACAACAGATGCACTGTATAATATAAAAAAACAAACTCAGTTAAACTTAAAGAGAAGGTAAAACTTTATTCAATAGAACTACTCCTAGAAGTGGCACAATACCAGGATAAAACCAAAGCTTGCTTAAAAAAAAAAAAACACCTGTCCTGGCTGCTTTTCCTAAACATCCGCTTAACATGCAAAGGACAAACCCAGATGAAAAAACCAACCAGAAATGAAACTGACAGGAATGTAAGAACACTTGTGATTATAGACAGCAAAGCACCAAGATGCAAAGAGACACCATGGGGGGGTGACTCAGAGAAATTCACTTCTTGTGACTGGGACATTTTCAGCTTGGAAGTATCCTTCGAGAGAAAGCAGGAAGAAGGCCAGAAATCCAAGAGAGGAGCTTGAAAAAAGAAAAAAAAAGAAAGATGCGATGACAAGACGGGTATTACATAATATCCTAAAGGTAAAAGCTCATTTGCATCTGCCAAGAAAAGTGATCTGTAAATGGACAGCAAATGCATTGTATAACCTAAATAACAACCACTATAAAAGTTAATGGGGCGATAAGACTTTTTCCATAAGTACTACATTGGGACAATGCATAATACCAGGGTAAATCAAAGACCAGGAAATAAAACTCCACCTGTCTTGGCTGCTGTTCCCAAACATCTGCTTAATATAGAATGGCCTAACTCAGACGAGAAAGCCAATCAGATATGAAACTGACAGGAACTTAAATCGCACAGACGATCGTAAGCATCAAAGCAATGGAATGCAATGCTGATTTGACGCATTCACCATGGAGGGGGTCACTCAGAAAAAAATCACTTCTTGCGACTGGGACATTGGCAGGTTGGAAGTATCCTTAGGGACAAAGCAGGAAGAAGGCTAGAAAACCAGGAGAGGAGATTGAAAGAAAAAAAAAGAAAGATGTAATGACAAAATGGGTATTACATATTATCAGAAAGGTAGTAATACTTTTTTCATTAGACCTACTTTGTTAAAATGTGTAATTCTAGGATAAGACCAAGTCCCAGGAAAAAAAAAAAAAAACTCCACCTGTCTTGGCTGCTTAATATACAATGGCCTAAATCAGATAGGAAAGCCAATCAGATATGAAACTGACAGGAACATGACCACTGTGGCGGACGGCCAGGACCCATGCCTGGCTGGGACACCTATGGCGCTTTTCTACTGCATAGTACGGCACAGCACGGTTCAGTACAGCTCACCTTGGTTCGGCTCAGTTTGGCTCAGTTTGCGTTTCGACTGCAGTTTAGTACCGCTTTAGAGTGGGTGGGATTATTCACGTGTCGTTATAGTTGCGCCGCCTCTACTGCTCGCTCTTCATTTTTTTTAACTTGTCCCTACACTGTTTGTAAGTCCGATGGTAGCCGTGTGCGCCCAAGAGCTTAGCGACCTCCTGAAACACTTTTTCATTCCGCGTCGCCCCATCCAGCTCTCGCTGGATCCGCTCCTCGGCTACCAACGAGAGGAAACGTCTGGACTTCCTCAATAGACCACGAAACAGCCATTTTTGGTTAAAACAAAATGGTGCGTCCGAACCTTCGCTGGCTGTGCTAAAAATCTAGCGGGTCTATTGTGTCTCGTGTCGCAAGTTCAGTGACGCAGTAATGACGATTTTCTCCGGCCAATCAGTGACCAGCAGAGTTTACACGTCACGTTTCGGTAACAGTTCGGCGCTTGGAACCTCGGCTGAGGTGGTACTAAAAAAAGGACCAGGTACCAGGTACTGTTCCCAGTGGAAAACCCCCCAAAAGTGAGCTGAACTGAACCGTGTCATGCCGTACTATGCAGTGGAAAAGCGCCTCTAGAAGGACCAGGAGAGGGATTATACCTCCTCTGGACCACGAGAGGGCAGCCACCGTGGTCTGTATGGGGACCACGGGAATGGAGCATGGAAGTGCAACCTCATTGGGGCCAGTGGCCACCACAGGGGGACGCCTCGAGGATTGTGGAGCTCTGGGTGTTAGCACTTCTGCCACACCCAGAAGTGCTGGTAGAAGAGATTCCAGGGACACCCGGAGTGCTCATTCCGCCACACCAGGAAGTGCCGCTGAAAAATCATCAGAGAGCACCTGGAGCACATCCGGGTGATTATAAAAGAGGCCGCCTCCTCCAAGTGAGAGAGCCGAGTTGTGGGGAAGAAGGCAACGCTTGGGAGGAGAGGTGGAAAGGATGGCAGGAGAAATCTGGAAGGGAGAAAAAAGGACAAGGAAGGCGTTTGATTCAGGGACACTGTGTTGTGTGGTGGACTTTTATAAATTAAAAAGTGTTTTTTTGAACATTGTGTCATGTCTGTCTGTGCCGAGGCTGAACTACCACACCACTCTGGCGATCTTAAGCATCACAGCACCCAGATGCAATGCTTTTTCAACACAGCAGATGCACTATACCATCTAAATAACAACCTCTTTCAAACTTAAAGGGATGGGAGGACTTCTTTCATGAGAACTACTCCTGGACTTTGCACAATACCAGAATAAGACCAATGTCCACGGTTTTCAAACTTCTGTTTAATATACAATGACTTAGTTCAAACAGGTAAGCCAATCATTATTAATCTGACAATAACACAACTGCATTGGCAGCTGTAAGCACAAAAATACCAAGATGCATTGCTGCTTAGATGTAGTCTTTCTGGTGGGGTGACTCTGAGAAAGTTCCTTTGGGGGAAAATAGGATGCAGGTTAGAATTTCAGGAGAGAGGATTGAAATTAAAAAAAAAGAAAGATACGCGGAAGAAATGGGTGTTACATATTCACAGAAAGGCAACAGCTTATTTGCATATGCCAAGGAAAATGATCTGTGATTGGATAGCAGATGATCTGTGAAGCCAACCTAACAACTTCTTTAACTCCTAAAGGGATGGTGGACATCTTTCATTAAAACTACTCTGAGAAGATGTGCAATACCAGGATAAGACCAAGAGAAGAATCCCTACCTGTGTTGGCCACTGTTCCCAAACACCTGTTTAAGACGCAATAGGCAATCCTAGATGGGCAAGCAACTGAGATATTAAACTGGCAGGATTGCACCCACACTTGTGATCACAAGCAGAAAAACACTGCAATTCTGGCTATTTGTAGTGCCCTCGGTGGGTGACTCGGGGAATGTCGCTTCTTGCACATGGTACTTTGCTAGTTTGGAAGCATCCTTTATTATCTAGCCTTTCTGTGAGCTTGAACTGTTCTGACCGTATTTCTCTTACCCCTCTCATCATAAAGGCATTTCTATCTATAGAACTGCTTCTCACTGGAAGTTTATTTGGTTTTTGGCACCGTTCTGAGTAAACATTACAGAATGCTTTGGATTAAAATCCCAGGAGATCACCAGTTATAGAAATGCTCAAACCAGCTCATCTGGCACCAACAATCATGAAAAACAAAACGATATCAGTGAGATCTTATTTGTTTTCTCTTTTCTGGTATTTGATGTGATCAGTATCTGAAGCTCCTGACTTATTCCTGCCTGATTTTATGCATTGCACTTCTTCTACTTCATAAGGTGATTAGATAACTGCATGGTTAAGCCGGTGTTAGAGAGTCCCTAATAAGTTGCTCAGTGTATATAGTTTATATTCAATATATCATGATTTCACAGCTTCTGTGAGAAAATGGCAAATCAACAATGAGCTACCTCATTAGCTCCCATTTCTGTGTAAACCTTTCCTGTTTTCCTGTGTACCGTGTGCCCTAAAAACCTGTTGTTACATTAGATCACATTTTTCACAAGTGCCAAGCAGTTCCAGTTATGGTCTGGCTTCCCAAAGAAAATGTAATGGATGGAGGAATTTAAAGTCCAAACAAATTGTAAAATTAATTGACAAAACTAAGAAATGACTAAAGACTCTGCTGGCACAGAAAATCAGCAGACGCAAAGGACCACAAGAGAAACACTCCAGATACAGCAGTCTAACACCTGAGTTGTGAACAAAGCCAAGAAAAACAACTAATTCAATAGTGGGCCTGTGTTCACATCCCTGCTCAAAGAAAACAGACCATGCCCACTAATTGACCTCAGCAACTGTGACGCCCTGTCGGATACCCTGATGGCCTCCGCCATTCTGTGGTCCTGTGTAATTTCAGTTAGTCATTTGTTTTTATTTCTCTGTTTTTAGCTTTTCTCAACCTATTTCATCAGAGGCGATGCAGAAATATAAAATGTTCACTGACCTTTGGCATCTCATCGCCTTGCGGATTACGCGCTGCACGCCGCCACCACTAAACAGGCTGGAGAGACATTTTGTGAGACAACCTGGACTCCAAAAATGACACACAGCTCCTTAGCAGAGAAAAACAGGAAAGTGTTCTCTTTCTGGCTTACTTTGAACTCTGGGTAATTCGGGCATTATTGTATGATTTTAACAAAAAAGAATTACTTTGAAGTCTTGCTTTATTTGCTGGTCAATTTATTTACAGCTGCCATGAAGACCACCAACTCATGGCATGATGCATGTGAGGTCAGTCTAACACGCTGCAGGTCTTAATGTTTTCTGAATCCACTGAATGTATTAAATAGGTTAAAATGGGTAAGCCTCATGCAGACAGGCCCCTGGAAGTGTGCGGTAGCAACCTGAGCCACAGTGCCACCCTGCTATAAACAATATAAAGAAATGATGGAACAAAACTTAAACCAACTGATGTGAAGAATTGCAGACAGATGCCCAACATGTAACAGACTCATTTCATTCAACTAATCTGAGCTCAAGTCTTTAGGGGGTCAAACAGGCAGCACTCTAAACTGAGTGCCCGTCTCTGGACTGTGCAAAGCGATGCTCCAAAGGAAAGCCGATGACCTCCAAATGGAAGTTACTTTAGTTGATGGACATTGATGCCCTTCACTGTATGGTCTTCAAAAATCAAAAATGAGCTTTCGCCATCAGTTACATAGTATGCTACTGGTTGTGTAATAAAAAGCTGCCTGTTCCCACCACTGTGATGGACATATGACCCAAAGAGACAGAACAATGAAAGAGCAGCTCTTCATACTGCAGAAAGCTGACTGTGGTCTACAGCTGACCTGCCGCCCTTCCTGACACACAACGCTGTATGTCATCATTCTGCATGTGATCCAAATCCAGATGTGTGGAAGGGAAACATCTGCCTCTTGACCTTGGGACAGATAGCTGGACGCAGGAATCTGAGAGAGACACCCACGGAATGGTCAAAGCTAGGAGATGGAGTGGGGAGTGTTAAAAGATGGCATTTCTGCAGCCTTCTTCAACCCTGAAGGTTGACCCTGAACAGAAAATGGCAACCTGAAAACATCTATGTGGATGCTGCTGTCAGATGTAACTCACAAGTGGCCAGAGTTAACTGCATATTACTACATTAGAGGAACGTTTACCTTACTTATTTTCCTTTTCTTACTCACAAATTCTAACTTGCCATTTGTTGTCACCAGTAGTTTGTGGTCTCTGGAATCCGAGCAGACTGAAATATTTTGATCTTCTCCACTGACATTTTTTTAACCGTTTTTTTCTTTAATTAAATCTACACTATTTAAGTCTATGTGCAGTATCTGTATTCTTCTTACGTTAGGAGCAATGGGAAATGAGACTTCCAGGACGAACTGAGCGTGTCACGAATGGAGCAGAAGTGCAGAAGGACGATTGGATATGTGAGGAGCTCAGCCCTTAAGGTCTGAGAAGAGACATGAGATCTGTTTCTTCTAATCGCACAGGAGAAGAAATAAAAAGAAATCAGAGTTATCCGTTGTCACACACGTGTGCATGGGAAACAACTGAAGGGCCTAAACAATAGTCATTTTACGCCAGGCTGGGGGGGCGGCAGAGTGTACTGACTGTCTCTCTCAGTCTCTTGCAGACCTTTCCCGGGAAATCCCGCCTGTTGCCAGCCCCGATGATGACATCACTTCCAGGCACGAGGACGCCTCTCCCAGTTCCTGCACTGGTGACGTCATTGCCCCTCCGGGCCTTTAAAACTTCCATCTTACCTCAGTACAGGCAGTTCTGTTTTGGACTCTATTGTAGGCACATCGTGCTACCATAAAAAGTGACTTTTGCAGCTGAGAAAATAATATACGGGTGGCTGCCCTAACTCTTTATGATGTCTCTGACTCATTCTTGTGACACCATGTAGTTTTTAAAACTACCTAATACAAGTTAAGGGGTATCATGGCAGGAGCTTATCCTAGCAGTGTGAGTTGTGTGGTAGGAGCCAACACTGGCTGTAATGCCCGAGTAGAAATTGGGGTGGTCATGATTAAAGAATGTAAACCTTAAACTTTGTAAAGTCAAAATCAGAAAATTAAACTGTGTCTTTCATCAGGGACAATCAACTACATCCTAGTCCAAGAAGAAAGTTAATAACCAGTAACGCACCAAAATCACACGCAAAGTTTGTTTCAAAAGAAAAATCCACAATCTTGGATGCATCAGACACACACAGTGCGGGCAATTCAAGGCATCATGCCAGTGACGTCCAAAATCTAGAACCAAATCCAAAACAACCAAACAATGCTGCATGGTAACAGTTCAACAAAATAGCATTGCAAAAAAATCTAAACTTAAAACTATTTACATAATTACAGAAAGTTAATATGAACAAAATATTCATGTCCAAGTGACCTTACACAATAAAACCATAATGAATGGCTAAACAAAAATGAATCCAAAAGCAGAAAAATTCGGACTACAAAGTTTGGACTTTAACCGTCAGCCATCATATATTTCAGTTCTGATTTTGGAAGTCTGGGCTCTTGAGATTTTTAGTCATTTTTTTGATGTCCAGTTTTTTGGATTTGGTCTGTATACTTCAGCTCATTTGTTGAATTTGTGTGAGTGTGTTCTCCACTGGATGCAGCCCTGCCACCTCACAGTATTTGGACCCCAGATCCATTCATATCTTTAATATCTATGCTGTGTACTGTTCTGTTTTGTACATATTCCACATATTATTTTAATTTATGATCGGGTATTTTTGTGTTTGCGTATTTTTATTGTTGTGAAGGAGATGTCATGGCTGCCGCCATTTTGATGAGGTCCTTTCTGATCTTGGCATCCATCTTTGTTGTGGCTTGACTAACTGTTTTTGGCCGTATGACCTTAACCTTATGACATGTGACATCATCATTTCCCGGCATATAAAGATGGCTGCATAGCTTCTGGCTACCCTAGTTTTAGGAATTTTAAAACATGTCTTTGCTGTGTGTGCTGAAGTTTTCTTTGGTTCTTGGATAAGTCTGTGCTTTTTTGGACTGATTCATTTTTTGCTCCAAAAAACTATGCAGTTTGCTGATCCCAATAGCTCCACTGCCTATCCTCGACTCAGAGTTTGCTTCTCCTTCTGTTTAGCTCTTTTAATCTCCTAAGGGCCTCATGCATAACGGCGTGCGTAGAATTCGCACTATCACATGATGTAAGCACAAAAGCGGAAATGTGCTTACGCACAAAAAAATCCAGAAATGCATAAATCTGTGCGAACGCCAACTTCCACGTTCTTCCGCTCCATAAATCCCGGTCAGTGTGAAAATATAATATATAATAACTTTATAAAGTGGCTCAGGTTGTGCAATATTATAACTGTAGTGCAAGTTTACAGTGAGGTGATTGTACTTACAAGTACAAACAGTTCTACAAGGAGCAATTGATTGAGTGCGTTTATAGTTCTTGGGATGAAATTGTTTCTGAACCGCGAGGTCCGTACAGGAAAGGCTTTGAAGCGTTTGCCATGTGAGAGCAGTTCAATAGACCGCATGGCTGAGGCAGCGTGTGTTTGTATCCCGATAATTCTCTTTCTGATCAACTGCTGTAGATTTGTGATTCCCCACTCACATACAGTGATATAAATACTCTGAGTGGTGCAGTGAGAGTGATATGGAAAAAGATGATCAGCTGTGGCAACTCCTAACGGGAGCAGCTGAAAGAAGAAGAAGGTGCAGTGAGAGTAACAACGCTAAAGCAGCTATTGTATTTAGAATAGTTTGACCATTCTGTGGACCATTATATTGTTACAGGTTAATTATAATCAGATGCATTGAACTAATAAACAATATGCGGTTAATTTCAGTGTATTTATAAAGCCGCGTCAGGGATGTGGATCTAAAAAAGAATGGGAAAACACACAAGAACAGTACCATTGCTTTGATGCTGGGTGCCGCCGGTATGCAAAACCGAGCACAGAACTTGCGTACGCCAGGGTATGAGCTACCGTGGAAATGTGCGTGTCTTTACGCCAAGTTTAGGTTTTATACATCGCAATTTGAACGTGGAAACGTTCTTATGCAACATTTTTGTGCGTACGCACCGTTTATACATAAGGCCCCTGGTCACTTTAGTCACTAAAATCTTAGCACAAACTTGGACTGCTCCTAACACTCTGTATGTGGTGTTTGTATCTGCATAAGCTTTCTACATGACCTCACGGTCCAAAGATGTGCAATTACATTACCTGGAAGATCTCTGGAGGCCGTCATCTCATCTAAGGCCAGTGCCCGCTGGTATAGGGGTTAACTTTAAACAACCTTGAAAAGGAAAAGGGATGGATGATAACACAATAAATGACTTTGATTTATGACAAAGTGTTAGCTTTTTATTATGGAAAATTTGTTTTCTGGTAATTTAAACAATTTTTATTATTTTGTCAAAGTCTAATTCTTCATTTGTTCCTGAATAGTAACCACCTTCTGTCTGCAGTGATTGAACTCAGTAACGGAGTCAAACATCCTGGGGTCACTCATGATCCCTCTGTAAATATTGAGAAGGCTCCTCCAAAAATTATTATGAGAAGCAGAGAGACCAGGAGATGACATGTTAGGTAGGCACATAATGAGGGACAGGCAAAGGCCTAAGTCCTAAAGAAAGAGATTACCAGAAAACAAAGCACAACGGCAAATCAAAACAGAAGTCAGGGAGAGAAGGAAGTCAAACCCCATATGAAACCTAGAGCAAGGCCTACTTGGAGATAAACTAACTTCACTACAAGGTTTGGTCTGAAGACATTTATCCACCAGGGGATGACCCAACATTGTGGAGCCTCCATATTAAAAGCAGAACTTATGCATATGTCATTGATGCACTGTTCACAAACACATGACAAGAAATGCTTGTCACATGAACAAACAATGGTGATAACCAAAATGAAAAATTAAACTTTGACTCAATAATAAAAATAGTTTAAAATATGACAAAATTAATTCTCCATAATAAAAAAACAATTTCAGCACAATGAATGATGTTAATTAATGACAAGTAGCCCTCTGACTTTAAACTTGGATTAAGTGCAGCAACTGTTGCAGGGCAGGAACCAACCTGGAAAGAGTCCCAGTCCATTATACTGAATTGTTAGTATTTGTATCTACATTTGAGACAGCCATTGCACATTGGAGTTACATGGCACTAAAACGCACATATTTATAAAGATCCGTAATCTGTGACTACAAAAGCTAACACCGTCTTCTTACACCAATGTGTTTCTGAACCTGAGAAGACCGAAATGCTTAGCAATGCTTTGTCTGTTGGGCGCTGCCACCTTGTGGTCAGAAATATTTACGCGCCTCCCTAAAGTGCAGAAGGGATGAATGAAATCAGCAAGAAAAAAGTCTGAATTAGCGTGTGTTCATAAGAAGTGCAATGATTTGCTTCATGAGACAGAGCTACACAATAAACAAGAATAGTCCCGTCAAATATTTCAAATATTAAAATGAGTGCCTCAATACTTAAAGGCTAAAGAACCTCAATTCTAACAGAAATTTGTCATTTTTCAGCCTCTGATACAGGACCCTTGAAAAATAACATCATAAATACATCATATTTGTAATCACTGATCTTGAAATAGCCTAAAGGCATACCCCTCTGCTTATGCTTGAAATCTGTCATTTTTAACCTTCTCTGAGCGTTGCTCAGAGGGTCGGGACCAACAGTAAAGAATTAAATATCAAAAATATATCTTCTTGATAGCATAAAATGACATTCCACATGTCTATATTACCAATCCCCATTTCTTTGAAGTTTTGAGATAATGAGTAACTTTGACCCTTCGTATCCCATTAGGGGGCGAACCTTGGGGGTCAGTTCTGATCGTTACTGCTAAAGACACGTATTGATTTGCTTTTTAGAATAAAGGTTTAACATTCTGCACAGAAGGTTGTCTAAAAATGGCCTAAAACCAGTTGTTTTTTCTTTTTTTTGAGGTCTAGAGATTAAAGAACAGTAGGGAACCCCAAAAAGCTTGATGTCTTCCATAACTAGCATCAAGATGTGTCAAATGGTCTATCATTTGTGGGAGTTCCTCAAACTGGCACTGACACTGGACCACTGGAGTGATTTCAAAAACGTTCATAAATAATTCTTATGAACTCAACAAGCAGAAATAGAAACTGTAATCTTTAGAACAACACGTGGTTATCAAAAGTATCATCCTGGCCAAAGAACGTTCTCAAGGTCAGAGAGGCCTAACTATGGCCACGACTTGGTATTGATGGCACATCTATGGAAACTGGTGGCTACTTCAGATTACCTGCACTACAGCTACAGTTTTCTGATGACGTGTCTCAAACCCTCATCTTCATCATTCAACATTTTCATTGTTCCTAACATGACGGGACTTTCAGTACTAACAGGGCACTCCTAAACCAGCTGTGCCATTGTGACTGAATACCCAAAATACCTCAGTGGGTTCCTCTTGATCTGAAGAAGCTGCAGTTCAGCTCAAAACGTCTTCCGTGTTGCTCAGCTTCTCATCATATCACAGTGAGTGAGCGCCCCCCACAGTGTGCAGGTACCCACAATCTCATCTGGCCATTTGGATTTGTCAATGAGTGCCTGGTGGCCGTGTGACCCATGTAGCCTGTTTGGGTTTATTTCAAAAAAAAGATGCATGGAGCCACTATGTGGGCTCACCCACCACAAGGTGCAGGATGGTAGGTACAGATCCAGACCCGTTAGACCATTTCAATCTAAACATTAGAACAATCGTTAAGACAACAGGCCATTCCAACAGCTCATCTGTCTTCACCAAAATGACAAAAGGTCAAGATTTGCAGACCCCTAAAATGCTGCAGTCTATCACTACACTTGGTAAATCATTCTATGTGTTTATGGTTGTCAGTTGTCTGTGTGATGGAAGACTTTGTTTGTAATGTTTGTGCAAATGGTCTTTACGATGAAGAATATAATAATCCTGTGTGGCCACTAGGGGGCATCTCAGGCACCCAAACCCCAGATGCAACCACTCTGACTCCAGTCCAGTCCTAAGGATGTTTTTAAGAAAAATACAGGCTTCTTCATAATCACCAAAATTCCTTCTCCTCTCCTCACTCCTCCCAGACAAGCTTTGTCTTCCTCCTCCTCGTAACTCCAACTTCTTGGGCAATGTGGAGAGCTCCCTTTTAAACCTGATCTAGGACTACTTGCAGTGTGAAGCCATTGTCTCCAGGGATCACGTTCAGCTCAGGGTCCCCCTTTCAAGTGGCACTCATGGAACCCAACTTGTCAGTCTCATGGGAAACACAACACCCATGCTGTCCTCTGGGTATCCAAGTGGGGTTTGCCAAGAGTGATACTGCCACCCACTGTCCCTGATGTTCTTTGGCCTTCCAACTGGGAAAAGGAATGCCAACCACCTTGGTCACGATGCTCCACCATTTATACACTCCATCCATTACTTTGGCCTTCCGGCTGGGTAAGGTAGGGGGGTCTTGTCCAGTCGAGCCGGGATGTCAGTTCATCCGTTTATCTCATAGCCTGACTTCTGATTGAGACTGGGAACATCTTACCTCTCTTCAGGACCATGCGTTATATTGACCTCCTGGCCAAGCAGAGGAATAGGATCCATCTCAGCCCGGATGCCAGTCTATCCATGACACCTGATATTGATCAAGGCAAAAAGCAATGAGTAGCAGATACTTTATGATTTGCCAGATTAAACACCAATCAATCACAGCATTGAAACTACAGACAAGTGAAGTGAATAACATTGATTATCTTGTTACACCGGCACCTGTCAAGGCCAGCTACATGAACAGTCACTTCTTGAAGGTGACGAGTCGAAAGCAGAAAAGATGAGCATCTGAGAAACTTAGACAAGGGCCAAATTGTGATGACTAGACAACTGGGTCAAAACATCTTCTATAAAGCAGGGCTTTATGGGGTGTTCCCAGTATGCAGTGGTTAGTACCAAGCAAAAGTGGTCCAAAGAAAAACAACCAGTGAGCTGTCAACAGGATCATGCATATGGGGAGCAAAGGCAAGTCTGTCTGGTCCGATTCCACAGAAGAGCTACTGTAGCACAAATGCCAGTCGTGAGAGAAAGGTGTCAGAACACACAGTGCCTCACAGCTTGCTTGTATGGGGCTGTGTAGCCACAGACTGGTCCTGTCTTCTGCCAAAACCACCTACAATGGGTACACGACCATCAGAACAGGACCATGGAGCAGTGGAAGAAGGTGGAATAGTCTGATGATTCATGTTTTCTTGTAGACCATGTTGATGGCTGGGTGTGTGTGTGCATAGTTTGTCTAGAGAAGAAATGGCAGCAGGATGCACTATGGGAAGAAGGTTTAGCCTGTGGAGGCAGTGTGATGCTCTGGGAAATGTTCTTCTGAGAAACCTTGGGTCCTGGCATTCAAGTGGATGCTTTGACATGTACCACCTCCCTGAAGATTGTTGCAGACAACGTACACCCCATCATGGCAATGGCATTCCCTGATGGCAGAGGCCTCTTTCAGCAGGATAAGGCACCCTGCCACACTGCAGAAATTGTTCAAAAATGGTTTGAGGAACATGACAAAGAGTTCAAGGTGTTGACTTTATCTCCAAATTCCCCAGATCTTAATCTGGTCAAGCATCTGAGGGATGTGCTGGAAAGTCCGATCCATGAAGGTCTCACCTCTAAACTTGTAGGACTTAAAAGATCTGCTGCTAATGCCTTGGTGCCAGATAACACAGAACGCCTTCAGAAGTCTTGCGGAGTCCATGCCTTGACAGGTCAAAGCTCTTTTGGTGGCACGAGGGGAACCTATGCAACATTAGGCAGGTGGCTGATCAGTGTAGAATGCTTTGGCACAAAAGAGCACCGTCATGAGGGCAGAAAGGCCACTCAGAGGTTATGAAATATCCCATACTTTACTTTCGTCTGATGGGATCAACACGAAATATTGCAGGAAGGCTTGGAGATCAAGCATCATGACACAAACAGATTTCACCATTGTAGTCTGGCAGCAGGTGTTTTTTATGTGAAGAACTGAAAGCCTCAGATTGTCCGTTAAATCAGCAGTCAGCTGGACTGCGTACTGCACTGCTATATGTTATTTTTTTCAGTACTGCACACTGTATTGAACATTGTATGAATGCAATTATACAAAGTTCGATTTACTAGTGTCACATGAAAAATAAAATCTGAATTCGAACTGACATGGAATGCCTTCATCAATAAACCCACATGATCGGGAAGCAGACATGTCATCCTTGTGATACGTTGCTTCCTAAGGGTCTGACATATAAAGCTCTTCATCAGGGTTCAGGTACAAACATAGACATTAAATGGCATGATGTGATTTTATGCAATACAAATTATTGCCAGTTAGCTGAATAAGTCGTTCTTTGGATGATAAATTAAATCAGGCACCATCACGCACTACTGCTCTGCTCTTCTGCTACCAAACTGAGCCATTCAACTTGTAGTCGACGCCTTCCACTTTCAGTAATGCCACGTGCAGGGCATGCAGGCAGTCAAACGCAAGTTAAATGCTGGCATTGGTTGCCTTGTGTACGTTCTTCTGACCTTTGTCCTACATTTGCAATGATCCTCGTTCAAACCTAGTGCTGCAATATTGGATGTGTGCAACATAGGCTCTTCTGTCGATTATTATTTTTTTGGATATTTTATTAAGTTCATAGTGGCAGGCTACTTTCAGCCATCAATTAGCACAGGGGTTCTCAAATTCGGCCCTGGGGGTCCCACCATGGCTTCAGGTTTTTGTTCCAACCAGATTCATAATCAGTGGCACAACTGATGGCACTGATATCTCCTTTAATTAGCTGGTATTTTTTCCTCTTCTCATATTCTATATTCAAAAAAGCACAACAGCATGATTTTACATTTATAAGAAACTTAGAAATATTTCCATTTTTGCTGTAGAATTAAAATGCTTAACTCATTTTTGTTGCTTTCATTACAATTTTACCCTTTTTCTGTGCAGTTTGCTCCCTTCATTTTATCTTAATAATGACAATTAAAAACAAGTAGAGCAGACACCCAGGCCAATGACATTGAATCATCAAAGGCTGCAGCTACTTTAGCGTCAGCGCCATTAATTAGAAAACAATGGATTAATTAAACAATTAGAACACCTAAATACGTATAGTGAAAATCAAGATGAAAATATTGTTAAAAAGAAAAAAAGACATTATTTTTTATATAACTGTTCAGTACATTTTAATAACTTTTTTTTTTTTTTTACTAAAAACTTAAAGGGAAGGTCTACAGGATGGTAGTGAGACCAGCTGTGTTATATGGGCTGGAGACGGTGGCACTGACCAGAAAGCAGGAGACAGAGCTGGAGGTGGCAGAGTTAAAGATGCTAAGATTTGCATTGGGTGTGACAAGGATGGATCGGATTAGAAATGAGTACATTAGAGGGCCAGCTCAAGTTGGACGGTTGGGAGACAAAGTCAGAGAGGCGAGATTGTGTTGGTTTGGACGTGTGCAGAGGAGAGATCCTGGGTATATTGGGAGAAGGATGCCAAGGATAGAGCTGTCAGGGAAGAGAAAAAGAGGAAGGCCTAAGAGGTTTATGGATGTGGTGAGAGAGGACATGCAGGTGATGGGTGTAACAGAACAAAATGCAGAGGACAGAAAGATATGGAAGAAGATTATCCGCTGTGGCCACCCCTAATGGGAGAAGCTGAAAGAAGAAGTTTTCTAGTTTCTACATTGTTCCAAAACCACAGAATCCAATTAAAAACAGAGACACTAGTCGATTCAACAGTATAAATGAGGAAACTGGTGCCGATATGGACTCTGTAAAAGTGAGAAAACAAACACTTTAATCTATAATCCAAGATGCTCATGAGGCAACGTGAAGCTGAGACATTTGGGCATTGAGCAGCGCCCCCCGTGTTTTGCTCTTCAAGTCACTGATCAAGGAAACAAGACAAGACAGCACATAAGCTATGACATATGACAAACAAAAGTAACTGTTCACATTTCTCATTTTTGACATCTTAATTTTAATAATAAAATTCTTAAAAAAAGACAAACCAGAACAAATAAATGGCAATAAAAATGATAAATTCTGACTTTCATAAAGGGATTGTAAGAGCTGTTATTATACTGCCCCTTCAGAGGAGACCACACCGTTCTTGATCGTCAAACAACACTTTCCCTTTAATATCTCTAGAAAGTGTTAATATCCAACCAAACATGGGCGCCCAGTGACTGACTAAGGCAGTATATGATAAAAAAGCAGGAAATCAATGCATACGTAAATACATGTATGACATAAACTGATCACCCTGATGAGTGAACTATAAAAGGAAAAAAAAAAAAAAGTACAAAGACTTGTAAAATCCAAGGTTTGACAATTTAGGAGTGTTACTGATCTCCTGAAGCCACTCTGTATATAAAAGCTGCTCTACAGAAGGGTCACCAAGAGTGCCAACGTGGCCAAGACTACTGTCCTACATAAAATTAAGACAATACATAAGAAAAACAATGCAATATGTCATTATTACATTTGACTCATGATTATAGCACCCTGCTACCACACATCAACCAGCAAGAGGGGCTAACAGAACAGAACACAGAGGACAGGACAATAAAGGGACGCTGAAGCAGCCTCACTTACTGCTTAGCTGCCACTCTGAAGCCGAATTTCACCATTTGCCTGCAAAATTGTGCCAACATAGCATCCCACCTTTGAAATGTACTCGGACGTATTGAGGACATTAAGAGACCCTCTGTGGAACACACAGCATCCTTCACATCACCGACTTTACCTTAATATACCACAAAGAGCCCTTTAAATAAAATCTGCCAGACAAATGTACCAAGAAGTACAAGTGGCAACAATAACTCAGGTGGCACCTCGGATGTCACTGCACTGAACGGTTCTCCAGATGCTAATCCTTTTAGGAGGATCTGTCAGGCCCCACCGTCAATGTATCTCACACACCCTGCTTCAGAAAATGTGAATGTTAAGATAAGGGTTTAGACATGCCGTCCCCTGAAAGGGAAAATGGCCACATTAAAGAAGCAGGGCATGAAGAGTCACACACCCAGCAATGAATAAGGACAGGCCTCAAAAAAAAAATGATTTGGGTCAGCAAGACAGGGTCTTAACACAACCCTTTACTCATTTATCATCCTAGTTTTGACTGTAAGCCGTGTCGTCTTCTCTTTGTAGTGGTCTTGTCTAGGACGGTCCTTGGAATTGCATTACCAATAATTATGCCAAGAACCTCCTCTAACAACCTTCATCTGCATCTGCTGTATGCCTGGATCATTTAAACTGACCCCTCCACCCCACCAGCCCCAACCCTCTTCTCTATTTCCTATCAATGTGATAGCTGCGCAGTATGTTCACTCAGAAAACTCTAGAATGTTCTACAATTGAATGAATGAATATGTGCAAAGAACAAAAAGCTCAACCAGGAACAACTAGCAGCCAACTGTGTTTCAGTCCATGGCTTTCCTGAAGGAGAACATCCTAGTAGGTGTGAATTGACATTTAGATAAAGGTGTCAACTGAATAAGTAAAGTCTTTTACTAAACACATTATAATGGACTTTCTTTGGGATGTTTGTGATTTATCATCTAGTAGGATGGGCTCTGGGCCTCCAATTTCCTGAGGAGGTACAGTCCCCCCATAACCCTACGATTGGATTGAGTGGGTTCGGAAAATGTTTGGAATTTGTACTTCTCAAAGACCAATGACAGAGCCTATCAAACCAAAGAACACAATCATCCAGAGTCAGATATTGACTGGTATAATGGAGGCATGGGATTTCCTCTGTGGTCTGCGTGTGAAAGTGGAATATTTTGCTAATCTGATCAAACATCTCTGATGCTATTTCATGATTCTTTAACAAAGTGGGAGTTAAGAAGTAAAGAGCCAAAGAAAAAGCATTGACCAGGACATGTCATGCTTCAAAAAAGGTGGACAAAGAGAATTTAGAGAATGCCTACGGTCTCCTCAAAGTTTGTCATGGCACAACTGCTTAAACATGTCAGTTTCAATATCATCTATCATCTGAGCTACAAGAGGAACCAACAGAGAATGAAAGGTGTCAACAGAGATAAATAATGCTTAGGGAGTTACATAGCACCTCACTGAGCTCAGATGTGTGATCAGTAACTAAGAGAAGTGCTTTAGGAGCAACTAATGTCAAGCAGCAATGAACAAACCATGCCATGTCACTTTGCAGAGGAAGGACTGGCTTGGATCAACTTTGTAACATAAACATAGTGTTCCTTGATGCAGATCAATCAAAAATTAAAGACGTCAATCTCAGTTGTGGTTCCTGACGAACTTCAGATTGACTACCACCACATCTTAAGTACGGACTTCACAAAAATCTGGATAGACAAAGAAAAACACATTTGATGCCCTTCCTCATGATTATGAAGAGCAAGTCTGGGGCGATTTTTCAAAGGTGCGACACTAGTGCTAACACACGATCCTCCTCACGGTTATTCTAAGCATGGTACACTGCAGCCAGTGGCGTTAGGGATGCCCGTTCACAAACTCAGATCTGTAAAGTTTCATGTATTTTGGTATTATCTGGGCAAATCAATGGTGGGGAGGGTCATTTTTTGGGGTCAGTGAATGCTTAAAATGTTTTCTGTTTATATTAATGGTAATTAAGTATTAACATTATGACAATTCACTTTACAAAGAGGTTTTCAGGAACGGATTACCTTCATAAAGCTGTACATTTTCACAATTCAATGATGTCATCTAGAACAGCCTGCTGTAAGCTTTCCATTATATGCCATGCTTCCTAAATAATTTAAGATTCATCTGCCAAATGTTGTTTTGCAGGGAAATGTAATGAAATAATTAAACTATAGTACTGTATATAAATGACTAAGAAGTCTAAAAAATGTGCTGATATGTGTCAACAACCGCATTATGATGTTTTGCATTGAACACTTTACCACATCTATGCTTTCAATGAAGTAATTGACAAAGTCACCACCTTATTTGATGCCCCAACAGGAATGCAGCATGTGTGCTCATGGGCGTCCTCAAAACATGTCAGTTTAGGTGGGCAAGAGAAGAGTGATGCAATGGAGTGTTTCGATCAGTGTCTTCTGAAAGCATGCCGCTGTAAAAATATAAAGTGTGAGACTGGGACAGCGTTGATGGCGAGTATCTTGCTTTGAGATGGTCATTAACTATAAATTTAACCTAACACACAAAATTACTGAAAAGGGTACTGGTATGATGGGATCGTTTTAGAGTTTCTTATTGCACTCTTGCTATGACTTACACCTGTAGGTTTGTTCATACACATCCTGACATACAGATGAAAGAGTATGAAAAAGGACAGAGTTCGCCTTCACTCTCTCTTTCTTTTCAGGTGTTTATTATGTTTATGCTGTCACAAATGTAGTCTGTCCTGGGATTCCCTGTCATGTTTTGCTCTCTCCACAGTACATTATAGTGTACTTATGTGTATATATTATTTACATACATACACATACATTTGAATGGAGTGATGTTCCACCTCGATAATATACACATTTCAGTTGTCTCAAATTTGAATTTTGTAAAATGATTCTTCACAAGCATATTCTACTGTTGTGCGACTATTTAAATGTGGTGTCCATATGGTGACAGAGACCTGCTGCTTCTGCAACTTTTTAATCCTGCATAGCTATGAGGAAACTAGACATACACCTCATGCCAAGCCCAAGATATCAACTTGCGCCTCAAAAAACAATCATATCCATCCTAGTGGTGGGTGCAGACATGAAAAAATTGAAATGTTCTGTTTGACAAAATGATGTGTTGCAGTGTTGACACGGGATGGGGGCAAAGCCCAGTGCTATAAATGATTGGGCAGTTACGACAAGTTACATTGTATACAGAAATGTTTGCGGTTGTAAAAATTTACCTTCTTGATGTTTCTGGAAGACACTACAAAAAAAACATATACATAAACTTGACCTACAAACATCTTAATTTTCACAGGTAATATTTTAACTTTTGAAGCAACACTGATTGTTTGGGACATGATGTTGGCCCTTTGTAAGATTAGGGACCAGTAAAAGACAACACACAAAGCAACTTTTGGCAAATTATGCTTAAACAAACTTGTAAAAAAACTCCTTGGCTACTCTGGCGGGACTATCTAATGCAGGTGGTACAGCATTGGAATCTGTTACTGTCCCTTGAGAACATCACTTCAACTCACAAACTGTGAATGGAACTGACACACAATTAGCTTCCTGTCTGCTTTTGTACAAAGCAAGACTCTTAAATGACACTACAGTCGTGTCCATTTAAGTTTTCTTTTACACATAACAGAATTATATGGATGTACAGATCTGAACTAAGTTTCGCAGTGGCTAAGCACATGTCCCTTTCAAGACAGTAACCATAATGCTGGTCAGTTTTCCCTGTAGATTATATTTGCAAGTCAGTCTATTCTTTCATTTCTCCTCACTATGTTGGCAAAGACAACTTGCCTCACCAACTCTAACAAGTACTGCCAGGTCTAAATCACAGCACCAACTGGATGTCAGGAATCTTCTTCCATACTGAAGCTGCTGCGGCGACTACTTGTCTTTGAGGCTCCTGGGGAGATTGCACACAGTAGAGGGTCAGTGGCTCCTACCGGAGAGAGGGTGCCATCATCCATAAGAATGTCATCAATGCCTATATTAGATGTCAGGCCCAGATGAAAGGTTCCAGCTGATGGATCCTCCAAGTCTCCGAAGTTTAGGTGGTCTAAGTCAAGTGCAGTGCTTGTCAAGTTGACTTCCCCTCCTGTAGAGGGGAGGGATGCAAGGAAAGCAGAAGAAGGTCCAGTGACTGCAGCACCATCATCTGTGGTAGCTGAGAGGAGGTTAGAACTTTGTGACTCAGATGAACCAAGGTCCAGCTGGGTCTGTGTCATTGGGGTGACAAGGCCATGCATACGGGCCTGCATTTCCAGCTCCTGAAAGAATAAGGTTAGAAAAATGTGATTAGGTCATAGAATAAAGATCTACTGCAGTATACTGGGCAGCATACCAGAATATCTTCTAAAATAACCAACAGAACAGAATGGAGAGCATTTACTAGTGAACAGCTTTCTTGTTCTAAGTAATTTCCCAGTAACTGACAGGCCTTCAAAAAACGCAAGCAAGACAATAATTGTTAGATATGTAGGAGTTTGACTTTAAACACTGTTGAAAACCAAAATGAAACTAAAATAATCCTAACAGCAACTAACAACAAGTCAAAAAAAAAATTGTCAAAAAGGCTTAAATATAATTGTTCATTGTTCTCCTTGCTACTTGCTAGTACTTTGTCTGATCCAAAGTCTGACCAAACTACTGAGTGCCACCCCGTCGTTTACATGGGGGATGAGATGAGATCTCTGGTCACTAACCAGTGATAAGCAATGGGCTTCATTATTGCAATTAACATGCCAATGCAGCCAACTCACAAACTGGCAGTACCAATGAAAAATAGCAAATAAAATGAGGATGTGATGGCAACACAAAAATAACAAAAATGAATGATAAATGAATTAAGAATGCTAGTGCAACCAAAAATTACACAAAATAAATCAAGATGATTCCAAAAGCATGACAAAGAGCAAAAGCATGACAAAGAGCAATCATGTGCATCCATGGATAAAATGACATGCCTTAATTCAAACTGGAGTTAAAAGTCTTTGGTCTTAAGAAAAAATGGCTATTTGGGGACCTAATCCAGGTCTGCAAGTTTCTCAAAGGCAATCATAAAATGTATTGATAAAACATTCTTCAAATTCAGATCTAATGATCTAAAGATCTTTAATTCTTCTAATGCAGATGATATGGTACTGTATATACAAGACCCAGAAAATACTGTGCCTGCAGTCTTAACAGCACTTACAGAATTTCAAAAGATCTCTGGTCTCATAATTAATTTGAATAAAAGTGTGCTCTTTCCAGTGAATTCTCAAGCATACAATAGTAGATTGGACACCTTCCTGTATATCATCGCAGATCAGTTTAAATACCTAGGGGTAAATATCACAAGTAAATATAAAACTCTTTATCAACAAAATTTTGCCGTCTGCATGGAAAAAATTAAGCAAGACTTGCATAGATGGTCAACCCTTCATCTTACTCTAGCTGGAAGAATTAACATTGTTAAGATGAATATTCTTCCTAAGCTTCTTTTTTTTATTTCAAAGACTCAGAATTGAACGAAGTCGGCATAACAATTTTTTGGTCGAAGTTTGTTCCAGATTCTCAGTATCCTGCTGCAAATAAACTGGTGACTTCCGTGCTCACTATGTTTGGTTCAACATATTCTTGTGAGTGTGCGTTCTCCACTATGAAAACTATCAAGATGAAACATAGGGAATGCAATGAGAATTGCACTGACTGGTTACTCACCAAACTATGCTGCCATTATGAAATCAAAACAACAATTTCACACTTCACACGAAGTGACTATCATTTACGTACCAACTGTTGTAATTGGTGTGTTAATTGCAAGTAGTCATGTGACTTTTTAAAATTGTTTTCCATGTTTTGTGCATGTCTTGGTCTTCTGTAAAAATGTTCTCATTTGCGTTGAATCTATTACTAGCCTCCTACAGACCTACACCTACAGTCCTACACGGTAAACCTGGCTATAGCGGACCCCGATGGTTGGTGGCGAACTGAATGTGGACCGGCATTCAAAAACTTGAGTACCCCTGCACTACGTGCTTCTTAAACAAGTTTTCTCTTCCTTCAACAGGACACAGAATCCATTACATTTGTGATATTACAGCTCTCTGAACAATTAAAATACTGAGATGTATACGTGATATCATTTTCATGATGATTGGAATGAAAGTATGTTATTAAACATGGGAACACGGTGGCGCAGTGATTGTTTATGTCTCACGCAAGATGCTTGCTGCGTGACCTTCGATGAAATACTTTATTGTAGCAGAACTGTCTCTCTCAAACGTACTAACCCCAAATTCCTGTCCTTACTTTTCTTTCTCCAAATACCCTGTCGCCACATCTGTAAGCTTAGAACGCCGATTCTTCAAAACTTTTAAGGAACATTGAAATAACTTCGTAGTACGTGTTTAATTATTCTATCCATCTATCCTTCCAGTGTCGCGTCAGCACCAGCCAGAATACAGTGCGAGGCAGGAACAATCTGTGAACAGAACGCCAGCTCTTCTCTAGCGTTGTGGCACCGTGTCCTCACATGTTTAATTATTAACAATATAGATTATTTAAATGAAGTTAAAGTTTTATCTGTGTAATATAATAAACATTTTGCTGCATTTCATCTTAAAAATGATATTGTCATCATATGTAAATATGCACTTTATAAAGTGGCTCAGGTTGTGCAATATTATAACTGTAGTGCAAGTTTACAGTCAGGTATTTTTACTTACAAGTACAAAGTATTCTACAAGGATCACTTGATGGACTGATTGAGTGCATTTATAGTTCTTGGGATGAAACTGTTGCTGAACCGCGAGGTCCGTACAGGAAAGGCTTTGAAGCGTTTGCCGTGTGAGATCAGTTCAATAGACAGCATGGCTGAAGCAGCGTGTGCTTGATGCTGTATAGCGATAATTCTTTTTCCGAACAGCTGCTGCAGATCTGTGATTCACACTCAGATACAGTGATATAAATACTCTGAGTGGTGCAGTGAGAGTAATATGGAAAAAGATGATCCGCTGTGGCAACCCCTAACAGGAGCAGCTGAAAGAAGAAAAAGGTGGTACAGTGAGAGTAACAATGCTAAAGCAGTTATGGTATTTGGAATACTTTGGCTATTCCCTGGACCATTATATTATTACAGGCTAATTACAATCAGATGCTTTAAACTAATAAACAATATGCAGTTAATTTCAGTGTATTCATAAAGCTGCGTCAGGGATATGGATCTAAAAAAGAAAGGGTAACCACACAGAAACAGTAGCACTGTTTTGACGTTTGGTGCTGCCAGTTTGCAAAACCGAGTGAAGAACTTGCGTACACCAGGGTTGGAGCTACCGTGAAAATGTGCGTGGCTTTACACCAAGATTAGGTTTTACACACCGCGATTTGAGCGTGGAAACGTTCGTTCGCTACATTTTTGTGCGTACGCACCATTTATACATAAGGCCCCTGGTCACTTTCGTCACTAAAATCTTAGCACAAACTTGGACTGCTCCTAACACTCTGTATGTGGTGTTTGTATCTATATATGCTTTCTCTATGATCTCACGGTCCAAAGATGTGCAATTACATTACTTGGAAGATCTCTGGAGGCCGTCATTTCATCTAAGGCCAGTGCCCGCTGGTATAGGCCTTAGCTTTCAACAACCCTGAAAAGGAAAAGGGATGGATGATAACGCAATAAATGACTTTGATTTTTTTTTGTTCTTTATTTTGCCTAATACAATTTCTTATATTAGGAATTTGTTAGTTTTTGCATACCCCTTTGGGTCAGAGTGCAGGGTCAGCCATTTTACAGCGACCCTGGAGCAGTTACAGGTTAAGGATCTTGCTCAAGGGCCCAGCAGAGTAGGATCTCTTTTGGCAGTGATGGGGATTCGAACCGGCAACCTTCTGGATTCCAGCACAGATAGCTTTTTATTAAGGAAAATTTGTTTTCTGGTAATCTAAACTATTTTTATTGTTTAGTCAAAGTCTAATGAGGCCCTGGGAAACTAGTGGAAATTAATGGGAAGTGTATTTATGAAGAAAGCAATGAACCAGATTTTCACACAAACAGTCATGGGAATCTGGAACTACAAAGTAAAGTAGTTGAAGCAGAAACCTTAGCAATTTTAAAAAAGTATTTAGGTTTGATCTTAGGACAACTTAGATAAACTTATTGAACTGAACAGCCTCCTCTCTTTCAAATGCTTAATGTTCTTAAGCTCTAAAGAGAGAATTCAACTTTTAATACTATACAGGCAGTCCCCGGGTTATGTATGAGATAGTGACTGTAGGATTGTACTTAAGTTGAGTTTGTATATACAGTGGTGTGAAAAACTATTTGCCCCCTTCCTGATTTCTTATTCTTTTGCATGCTTGTCACACAAAATGTTTCTGATCATCAAACACATTTAACCATTAGTCAAATATAACACAAGTAAACACAAAACGCAGTTTTTAAATGATGGTTTTTATTATTTAGGGAGAAAAAATCCAAACCTACATGGCCCTGTGTGAAAAAGTAATTGCCCCCTGAACCTAATAACTGGTTGGGCCACCCTTAGCAGCAATAACTGCAATCAAGCATTTGCGATAACTTGCAATGAGTCTTTTACAGCGCTCTGGAGGAATTTTGGCCCACTCATCTTTGCAGAATTGTTGTAATTCAGCTTTATTTGAGGGTTTTCTAGCATGAACCGCCTTTTTAAGGTCATGCCATAGCATCTCAATTGGATTCAGGTCAGGACTTTGACTAGGCTACTCCAAAGTCTTCATTTTGTTTTTCTTCAGCCATTCAGAGGTGGATTTGCTGGTGTGTTTTGGGTCATTGTCCTGTTGCAGCACCCAAGATCGCTTCAGCTTGAGTTGACGAACAGATGGCCGTCCTTCAGGATTTTTTGGTAGACAGTAGAATTCATGGTTTCATCTATCACAGCAAGCCTTCCAGGTCCTGAAGCAGCAAAACAACCCCAGACCATCACACTACCACCACCATATTTTACTGTTGGTATGATGTTCTTTTTCTGAAATGCTGTGTTCCTTATCGCCAGATGTAGCGGACATTTGCCTTCCAAAAGTTCAACTTTTGTCTCATCAGTCCACAAGGTATTTTCCCAAAAGTCTTGGCAATCATTGAGATGTTTCTTAGCAAAATTGAGACGAGCCCTAATGTTCTTTTGCTTAACAGTGGTTTGCGTCTTGGAAATCTGCCATGCAGGCCGTTTTTGCCCAGTCTCTTTCTTATGGTGGAGTCGTGAACACTGACCTTAAGAGGCAAGTGAGGCCTGCAGTTCTTTAGACGTTGTCCTGGGGTCTTTTGTGACCTCTCGGATGAGTCGTCTCTGCGCTCTTGGGGTAATTTTGGTGGCCGGCCACTCCTGGGAAGGTTCACCACTGTTCCATGTTTTTGCCATTTGTGAATAATGGCTCTCACTGTGGTTCGCTGGAGTCCCAAAGCTTTAGAAATGGCTTTATAACCTTTACCAGACTAATAGATCTCAATTACTTCTGTTCTCATTTGTTCCTGAATTTCTTCGGATCTTGGCATGATGTCTAGCTTTTGAGGTGCTTTTGGTCTACTTCTCTGTGTCAGGCAGCTCTTATTTAAGTGATTTCTTGATTGAAACAGGTGTGGCAGTAATCGGGCCTGGGGGTGGCTACGGAAATTGAACTCAGGTGTGATACACCACAGTTAGGTTATTTTTAACAAGGGGCAATTACTTTTTCACACAGGGCCATGTAGGTTTGGATTTTTTCTCCCTAAATAATAAAACCATCATTTAAAAACTGCATTTTGTGTTTACTTGTGTTATATTTGACTAATGGTTAAATGTGTTTGATGATCAGAAACATTTTGTGTGACAAACATGCAAAAGAATAAGAAATCAGGAAGGGGGCAAATAGTTTTTCACACCACTGTAAGTCGGAACAGGTACATTATTTTAATTAATGCTATTGTTGACCGACTGTAACAAAGTGCTGTGCCAATGAATAATAAAGTTTCACCTCTCTCTGACCTGTTTATTATTTCTACTTTATTCTCAATGGTGATGGTTTTTCTCTTCTTTACTGTATCACCAGCACTTGCATCAGATTTGTGTTTCAGATACATTCTTGAAGGGTGAAGACAAAAGGTTAAGATGAGCACTTCTGCACAGCACTGTACACGCTATCACAGCAGGAAGGCACCCGTTGTCAACATGTCTGATGTACTGACAAGAGACAACTTCCTGCTATGTGCGTAACAGTACAAGCAGGCTTGCTATTGAGAATTAATGGGGGCAGTGAGGGGCAATTCACCATTCGCCCACCACACAGTCACCTCCACTACAGTATGCTGGCTAGAGCATCTGCCCACCAAGAACGAACACAATGCGGCCAAAGGCGGGTAGTGAATCGCCCACCACCGCCCCCATTCAACAGGCAGCCAACCGAGGCACACTACAATGCTACCCCCCGCCGCCCCTTTCATCCTCAATGGCCTCTGTTCAGCCACAACCAGGTCACTGCTTGCAGCATTACCAGCCACCCATCGAGAATGAACGGGGCAGCCGTGTGGGGAAACGCCCCCCTCCGCTCCATCCAGTCTGCGTCCAGTCAGGAGCAGTAGCTGCAGCGGCATAGTGGGCGGGCAGCGAACCTCCTTATTAAGCCTACGTGCTGCACACGAGCGATAGCTGTGGCTCCGGTGACTATGGACCATGGCTCACCACTGGGAGCAACCCAAGGGACACTACACTGCACTAGCAGCGAAATTGCCCCCCTCCAGCCCTCGTCCAGCCACCGCCTGCAGTGTGACGGAGCAGCAGTTACTGAGGCACATCCTTCGCAGTTGCGGGCCCGTTCGTAAGTCTTAGGTCAGATGTCCATAACCTGGGGACTACCTGTATAGGGAAACTGACACCGTTTTCGGACAAAACATTAGGCAAACTGCTGACTAAGAGTGTTGATAGCTCTATGAAAATAGAGAGATCATCAATGGGGCGAGTTATGTATGGAATAATTTCAAGTGGTGTGGTGGAAATGAAATGCACATACAGCAATTAAGCTGTGTGTAGACCGTTCAGGCAGACAGATGCAAAGGGCAGTGTAATACCTGGATCCTGAGCATCAGGCTGCGATTGGTCTGTTCCAGCTTCTTCTGTCTTGTCTCGATCTCCTTGCTGCGCTGCTGTTCCTTCTGCAGCTTCCGTATGTAGTCAACTGAAGCCTTCAGTATTGTGCCTTTGTTCCAGCGTATCTCCCTGCCAAACCAGAATGCAGAGAATGAAAGAAATATCTGCCATACAATTCCCCACAACACTAAGTTGCCTAGTCAGCTTCTGCACAAGACTTTACTCTGTTGTTAATCAAACCCGTTCTGTCACGACTTGTTGTACATACCTACAGATGGCATAAGCAATCTATAATCAGACACAGTTTTGGTAAATACAGTACTGTTTGTGGTATCTCAATATTGATGATCAAAGCTACTGATGTCACAGCTTCAAACGCCACCCCACTACTCTTTGTGTAATAATGAGCAAATTAATTAACACATTTTTCTGTATTTAAGAAAATTAAATATCTGATGACCTGATCTTGTAAAGAATAGTATGGCAGCATAAGTAGAGCATTTGTTATTTCAAAGTACCAGAATCTTAATTTGATTCTTTCAATTATCTATCCTTGTTTCTGGTGAAATTCTCTAAGAAACTGTCTCTTACCACAGTCCAAAGATTTGTTCTTATAAACTGGCACACTGTATGTGTAGCTGTCCAAAATTACTTTCTACACCAAGCGTGTTGTTACTGGGATAAATTTTGCCTACCCATAAATATGTGAGTATAGAAAATGGATGAATGTAAACTTGTTTAGTGAATGTGTTAATTACAGAGCATACTTTCATTGGTTGTGCAATATAAAACTAGGATATTTCTGAACCGCTTTAACAGATCAAATAAATAAAATGTTGACCTACGGATCACTAGATTTAGGAATAAGCATCCCCAGCTCTTTAATTCTGTCGTTGATGTTGAACCTCCGTCTTCTCTCAACTGGAAAAAAAAAATATGAATGAATAAAATAATTTTGGGTGAGTTGTTATGAGAGTTACACCTGTTGATTTAGAATAAAGCAAGGTGATGGACTGAATGTGGTTTACGTTAATTACAGGGGTGCAGATGATCATGACAAACTGGTCACTATCCTAATCAAAATGTATAGATTTTAATATAGCAGACATCACAGGAAGACCAAAGTTAAAAGGCAAATCACTGAAATAGGAATGATGTTTGTGTACCATAGGCCAAAAGTGTAGGCTTTCACAAAAACCAGGATAGATGATTGTTATGTAAGAGGATAGCCATAATAATAAAAAGATTATCACAAACAGAAACAGAAAATGCTGCAGGGTCTGCTCTGAAATCAAACACGGCACACTTACTGAGGTTGTGGTTGTCCTTCTTTTGACGCTCTTTAATAAAGGCCTTTGCCTCTGCATCTGGAACATGACAGCAAGACACAAGAATATTAGATTCAGAGGATCCACTCTTTCCACTGGCAAATACTATCCTGAGATCTTAGAAAAGTTTGCATACCACCATTAGTACCTGTCATTTCTCTCTTGATGTTTGGCAAGTCTGCTGGACATGAGTTGCTTACTGTAATTGTTGGGGCTGCCACCCCAGGGTTGTAGAGGTCCAGTACGGTTCCAGAAACAGGAAGCTGATCAAAAAAAAGAAATAAAATAAACATCAAACCCTAACTATCAAAAAAGAAATTAAATAAATAACAAACCCTAACTATCGGGTCAGGACTGGGACTTCGGCACAGCTTCGTCACAGAAATATTTCTGCCAAGATAAACAAGCTCATGGATGCTATCATCACTATGCACGCAATTCAGAAAAATTATGCTGTCAAAGTTCAGGTTAAGTTGATTGTATTTCTACTAAGGGCATGAGAAATGCACCTAGATCATATGGAAGTTTTTAACAAGTAAAGTGCCTCTCATACAGCAGGTCTTTATGCACATTTACTTTGTGAATAAAATACTTTTTTCATTAAAAAAAACTAAAGTAAAAATATAGCAGGGAAAAATTATTCTTGTAAATAACACCAACAGCATCCAGTTAATTAACTTTTTGCTCTTTGAAGATAAATCTACATGCAAATTTTAATATAGGCTTTATAATAGCGCAGTTCTTTGATTTACTGCATACAACTTTTTCTATATTAAAGAGGGCAGTTAGCATACAAAGAGAGGGGATAAGAACAGAATATCACATAAAACTGCACAGACACATACGTATACAGTACATGACCTAGCCAACATACTTTTTAACTTATCTCCGTTTGTTGCTCCCAGTGGATTCAACCATTCCTTGAGATGTTGCCATATCTCTCTGTTTAATCTCAACTGCTTGTCTAAATTGTTTTTTCCTTTTCTCTGTTTTTATACTTATATGACATTACCCATGGAACCAAGTATCATTTAAGATTTGAAGAAAACGTCATTTAACAGATGGCAAGTCCTTTCAGCTGAACAAGCCCAAACCACAAGTTACCTACTGGTACTTAATAAAACCAGCCACTTATATAAAACAAATAACCTTTATGGCAATGCATAAAGAAGATAGACTGTGGAAACTAAATAAAATTGTTTTGCCACTGTCAAGTCACCTCTGCAGACCGCTTCTCAGAAGATCAAGACACAACAAGAGAGCCTGAAGGAACAGATCCACTAAGAGCAACTATCACAATAATGAAATAGTGAAGGTACACTTTAAAAAGACAAAAGCGCAAGACAAAACAATACGTGTAAATAGAAGGAAGGTTTGGAGAAAAAAAAAATCAAAGACATAAACTTTTCAAAGTGTACTCGCTAATATTTAAAAGACAAAATTATTAAAACAAATGCAGTGCATTAAGGAAGAAACAGTCCAAGTGGAAGAATGAAAAATGCAAACAAGATTCATTCATAAGAATGTATGAGCATACGGAAAACATAAGAGTCAGTAGGAAGGCAAGTAATTACAAGTAAAGATCAATAAATGCTTGAAAGTGATATTGATGTTAAAATAAAAATAAACGAACAAAATAATTATTTTGCCTAACTCTTCAAAAAGGAATATGCACATGCAGTAGCTCAGGAAATATCAAAAATATATTAAAGTGGGTCTAGTTAGACTTGGATATGGGGTCCCCTGTGTCATAATTTGTGAACACTGTCAGACCTGCTTGTTTCAAATAACAGATGTCAAGTGGGCTGGGGTGGGGTGGAATGTTGTAGAGTCTATCCTGGCAGCATGGTGCATAAGGAAAGAACCAACCCTAGGCCAAAACATAACAGGGGGCTATCACTCCCACTCTCATATGCTCACACTCAAGGTAGAATTACCAATTCACCTCAACCGGACTCATCTTTGAAATATGATCTGCCCAAAATGTTCAAACTGTATACACAACAAGGCAGGGATTTGAACCTTGAAAGCTGAATCTATGAAGCATCAGCAATAACCTAAGCTTAGCCACAGTTAAACAGTTAAAGACACTGCAGAGTGTGACTTTATTCATATCTAGAAAGATTAATATTTTCTTTTTTTTCAGTAGGCTTTGTTCCCTTTATTATATCGAAAAAGAAGCAGCTTAAAAAAAACAGGAGACCAGATCCATAATGAAAATGAAAACTAAAGATAATCTACTTCAATGTCATTCCAGACCTTAATAGCAACCAAATGGTTAAACATTTTAAATTAGTTAAGATATCAAAATAATATAATCTAGGCAAGAAAAACTTACTAATGTCTTTGTATATAAAACATATATAAACTATAGTTTTTATAAAATGTAAGCAAGCTCTGTAGGAAAATTTTAGATTAGCTCAATAAATATGAAATGTGAGAAATAATATTTGACTAAGCCAGGAATCCAATAAAATTCAGAAATCAGAATGAAATCCAGCAGTTTGGGGGGAGGGGTTCGTGAAAGGGTATTAGGAACCTCCATCATCATCATATCATCACGTTTGTTCTTGGCGAGTGTCCCTGTGACAAACTGCTAAGCTGGGCTGACCAGGTCTCCTTATCCCCAGCAACTTTCTCCAAAGTTTTCTAAAGAATCCCAAGTTGCCACTCAGACTAATAAGATATAGCAAGTCCTGGCCTGGTGAACCATATATTATCCCCTTCCAGAGGTGTCTGAGGGCACTCTAACTGCATGCCCAAACCAACTCACTTGACTCCTTCAGTTAGAATTAGCCTAAACAAAGCTGTGTGGTGCCTTGATGTGAGACCACCACCTACAAGATGAAGGGTGAGGGTCAGGAGCAGAGCAAATCTGGTGACAGGAAAGGCTGTAATGGGCTGACACACTCCTAGAGCTCTGGTATTCTACCTGTAATATACCTTACAGTTCTACCATCAATCAGTACAACAGAAGAGGTTGATTTTACATGAAGATGAAGTTGTCAGGGACTTACCAGGAGATGTAGTTTTACTTACAAGAAGTAATGAATCCCTGGGGCAGTAAATATTGGTAGTTGCCAAAGGAAAGAATACTGTCTAGTTTATTGTGAGAAAAGATATGAAATGTTCGGTTGAACATTTAAAGTTAAACAAATTAGGAATCAGAAATGACATTAAGAAAATGAGTCTGTGGGCTTTTCAGTGGAGCAGGAAATGGCCAAGGCGCAAGAATGGAGTGGAGTCTTCATTGGATTCAAGTTGGATCTGTTAATTTTCTTTGACCTTTACAGAATTTGCCATAATGAGTTCACTTCAGATTTTTTTTAAAATAGCACAACATTCATAATTCAGAAACACTTAACAGTTTTCAAAAGTGAGAAAATGTACATTAGTAAAGGTACATGCGAACTGCTACATGCAGGCAACAAAAACAGAAACTATAAAAATACCTGATGTGAGACACAGATACACAAGTAAATACCTAAGTATTTAGGGGTTTAAGCTGTTACATCATTCTTGTTCTCCAATGTACAAAGGCAACTAAAATGGCAAAAAGCACAATATAGCGAAAACTGTATACTATACAAAAACATATGTGCTTTTGAAATTCTGTAGTGCCTAGGATGACAGCACTTTGTTAAATTTTCATCACCATGCATAACAATACTGATAAAATAAGTAAACATGAGCTTTTCTGGACTACAGGATATGTGCTACACTGAAAGGACAAGGAAACACTGCCTTCAGTTGTGAAGATGAAAAAAGCCAACTATTTCTATTTGAAACTAAGAAACGTTGTTGTGAGCCACATATGGTCAGCAAATTCAGTAAATATGTGGTCATTCATAGTGAAGCAAATGTTTCTACCTGCATTTTTGTTGTTGGTTTCCTCTCCTTCAAAAGCACCCATGTACATGTGGACGCCTTATATATGGCAGATTCCAATTGTCTTGTCTCTGCAGACCACCTATCTTCTCCTAGCACACTGGGTGGGAGAGACTTCCTGCAGCTTTATCCTGAAGTCTGTCCCGCCCATCTTGGACCCACATCTAAAATTATCTCTGAATTAGTTTGCTTTTCTTCAGAGATCTTTCAGGAGGAAACATATACATCTTAACTTCCCGAGGTAAATTTAACTGGCAGAGTAAAGCTTTTTCTTCTTAGTTCAGCAGACTCTAATCTCACCATGATTATGAATGAGTGTGGCTAGGATTATAAAAGTGAAGCTTCACTTGTGAACTGTTTTATATTTCACATATTTTACCATAGGAAATTCAGGTCTTTATTCTTTTTAACATTTTTTTGCTTTTCTTTACCGTTACTGCTGCTTCACTATCCATTAAAAATGATAATGCCCATTAGTTTTTTAACTTCTCTGTAATGGACCTTACATGTGGAGACCCTTTAACTTCTGATTTATATTTATACTAGAATTTATATGGCTGACTTGCACAAGGACAAACTGAAAACAGTCCAGTCAGGCTCTGTGGGCAGCTGCCAATTCGTCAGATGTCCCCAAAATTCTATTTTAGGTTTATTTGATTGCATCACACATTATATGTAGCAACTACCCGTTAAGTGACTTACAGTGTGTAATACTGGTATACAGTCCAGTTCTTCATTCACTAGGCCACACTGCCTGCCTGCTCTAACTGGTTTACAAACTTTGAGCAATGTTATTTGAAACAAGACACTTGAAAGCTCTGCAGCTCACCTTTCAATAGACAGAAGGTTCCATGATCAGATCAGTCCAGTTACTTCCCATCTTCTACTCCCCATTTCCAAAGGTATTCACTTTAAAATATTACTCTTAAATTACTAAGACTTGTGCAAAACATCGCTATCATAATTGACTTCATCTTTAACAACAAATCCCTAATTAACTCTGCTGCACTATTTCCTATATTTGTTCCTACATTTATATTTATTTTTCACGTAATTCAAGATCTAGCCCTAATGTGGGTACATTGTGCAATACCAGCTGATCTCTATCCCCTCTCTTATTCATTGTGCTCATATGATTTATGACACAGACACAAGCAATCTAACAACTCCCCTCAGTGATAGCCTTGAACCAAGTAACTGCTTGGTGTGCTGTCTCATTTACTTAAAGGTGTATTCCACATTTTCAACATATATCATGTATGCTATAATAATATAGGAGAAACACATAGGAATAGTCCTACACATTTTTTCCCAAGTATGCATATCTGCAATACAGTTCAAGTACAGGCAGGTTACATGCCCTGCTTACATTGTCCTCAGTGTCAACGCTACACACTGGACCTGCCACCAAGTGGTTTCCGTTCTAATGTATTACATACTAGGCCACACTGAATACTCCCGATACATGTGTTTGCTGAAACGCTTTTGACAGCAAATCATATTTCATACTTTCATGCATTAACTTTCTGAATTTACTTATTCTGATACATAATTGAAGGAATTCTGCTGAGCCCATAGCAGCTTTAACAACAAGCGGCTATAATATATTGCTTTAGAAAAAGTAGTTGAATTAGATGAGGCTATTGACTTAAAATAATGTTATAAAGAACATAGTGGGCAGTGCTACTACTTTATATATCTAGAGTCCTCGTCTGAAATCACAGCTCAGGCAAGTGTATGTAGAGTCTGCATATTCCACCATGTTTGTGTGGTTTTCCATGGGTATTCTGGTTTTATCTCACTCTCTAATGATGTACACGCTAGGTTTACTGGAGACTCCACTATGACCTGGTGTGAGCAAATGCCCTGGGAAGCACTAGCATCCCTTTTGTGATGTCGCCTGGCTTGCATCCAATACTGTCATGAAAGATTGTGCTCCCCAGTGGCCCTGTATCTTCATTGATTAAAATTGATGAATAATGAAATGCGTGCTTCTGTAATTGTATTTAACCATTCCTTTTTTTTGATATTTACACAGCTGTAAATGTCTTTACTGTTTTATGCAAGTAGAGTAAAGCCAAGCAAAATGACACCTTTTATTGGCTAACTAAAAAGATTACAATATGCAAGCTTTCGAGGAAACTCAGGCCCCTTCTTCAGGCAATCTACAACACCCTAGTACTACTGTTTTATGTAAATAATATATATACAGTAAATACAAAACTCAATTATTAACAGTAAAGAATACACTGTGACAATAAACCTTGCAATCTGATGGAAGCTCTACAATTTAATAAGAATTGCTCTTACTGTGTTTGACAGCTGCAGGCCAGGATCAATAAAGCCCATGATGTCATCATTGTAGCTTGATTCCAAGCTGATGATTTCGTCAATTACATCATCAATCTGACAAAAAATAAAAAATAAAACAAAAATAGTGTCATTCTGGAATTACATGAGTCACAGCTTAAAATATTTAAACTTTAATGATGCACTTTTATTACTTGTTAGTTACAGTAAATGATGACTTTCAAATGCCCAATTTTATCATTACTTCGCTTTTGTATTTCCTGAATGATATATGTTTTCACTGGGGTTCTTTCTGTATTAAATGACAATATTTTCTTCAACCAATCACGCTACTGGGAATCAGCAGATTTGAGAATGTGGTAAAATAACGTTTGCTCGAATGCTCTGGAAGGCTGCCAGTATCTATTCAGTGGATGTCTGAGAAATTACTGAGGTGACTGTTGAGAAGCACCAAGATAACTCAATATAAATAAACCTGTTTTTGTGGCGACATCCCACCATTCCTGAAAAATTACAGTACTGAAGCATCATGTCAAGGGCTGACAGTATTCAAGGCTGTGAGATCACCGGGTAGAGATTTTTACACTTGTGTTAACTAGTTAACAAAAAGTAACGCACATTACAAGGGAATGTTGAGATGACTTTTGAATGAAAATTTATTTTGATTTTAATTACTCTAAAAATTGAACCATAAAAGACTGAAAATAAAATTGTCCCTTTTAAGAGAATTCTATTTTGCTTCTTCAATACATTATGCACTTAATCAAAAATCTAAACAATTTTGCCTGAGGTTCTCAAGCTGGATGTCTATGATAAATTTGGATTTTTATTATCGGTAATTTATGCCTTCAGTATATTTTGGAACTTCTGGTTTACTTCACATTTATAGGATTAATTTACACTCATGCAAGGTTAATGTATAGCTCTTCTAAGGTGTGTTTTGTGTTCCAAGCTAGAAATATTTTGAATCGCTGCATACTTTATCTAAGGATCCTTTCTCTATTTAAATTTTGACCAGAAAGTGGATTTACTCGGCAAATTAAGTACAGATGCAAAAGAGTAAATGACTAACTGCTGTAATCATTTAGTATAAATTATCCATCCATTAATCGTCAAAGCTACTTAATCCAGTTCAGTTTCTCAGGGGCTAGAGCCCATCCCAGCAGCAATGGATGTAAAGCAGGAACGTTCTCTTTATCTGGTGCCAGATTTTGAAGTTATCTAACTTTTAAAAGCCATTTCAATAACAATAGAAGGTCATTATTACTGTATAAAAATGACAGATGACAAATATGTTTCCGTATACTCGGGCACTGCTCCAAAAGATTACCTTTGATTCCCCAGTCCATATGGCCTTTGTATGCACTCCCAGGATCTCCATGTGTTTTTGGGCATTGCAGTAACTGTTAGAGCTAAAAGGGGAGTCTGAAGAGTAAGCATGGGTGTGTAGATTTGTGCATCTCTGATTAAGTGACAGACTGCCCTTGGATAGCTTCTGTCTTGTGCCCACTGCTGCTGGAATTGCAACCCTATCCCGCAATGAGTGGATTCGGAAAACAGACGAATGTTGAAGAACATTCAAAGATTTAGCCGATTACTTTATCAGCTGCATCCTTCAACAGTGTAGACTGTAGGTCAACTCAAAAGGATCAATGGTCAATATGTCAAGAGACACAACCAAGGCAAAATAAGTTGGACAGGAAAATGTGTTCTTATATGGTAACACTCTTTACTAGACAAGAGGCTTTTTGGTCAATTCTGCTTATTCAAAGAGTTCCTACAAAACTCCATGACTAATAAAAGAGCTTTGGTTATTGTGTTTGTTTTGTCCCTGTAGTATGGCTGTGACAAACTTGGCAGTATCCGAGTGCCAGCTTTTATGCTCCTGCTTTACTGGGCACAGGCAGACTTATTCTCCCGAGAAGCATGTGCAAGAGAGATAAACCATCTGTCTTGGTAGGCAATCAGCAGGCATGGTAGACCACGCAGAGATTTATGATGCAGGGGCATACAAAACAGGAAGGTTACAATAATACAAAGCATCTTTGAGAGGGGAGAAAAGCCTCTGCTCAAGGATCAACAAAGCTGCAGTCACGATAGCCTCTGGGCAAATTCCTACCAAATCATGAAATTTCATTATAAAGGAATGTAAATATAATTAACAGTGAGAAGTGGTTCTTGAGTTATCCACTTGTTTGTCTGCTTCAGGGAAGGATAAGTGGCATTTATGGCTCTAATGTTGGACATTTGCTATGTCTGCTGGTGAGGAAACAAATATATTCCAGTCTCCTCTACCCCACATCCTTTCAGATGAGACAACTATAAAGCGGTTCATTACTTTCTCCTGCAGTATTTATTTTGAGATACTAAACATTCCTTTTATTTCACCAACTAGTGTCTAAACAAAGAAGATGATGAAGGATTCATTTCATCAAGTTTTGCTGTAGGCTTCATAACCTTGTGCAGCTAATCAGAACATTTAGCTGAAGTAGCAGAAAGAAAAACAAAATCACAGGCATAAAACTTTTATTTATGGTACTAGTTCAATATCTGCACCATTCATTTTTTTACGAGGGGAAGTACTTTTCAATGTATTGCTTTAAAAAATGGTATGCAAACATACCTTGCACTTTATCTAAAAATCCATTAAAGAACAGAAAAATTGGAATGTGCAGGTTGCATACAAAAGGACATTAAACGATGTATGAAATGAAGCAAAGTTGCTGCCCCTCCTCTTAACTATTGGTTCACTGATCGTGTGTGTGGATTTCTTCATTCTCATCTCCTCTATTCAGTGAGCCCAGCTAGCTACACGAAATGAGTAGGGGAGAACAGTGGGTGTAGACACAATAGCCACATAATCAAGATGAAATAAGCAGGCGAAAGGAACAAAACAAGACAAATAATGTTACCATTGCTCCACTCAACACAATTTATATGAATTGTCTCAATTACACTGTGCAAAAAGCCAACTTAAAACAGTGAGGTCTAGCTGGAGGCAGCTCCTTAAAATAGCTAGCCTTTTAATGCTTTGACAGCACTCTCCGATATGGGATTTGTGGCCTGTAACTTAAAGCTTAAGAAGGTACTGGACTTGGCAACACAACACAAAGTATATAGGTTAATTCTCCATCATTGACTCAATGTGTCACTTGAGAAACTTAACATATCTTTCCCACAAATGTAAAAAAAAGTGTAATTAAACAGACCTGTAATTTTAAAGCAACTTAGCTGGGTAATACTATATAAAGGAGCAATATTATACAGCTTGCTAATAAAACAGACCTATTATAACTAAAAGTAGAACTACTTCTCCACTGAACGAGAGGGAATAAAATATGCTCTTATAGCTTCTACGGAAAATAGTCATTTTTCTTTTATGGATATTGTTATTTTGCACTTTGTAATTTAATATTCAAAGCCCATGTATTTACAACAAAATTACAAATAATGGCTGAAATATAGCAAATTCATAATAATTAATGTAATTAAAAATGATTAATTCATGTTGAATCAAGTATTTCTGGGAAAAGCAAACTGCAGTTTCCAAAAACATTCTGTCACATTGACTTACTGTATATCTGGAAATTGTACAAAACTTGGTCAAAATTATTAATCATTTTTGTTTGTCAAGTCCAATAAACAAAACAATTCTTTTACCAACTGTACAATTTAGACCTATTTCAATTCAGTTTCAAGTTGGCTCCAAATGTGCTCCTAAAGCAAAAAAGTGGATTCAACCCGCACCAAATTTGGTTCACATTTTTTATGCAGCCCACACTGCACAACTGCATTGCACATTAGGCCTTTGGAGACTTTCATATTACTTAATGCCAAGCAGCTTCAAAAAGTGCTTAAAATTACATACAGACATTACCAAATCCCCTGAATCCAGTTCAAGGTTGGTGGGGGGGTGAAGCCTGTATCAGAAACATTCTTGGGAAAAGAACCCTGGATAGGTCATTAGTCCATTCCTCAACCCACTAATGCATACACCTATACTTACACTGAAGTCACTTTAGAATCAGCCTAACAAGAGCATGCTTAGAGACGTAACAGGAAAAGTGGAGTACCCAGGGTTTCTTCTACATGCAGATAAGGTGCAGACTCTATATTCACATTGACTAGGTCTGGGATTTGCAGCAGCACTAACTGCCGTGCCACTGCATAGCATCTGAAAATTCAAATATAAGAAATTTGAACAAACATGTACAACACATGCTTGTGGTAGACTACTGTGTAAACAAAATATTTGTTTGCCTTTATTTTACAATAGAAATATGCTACTGTGAGAATATACTGCATGCTGGAAACCTGAATAGGAACTTGGGCTGCCAAAACATCTGACAATGACCTCTGGGGCTGCATCAGTAATAAAAGTGTGTCTGCCTCTGATTTGCAGTGCCATTTACTTACCAAAGTGCTGGTTTACTAGCTGCAGGTCCTGTGGTTATCTTACTTCATTAAGAAGAGGTCTACACTAGTATGCTTTTTTATATAGACAGAAAGAAAAATTCAAAAAGTGCTATTGATCATTCCATCTAATGAATGTCAATTTCATCAGCAATACTAAAACAGTTTTGAAAATTCATTGCTAAATGTAGGGAATATTTAGAAATGCTGATGGGTCAGACATTCTGAGTAACCCTCCAGAGATAAACCTTCGATTTTTTTTTTTATTGATTTTTTTTTTTGCCTGACAAGGGGTGTGAAGTTATCAATAATTAAATCAGTCTTAGTAGTAAATTTGCTAGACTGCCAAGGCTTCACTCTCATTTATTATTAGGAGAAGTGTCATAATGAATTATTTACTACTAGACATTAAGCCCGTTAAAATAACGGGCGCTAGAACAGTAGTGCATAACCATTAGTAGGAACAGTCTAAATTAAATGGCAAGGGAACTTGTATGTGGCTGTAATATGCGTCACTGTATTGTGTGGCTTTAATTTTCTCTCGCAGTAATACTGGTTTGTATTTCCATAAAATGCATGTAATGTTCTCCGACAGTAATACAGTGGAACCTCGGTTCACGACCATAATTCGTTCCAAAACTCTGGTTGTAACCCGATTTGGTTGTGAACCAAAGTAATTTCCCCCACAGGACTGTATGTAAATACAATTAATCCGTTCCAGACCGTTCAAACTGAATGTAAATATATATTTTTTTAAGTTTTTAAGCACAAATATAGTTAATTATACCATAGAATGCACAGCGTAATAGTAAACTAAATGTAAAAACATTGAATAACACTGAGAAAACCTTAAACAACAGGGAAAACTAACACTGCAAGAGTTCGCGCTATAGCCTTATGACCCGCTCGCTAAAACCAGTTTTAAGCAAAGGGGAGAAAATTAACATTTGAAAAATCCGTAATTTAATAAACAACCAAGAAAAGTAACATTGCAACAATGCACGCGCATGCCTGTGTGTGTGTGTGTGTCTCTCGCGTGTGTGTGTGTGTGTGTGTGCGTCTCTCTCTCTCTCGCCTGAATACAGAGTGTACAGAAAATACAGAATAATGTTAGGATCTGTGTCTGGTACTTGCAAATCTACTGTTATCAGCAAAAATATTTGTATAATATGGAAATTTGTACAACAATGAGTCTCTGTCATTTCATTGCATACTTAACTTTATAGTTGTGATTATTTTTATTGCCTTTATTATTGACAAACCAAACCAAAATAGTGCTGCCACAGCCTTACCTCTTTCTCAGAATTGGAGCCAATGTTTAGTAGTGCCATTGGGCTGTTGGGTGCACTTCCTGTGGCAGTGGCCAGCTCTGGAGCAGAGCCAGTCTGTGGGGAGGGAGACACTCCCAGTGTCTGGTTAGCTATCTTGTTACCCAGGGTAGTAGAGAGGTATTGCTTCACCTGCTGGCGCTGGGCCTGCTGAATGTGGTACTTGGTGGGGTTTTCCAGGTGAGTTTGTACCTGTCCAGACATACCACAAAGTAAACATAAAGAGCCAACCAAATTCACTTTTTTTTTTTTAAAACATCCATGTCACTTTCAGAAAGTATGACTTAATTACTGTCCTTAATATATACTGTGGTAATGAATATATATAGCTATGATGTCACAGTAGTATTTATTTTAATCAAATTTTTATCATTCTCAGTTTACTTTACACATGTAGTTCTGATGTACATTCTTCCACTAATTCAATCAGAACTGAATAAGAAGGCAAGCAAAGGTGGTCTCAAAAAGAGATATAAAAAGAAAGAAGCTATATATCAGATATCTCTCCTACCTTTAGGACTTCAACAGGAACCTGTGCAGGAGCTGGTCTGGACCCCTGTGGGGTGCTGACACTGATGGCAGCAGATGTGGCTGCATTGCTGCGGTCTGATGAACGGAGCTGGGCTTGTGAGGCTTGTTGTTGTGCCTCTCTGCGTTCCTGCTCCCGGGCCTGCTCCCGCATGAGCTGCTGCCGCAGAAGTACTCTTGACGACATCACTGTGCCGGGTGGGACTGGGGAAGTGGAGCTGTACACAAGAAAACACGGCACATATGTGGTTAGGCAGGCATGCTCCTTGCCTCCCAATTGAGGAAAGCATAGAAATATTACAGTAAAAGTATTAATGTAAAAGGTGCCAGTTTGTAACTTTATATGGCAATATGTATCTAATTACTTGAGGTTTCTCTGTAGAAAACCTCATATCTGTATAAGTGTATTGTAAAAATAACAAAAGTTTTTTCTTTGAAATCATTGTTAATGGTGATAATAAAGATGGCTGAGAAGTTGCTAAAACCACAGCATAGACAGAAAGACTAGAATAAGTCACTCAATGAAGCCTGCTTATGCACAAGGTATGATTACAGAGGACACTTCAACTTCATAATTGGCTCAGCTATACCAGTCCAGAATTAGAAATAACTAGAGGCAGTTTTACCCCTTAAAATATAAGGTGAAGAATAAAAATGTCCCCCAAATTATGCATAACATTAGTAATCATTTAATATATATGATTGTCACATTTGAAATAAAATTTGGCTTTAACACTTCTGTTCTATCTAATGTTAGGCTTTTTATTACTTTCCCTACATCTCACCAGAGTGTGCGGACTCCATAAACACTCTCATCTGCAGTAGCCATTTGGTTGGCATCTCATAATTGTTTGGCTGTTGGTTAAGGTTATAAATATTAAAAAGCAAATCAATTAAATTGAAGGCAAATATTTGCTTTATTAGTAGCAGTATTTGATAACTAATTAAGAAATTGGTTAAAATGAAAACCTGCAGCTGTCGCCCACCAGGATCCAATTTTGAAACCTCTGTCCACAGTAACAACTTTTACTTCAGTGCTGTTCGTTTCTGCTATGCTCCTGTCCACTTATGGTAATCATCCCCTCATTGAACACTTCTCGGTCACTGTACACATCTTTCTTAAATTGTTCTCAACTTTAGTCTGTTGTGCCCACCTCTACACTGCTGTAATTCTTTTATTTAATCTGGCCAATGACAAGTGGGTGCCTCTTCAGCTGCATCAGTGTTATCAGGCTGCCTGCCTTTATACTATTATCATGGCCAAAACATAAAGCCAGCAATACTGAAATTTCTTTAGTAAATAAAATGTTCTGATTGTAACTTGCAATTACACTTAGTGGTGCATTTTATTCTTCTCTTTAGCAAATTGGTCCTTAGTCTAAAATACGTTCAGTACCACTGGTTTTGTATGAAACATGTTTCCTTTCTAATCAATATAGTGTTTATGTTTTGACTATTTTTAATAAAAAAGCAAGGAAACTGCATCTATACTATGGCTTAATTCTTCTGTTAGTAATGTTTCTAAATAAGAGATATCACTTTTACTACTCTTATAAGGTAGAATGGTATAAACTATTATTTTTTACATTTTCTAAAATGCTCTATATGTTTATAAAATATCTGTGGATGTCAGTCAGTCAGGCCAAAACCTGCCCCTTAAAAAATGACCTCCTTCACTGTACCAACCTAATAGTAAACAGAAAAACTGACATAAAATAATATGGGTGTATGGCAACTAGCAGTGTTATGTGCAATCAGCAAAAGGTATGGAGCATACATGAGATTGAACTTGCTGTAGGAAGTGGGTGAACTGCCTCAATTACAACTTGTATTACTCATCCATGATGAAGTCACGTTAGTGTAGACTCTGCTATGATTCTAAAGGGTAATGCTTAAGGCCTACAGGTACACTTGGTTGGTCTGTGTTACATCATAGACCACTGCTTCCAAGGGAGGTTAACATTAGAAATTTGCTGTATAATGAACCTACTCAAGACATTTTGACATACTGTAGCTACCTGGACAGCTTAAATTTTGTGACACCTTAACATGGGCACCCCACAGTGCAATTTACTTCCCAGTACAGGTGTTTAACTTTGACCATTATTGGATGTTGAGAAACCAGATACACTTTTATTCAACTTGATAAGTCTCTGTGCCATTGTTAGCTCCATCTGAAGTGATCTTCAAGCTGTTAGTTATCTTTGCTTTGGAGTATGTATGGCGTGCTTGGAAAGAAAAGCATGCGGAGAGTCTGTTCAGAAGAAAATAAATAACCTGGAGGTAACTGCTAATCACAAGGAAAGGGTACAATTAACAATCTTGTTTTTTTATTATTAAGTCATATTTAATCATACTGTTATTAATGTTCCTGAAATGATAAAGAAGCATTCTTCTCCTCACTCAGCACCACAAATATGATATATTTATTCATATGAACACACAATGACTGCATTGCAATACATCACTTTAGGTTTACATACAAGACATACATATAAATTAGTGCCCAGTAAAGCGCATCTTTTATAGGCCATGTGTAAAGCCATAGTGCACCCACAGCTTCTTAAAATGAGTAAATATCTTTCAACTTTTAATACAGTGAAACAAAAAAAAAAAGTCTTAAGAGAACAACCAAAATTCAGGTTTCACTACCACCTTAACTCTTTCAGGGCTAATGTCGACTTTTGTCAAAATTCAGGAATAGAGGACGGTAATCAGCTGTAAAGTGCAACAAAACTCACCCTTACATTTTAGTTTGACTCTTTTTGCTAGAAGGAAAGTAACATAGCTTTGTTGATTTAACCTCAATTCCCTACACGTGCACGAGTAGCAAAGAGCAAACAACCTCTAAAATGGCACCAACATCTGGTGAGAGACCAAAGTGAATGTGCAAAGCAAAATATTCCATGGATGTTTTACATAATTTCATTGAATAGGAAGCTGACTTGTCGGACTCCGAGTTTGATGCAAGTGATCTGGAGATGGAGATCAAAAATAAAAACGAGGCACCAGCATCATCTGATTGGTTCCCAGGTCATCGTGGTGCTGAACACTTTCATGTAGCTGATGCGCCTACAGCAATGTTTGCATGTGAGGACCACCACTTATGATGACAAGAGGTACAAACCAGATTGCATCACATTGCAACCGCCACCCAGCTGCTGTGCAAAGGCTCACCATGCATTCCTGCTGTCCCCAACATAGCCACTGCCACCAGAGATGCCAAACATGCGCCAACAGCAGCCACAGCACATAGCAACAGACGTTTTATGTTGACTTGTGTGTGAAACCATTGATTTGTGTGCGTTTCAGAAAACTGTGTTTTTTGGAAAAAATATTCAGCCCTCAAAAAGTTAAGAAATGTCTATGCAAAAGAAGAAATTTTCAATGCAGTTATATGACTAGGACCTATGGTGATGTTATCTTGGAGTCATGTGGTCCCAGGTTAGCAGTCTGTAAGCAGAATATTAAAATTTCCACACAGTCCTTTTAAAGTGAATTCTGGACGCTTTGAGTATAAGATGGCAACCATCCTGGGGCAGGGTTCCAGTCTAGCTTTGGGCACACTCAAAAGACATGCATCAACATTCACTTATACTGGTCTAGTAAATTTGTCAGCCGTTAACGTATCCTGAGTGCCTATGGGACGTGGAAGTGAACTGGAGTATCTGATGGGACACCCAGATATTTACCAGGCCAGGATTCATGTTTAAGGTCTTGAGGCAATGAGGCAGCTTTGCTTTTCACCACACCACAATGTCCCATCATTTTACTTAGTTAAATATAATTTCTTCTGAAGTGTGTAGGAATTTAAATCCACATTCAAAGATGGATTAGTAAATAACAATTTACAGAAGGCATATGATGTTGTTAAAAAGCTATGTGATGGCTTTAAATTAAAACGAAGACATATCAAGAAAAGTTATGGTGGACTCTTAAACATTCCATACAACATCACAAGATGTTGAAGTAACTATAAACTGAGTAGATTACCAAGAGTTGAGATTGCTGTAGACTTTGACGTGGACCTTTTGCAATTTATGGGTGTGAGATTTGGATGTACTGCTACCAAAGCCTTCTCAAGAGTCAAGTGGATGGATTACAAGTCAAAGGAGTCCATTCTACATGAACTTCTGATTGAACGCCAAATAATGAAATCAATCACACAGGAAAAAAATGAGATTCTTTGGTGAGGTCTACATGACTGGAAAGCTGTCAACACTTAACTCTACAAGGGAAGATACTAAGCTGACAAATGAAAGGCAGCACAAGGAGGAGGTAGATCGGTGACATAACTGAGTGCACCAGGAAAAGTATGTGATAGGAAATAATGGGGAGAAGTAAGGCCATGTGGTCTAATGCTGTCCAACTCTCTGTCATAGGAATACAAATAAGCCAAGCTAAGAATTTCTGCCGACTATTGAAAAAGTCTCAGACCTTTACAGAGAAATGAGCCATGTGACAAGAGTGAATTCAGATCAGAGTATATTCATGCCTGCTTATGGACCACAGAAAATTAGTCAGGAATGTTTCCTGGAGGCAGCATATACTTCTGTAACCCAGTCAGGCTCTGCTCACATGGAAATTGTGCACCTGCTTTGTGGGCTCACCACCTGCAAGAAAATTAGGGCAGGATAGGTTTGAATTTACAAATGGAAAAAAGCCTGGTGGATCACAGAACTGCTAGTTATAAAAAAATGACACTCTTGAAAATGTGTAACATTTTATGTTTAAATCTCCATTATCTTTAAATAAGCAAGATATAAATAAATATGCTCTAGTAAAAAAAATTGCTTTTGTCACAATAAAACACAAAAATGTAGAAATTCCCACCTTCCAATTCTGCATGCTTACAAGAACCTCTCACTTTCTGAAGCTGCCATGTTCTCTCTGAGATTTTCATTAACAGGATGGCTAAATGAGATTCTTTACTAAGAGTAACAGGCTGCGATGATATATTGTGTGCTGAAGTGACAAGTGAGCTAGTAACTTACAACTTCTTCCACACAAAACATTTATTTAAGTTGTCTTGGTGTGTTTATTTTTTCACTAAAATACCCTAATTTCCTCAGATTTAATAAGATATACTTTTGAGACATGAAAATATTTGAGTAATTATCTGATATATTTTCAGGATATTTTATACACATCAACACATACAGTGAAATATTGTTTTTTCTAAATATGCCTGTCAAATGGCTTTATTGTCATGATAAACACAAAGGAATACAAGCTTCATGACATCATTGTTTTTATGTTCACAAAGGATTATTATTTGTTTAATGAAACCACATCTCTACATGCAGTTGGGAGGTATTCATATCACTTTATTTACATGTCTTTTTATTTTTGGTATACAAGTACATTTAAGGCTGGAGGGTTGTAAAACACAATTGCCCAATTTCTCATTTTCAGGTGCAGATTAAGATAACAGAAACTTCTGACATTGGAAAAAAAATGTCACAAAGTTCTCAAAACAAGTGTGAGATCATAAACCCCTCCTTCTGCACTATAATGTCTCAGACAGATTATGATGGCTTACTTTTCTGTGAGTTGCAAAGTTAAATAGATTTACTGTAGTAACCCTTGCCAACACCTAAACAGATGGCTACCTAACAAGAATAATTTCAAGAGTTGGCATTAACAGGTGCCTCTTTATCCAAAATATGCTGTCCTTTATTATACACAAACAATCATTGACTATTTTCCCATGGTACTGACACTTCTACTCTATTATTTATGGTTTCCTGGCATTTTCTTGTTTTTCTTTTTCTGTTATTAAATTCATTTCCCTAAGGAGTGATATGCCAACTACATTTTCCCGAAGACATAAACAAGAGTTTGAGGAAGGAGCCTAAAATGTTAAATATAGAAGTTCAATCACACTCTGCACTCTATAAAAATAAAATAATATATACACTTATGATGCAAATGATAAAAATATCATGCTCTCTGCCAGTTTAAAAGAATGATGTTTTAGACACATCTGTGCACTGTAACTAAATGACTTGTTTCGTTATAAAACATGAGCACTTCCCCTGTACAAGTGCTGCTGCCTCATCACTCCAGAGACCTTGGTTGGATTTCTTACCTTGTTAATTAATTTTATTTATATACATATTTCACACATGAAATGCATCTCAAAACCCTTTATGAAAAAACAATACTAATTACCTTAAAATATACAGTCTATCTACAAAGATAAAACCAGATACAGTACTAGAAAAAATGGATACTAAAATGATAAGTAAAATATTTCAAATAAATAAATGAGAAATACAGAGTAAATTAAGAGTTGCAAAAACTATTACTTATTTAACCTACAAGTGATAATGTGACAGAGTCATTAGGCACCATGGCTACAAATTATTAGTTCTCTGAGGCCTTGTCATGCATGTGGTATACATGGTTTCTGCTGTCCTGATTATAGAAGATACTTTAATTTAATTAGCAGTTTTTATATAACTATAGCTTCAGCCAGATGACAGTGGGCAAGAGAAAAACAAAAACTCTAGGAAGCTTAAACCCAAAGAAAATACATTGCTGGGGACCCACGGCATTCAGTAGTTCAAGTATATAAGATTTTGTTAACCTAAGCTAAATGGCAAGCAGCCCTTCCTGGGCGGTCTACATTTACGTTACCAAAGTAACTAAAATCACACAGATAGGATGGTTGCTCTCCGTTTTCAGTAGTTTTCTTCAGAAGCTTCAGCTTCTTCTCATTTGGTATGTGTATGAATCTGTCTGGCAGCTCCAGACTTCCAGGAGTCCAGAGTTCCAGAGTTAGCATGCGACTGTCTTGTTCAGGATTGGATCCTGCCTTGTACACACATTGCTAGGAAATGTTTCAGCTCCCTGTGACACTCTAGTAGAAATACCGTGTTCAGGAAGTCAATAAGTGGGTAAAACAAATATAAGGAAGAAGCAAGCATTTAGATTTAACAAAGATGAAAAGCTGCAACATGATCTGGTGAAATGAGTGCTTGTTTTCATCAATCAGCATGAGCCTTGCAGACTTTTGCTGTCAAGAAGCTGTCATGGAAGATACCAAAAATACCTAATTAAATGGTGTGTGCTTGTATATACACTTGATGGTTTAAATGCCTATATGGGGCATTTAAAGGGCACAGACCTGGCCAAGTGGCATAAACCAGCCTGACCATGTGATAAAATAACACCCTTTGCAAACTCTTCTTGCTGACAACAATAAAGCAGGCACTAGTAGAGAGTATCAGTGTTATATCTTACCCGGGTGTGAACAAGCAGGTATAGTGCTTGTGATCCAGCGATGGAGGTTAGCAGCTAAGCAAAGATCTCAAATCTCAGTAGTCATGGTGTTCTGACACCTGGCCTCAATGAAGAGCACGAGGCATTCCTTGTACCTTGAGACTTTACTTTCACATATGTCTGACATAAACAGGCATATAATAAACAAATAAGGTGCATATTCTTGTAGCTGGATCTGCACCAATTCTTTAAATTATAGCTGTTTAATTTTAATACTGCTTGTACTTCCAATTTGTCTGTTAATAAGTGGTAAGATTGTACTGTGCACACTCTAAATAGACACATGTCAGCAGAATGAAGTGCTTTACAAATAAACATGAGCTTTTTAAAGGAAGAATTGCTGATTACTGTCATTTTTAAAAGATCTTTGTTGAGTAATTTTCTGCTACTTGGTATGCCATTATTTTAAAAAAAAAAGTTGTGAAAACAAGTGTAAAGGAAAATCCAACTGAACAATTGTCCAATTGTGTGGCGATTCTGTGTGTTATGTGATCTCTTGTATATGAGAATGTATTTTTGTTTTGTGTTATTAACTCAGTGTACCTCAGTTGCCTGTAAGAGCCCAGATGGAAGCTGAAGGGGGGCTTTTGACTTCAACCACCTTATTTCCAAGAGGTCCTGTTACTGACAATCATCACCACAAACCACCTCCAAACTTAAAGAATGAACAATAATGCCTAAGCTGGTTTTAGTTCTTGATTAGGGCCTTGTTTGGTCAAAAAAGCGTTTTTATTTGAAGACTTTAATCTTCCTCTTTTTCAAGTTGTTATCTAGGGTATGCTGTTCTCTTTCTAATGAATCTTATACTTCAATAATACTCACTTTTTGTTATCATAATGAAACTGAATTTTAAAAAGATTAAATATGCAAACATTACCATCAATTAAATCCTTGTACTGGCAGCAAACCCAGATACAGACAAACACGGTAATATTCTTAGTACAGAAAATGGTAGCCAAATCCAGGAGGGGTTTTAATCCATCCTAAACACACATATTTACATACCTACAGGTGCTCCGGTTTCCTCCCACAGTCCAAAGACATGCATGTTAAGTGCTTTGGCAATCCTAAATTGTCCCTAGTGTGCGCTTGGTGTGTGGGCGTGGGTGTGTGTGTGCCCTGCGGTGGGCTGGCGCCCTGCTCAAGATTTGTTCCTGCCTTGCACACTGTGTTGGCTGGGATTGGCTCAGCAGACCCCGTGACCCTGTGTTAGGATATAGCGGGTTGGAAAATGACTGACTGACTATCACTGGACTAATTTAGAGCATCCATATACAATTAAAAAAACAATAAAATCAGAGCATCTGCAGAACCAGAAGAAGAAAAGTATGTGGACACATGTGTCTCAGGCCCAGGTTTTGAACCCAGGAAACAATGGTTTTTATTGAGTTGTCTTGCCTTCAAAAAATTCAAACATGATTGCTTAAATATTATGAGTCACATGGAAGCATTCATTGGATTAATCATTTGTGACCAAATGATAACTCAATAGCAATTCTGTTTTACCATTCAGTGAGTTTACCTCTGAGCGATGGGCTGGCTCTTAAGTTCATAAAACGTTTCCTTCCCAGAAGTTAATATGTTCTCCACGTCAATGTCTGCAACAATTCCAGATTCTGGCTGGAGAGACTCCAAGCTATAAGAAATAAACAAAATTGAAATAATTTATAAACTTTACAAAAGTTCAGATTACCTGGTTTTCAAAAAGTCTTGGTTGTAATGGATGCTAACTTAGAACTGCTTTACTTTTTTTCCCCCCTTTTTCCTCACTAGTTGCTACTTTCTGACACTCTGCATACAGAAAGAAAACATTTAAACAGGAAAAACATACTGGAGATGCCTTTAATTATTTTCTCCACCATTAATGGGTGGTAAAAAACTGAGCAAATTCCATATTAAGTAAAACTAATTCACATCCAATGGCATCATCCTATAGATCAGCACCTTTTTTTGTTTCCTTTTATGTTTCCAGCCATGATGCACATAGCACTGACCCATTCTCCTGAAATGTACAGTAAGACGTTAGATATGGATCAAGCTGAATGTTTAAAAGATTAACTATGCACAAACTATTAACTATTAACAATTAACTCTTAAGAGTGGAACTCGAAAAACTCGACAGCTGTGCTAATTGTGTCCCCATCAACATCCATCCATGTACTAATTCATTTTGTATTCCACAGAATTATAGAAGATCTAAGCTTCTCCCATCACCATAAGGCACAAGGCAAGAACCCACCTGGGAGTGGGTGACAGTGGTGCTTAGTCACTCATATGGGACCAAATTAGAATCACCAATCAACTTTATATACACATCTTAAATGACACTGGACAAAAACTCTCATAATCACAGGGACCATTGGCAAACCCAATAAAGCTAGTGACATGTCCAGGAACAAATACTGGTCCCTAAGAATCTGCACCTTCATGATAGGCCCAATTAAAAAAAAATCATCACACCCACCAAATTTTTGCAAACGTCATGGGATTTAGAAAATCTTAGGTCAGTATTTAAGGTCCTTGACCTATAGTGTTTTGAAGACAGTACGACAAAGGCTTTTTCTAACTTAGTTCTTCCTTGTGGATGTGTTTTCAAAGAAGGGATTTAATTTGCTGCAAAGCAAGCATGATGAAACCTGTTTAGTAATGACTGTTCAAAGAATGTATTTTAAGTCGCAGCAACACAGTTTATCACGTTTCCAGTGCATTTTGCAGATGGATGTTGAGACTTTAGTCACATGAAAATTAATAAAATCAGCTTTTCTTCCTATTCTTGCTTAACACAACTATCAAAATGCCAATTGATTATGGCAAGATGAATGATAGGGTTCATAACTTGGTTGGATTTATTCTCTTCATGTTTACTGTGTGCTTTCTCACTGTTAAATGATCACCTGGAATCTCGATCTCTCACCTAGAGCTATTGCTTAAGCTGTGATGAAATGATAGCCTGCATGGTGTGCTGGACATTTCGAAAGGATGGCAATCTGAGATTTCTATGTATTTTTCTTAGTGACAATGTTTCCTCAAGACAAACTTAATTGTGTTTTATTGACATACTGTGTCGACTGTATTGGGCATGTTACTTTTCATTAAAAAAAATAAAAATAGTTTTCTATGACTGACTTTTAAATTTGGGAGTTTACTTGTTCTCTTCATGCTGCTGGCACGGCTAAGAAAGCGCCCTACGTTTCCAACAGATGTACACACCTTATCTCCATCTGCTTCATTTACCATTTTTCTTGTGGTTCACATTTTTTCATAATTCATTGTTAAAATTCAGTACCCTGGTAATCATCAAAATAATTTTCAGACTAGCCAAGTGAAAACAAAACTTCTTTGAATATATTCAAATTAGCAAATGGGCACATATCCCAGATGTGGGGATAAACAGAGACACATGTGCAAATAAAGGAACTCAACTGGAGCTGCCTAGCCAGAGAGCAGAGAAAAGCAACACCTGGAGGTCGAAACACAGTGTACAGTCATGAAGTAATCCGATAGTATACACGCATTATACATAATATAGGATTTCAGTGCTGCTCTTCATAGATCTAGCATGCTGAGATCAAAACCAGTGCCTGGTTGTAATTGGTGTAGAGACTGCATATTCTCACCTTGTCTGCAATGGTTTTCCTCCACATCCCCAAAAACAGACTGGTCAGGTTAACTGGCAATTCCAAATTGGTCCATGTGAGTGTGGATGTGTGTGATGGACTGGCTGTTTAAATGTCCTTAGTACAGTGCTGCTGGGATAGGCTCCAGTCTCCCATACAAGTTTGAGAATGTTATATTATTATTTCAGTCTCCAATGTCTTGGATGAAATGTGGGCCACGATGAGTAAAACAGAACAACTATGAAGCATTTTTAAGAATAATTACAAAATGAACTCCTCTCATCAGTCGATCTGACATTTTTTGTCAGCTGATTTGTATTTGCCCTGGCATCTCACATAGAAGTCTGCTAAGACATGGCACATTAGCAACATGATTGTCTGTACTTCCTAGCTTGCCTTTTAAATGTTTTTCCTCTTTTTTCTTCCACTTCCAGAGTTCAGGATTCACTGCTTATCCCAAATAAATCTGCAAAATTTACACTGCTGACGCTGCTGCTCCTGAATATAGATCTAATAAAGTCTTATGTCCAAAACTTTGTTGCATTTCGTCCAAAACTTTGTTTCATTATGAAATGCCTATCAGTGTGGACTGCAGTTATCTTTTGCATACCCATCAAGTTTTTAACACGCTTAATTTAATTCAGGATTGGGGGAGGGGCTAGAGCCTATCTTGGCAATGCCTGGCAAGCAAGACTCATGGATAGGTCATTAGTTCATGTTAGGACACACTCACTAATATACCCATACTAATACTGGGTCATTGTAGACTTGCCAATTAACTTAACATGAGCCACTCTACGATGTGGGAGAAAAACCCACACAGACACAAAGAAAGAAGACAAACTCCACATAGTTAGTGATCAGGCTCGGATCTGAATGCAGTATCCTGAAAATATGAGGCAGCAGGGCTACCACTCACCAAAGTTTGGCCCACTTTTTGTAAAGAAATTGCTAAATTCAACTAGGGAAAGGCTGAAAATCTTGAACATTTCCCTGATTACAATCCTCAAATCACTAACCATGCCACACTAATAAATCACATGCTCCTTTTGAGCAATATGGATGAAGGCAATGCATGCAGTACCAGGACTAACCCTCCCATGCCAATACTTGCAATTTTCCTTGATCTATAAAATTCCAGACACCAGAAATTAGTGTCATTATAGGTTATTGTCAGGTAGCAACCTGAAGGCATTCTTTCAGCTATGAAATCATTGGGTCAACATATTAACACTAAATAATTGCCATGGAGGACATTGGCAGACAAGTTGTGGAAAATATAAAACCAGCATTTGGTGCATAGTTATATTAAAACTGAATAAATAAAGTGCCAGGCAATTACAGATTCTATGTGCCCCAGCTCTAGCAAAATAGCATTCATTTTGACAACTGAAACTTAAGAAACTCCCTGACCAACAAACATATTTATATTTTCCTTCATTGGTATGTTATTTCCAGTTAAAAAACAGATGGTTTGGGGGATAAAATGAAAAAATTTATACAGTTCTTCTGGTTTGTTGTCTGCTTCAGTAACATATCTAGGAAAACTTTACAAGTAGAAATAATGAAAGCCAAAAATTATCTGACATTATCTTTGATAAAGAAATCATGCATTAATCCAGTCGATCACTCAGAGCAGAAGATTTAAATGTAATGCACTTCTCGAATATTTGGGATGTTAGAGGAAACAAAACTAAAAGAATAGAATATACAAACTTCAAACAGACAGTGACCAGACTGAGATACGGAAATGAAGCAGTGAAGCAGCAACACTAAACCTACCCCACATCCAGTTCCCCTCTTGTGGTCTGTTATGAAAATAGGATGCAGCCCTGAATGCAGCACTGCTTTACTCATAATTTGATTCTGAACAGGATTATTCAAGATGACCTGGACATTTTCAAAATATAATACTCATCAATTGATGTTCAGATAACATGAGCCATTCAATTGTGCTCTTCTCATATCAAAGACATTATTGTGTTCTGAAATGGGCAGGTGCTCAAGGTAGGGCTGGTTTCACACATGAACCATCAACTCTTAACTGGATTGAGCAGGTTTCTTGATGGATAGGAACTCAAAACATTAATGTTAATGCAGGATGTTGAAACTAACCATGCAAGCAAGGCCAAACTAAAGTGTCTTCATATTTTTTATATAATTTTATTGATTTTATTAAAATCAAATAACATTCCAAACAAATAACTCTAGTTTTATATATTAAAAGAAAAAAAAGTCAACCCCCCTAAGAAAGAGAGCTAGGCCAGCAGTGCAAAACTTTATGCTAGTAAAAATAATTAAATAGATAAATTAATAAATGAATAAAGAAGATAAATTGAGGAAAAAAGAGGAGAGAACCTGCTTCCTCAATTTAAATGCTTATTCTAAAATGTTATTGATTAGATGTTTGTGATATTTAGGTATAGCATGGAAAACCACCTCTAACATGCCAGGCACAGTGAAATGGCTAGCACTTTATTTGTTTTTACTTGCTTTTGCTGTTTTGTGTTCCCTCTATACTTGACCCTTCTTATGTGTTTTATTAATAAAACCATCATCTCTACCTTTATTTCCCTTTCTCATTCATGAGAATAAACTGAATAAATGGAAGCCCTTAGGAACGTCCAAATCCTAAATATAAACGAGTGAAAGAGATGAAAATTCACATATCCAAATGTGTGCCTTTTATCCAGAAAAACACAAGTTGACTCAAAGCTGGAACTGGTGCCAGAGATACTTCTTTAAAAAATATTAATTTACTTAATTAAGAAATCTCTACATAATTCACAGAGCAAAATCTCTTATCCAATTTAGAAGATGGTTGACTTGGGTTAACTCATTTAAAACTGTCGGATGACCTGAATTGATGACATGACTGTGGGTGAGTACAGAGGACACTATATGACATACAGAGCCATAATGTGCACATGTTTAAATTACATATAAATTAAAAAATCATCCAACATGCTGGTCCACATCCACCCTCTCTGTTCGCTCTTTTTACCCCTGGCAAAGCTTAGGTCAATCAAGATCAGGACTAGTAGATTTCACAACAGCAAGTTACAGTATGTTATGTTTATGTACTAGCTATGACATGCAAGATTTTAACATCACAACCTTTTAGGTCTGATGAATAAATAGTGGGGTCTGTTAGGGAATGAGGAATACTGTTGTCGTTATGTTGTATGTTTGTATTGATATTTTATTTGTATCAACATCTCCAAATCAAACTGACATTTATAGCAAAACAATAAAGTTAGGACAGACCATTCATTATATACTTATATTACCAGTTTCTGAGAGAATAAAGATGAAAATGCAGTGACAGCTTACTTTAAACTAAAATGCATGTTTAAGAGCATCTGATGCACACTTTTCTAGATTATGTCTCTTCTTCAAGTCAGTACACTAAAAAGACCCTTGTCCAACTTTCATTTGCTATTGATAAAGGAAATGGACATATAAATAGCAACACACACACACAAAAGGACAGACAATTAAATGTTTATGTTGATTAACAACAATAAAACCTTTGACAAGTCCATTAAAAAAGAGATGCCAATAAAATAATAATACATTTTAATAAAGGAGGATCACAAAAGAGGCTTCACTTAAACAGCACAGGTGATGATGTACAAAAGAAAAAACAAAACAAGCACATGAAACAAACTGTGACAATGCAGTCAGAAATATAACACCTCTCATCAAGCACTGAAAAAAGAAATATCACATGGAGGACAAAGACTTGGGAAAGTTTAGCACACATGGTTTACTGTATAGCAGCCTAGTAGCCGAGTTTGACAAGAACATAACAGAGCTATTTCAAATGAGCCATCGGAAACAAGTTACCTTACACTATACCAAAAGCACAAGCACATAGAAGGGGCTATGTGGGAGATTTGGTTGCAGAATGTGGGAAAAGGTCTACAAAAAGAAGAAGAGAAAAAAAATGCTGCTTCCATATTTTACATGCAATTTGGAAAGTGGCCTAATTAGCTCTGAGGTCTCATACTGTGCGAGTCTATTCTCAACTGTCATTTCACCATTATGGGGAAACATCAGTTTTAATTTCTGCTAATTCAGCTTGATAATATACAATCCTGAGAACTTTTAAACTTCCAGCCACATCATCGCTACAAAGCAGTCGTCGGTGCAACTCCACAAGGTTTTCTGTTCTCCATTGAGCTTTATGACTAACTCTCCACAACAGCCAGCATAGAAACTTTTCTCACTCATTCACTTCTCATTTTCAGAGCAACCAGGTGCTCCAGGTCAAAACCTTCATGTCTATACTTCACTTTTCAACTTAGACCCAACCTGAAAACCTTCTGATACATGAGATAATCCCTGTGATCTAATCATTTCAAAATGTGGGATCCTTCAGGAGGCACAAAAATGTGCTACAAAGTGAAAGCATACTTGAATGAAATCAGTGTTATCATTCGACTTGTCATTTTATTTCATCAGCTTTATTAGACTTTTTTCCAATTTGTAAAATATTGTTGATATTAGTAAACCTTTGAATCCAAGTACTTAAAAAAGATACATTTTTACAATGTAAAAAATGTATGGGACATACTATGTGGTATCTTTACCATGCAAGGACAATTAACAAAGTAAAATGCAATTTGCTTCCAGTGGTGTAGTGGTTAGTGCTGCTATTTCATGAATCCGATGCCTGGTCCCTATTTGTGTGGATATACTCTGTCCATGTCTGGAAAAAAAAAAAAAAAACGTTAGGTTAAATGGTGTATGATTATGTGTGTTCCTATATGGCACTGGTGAACTGTTCAGAATTTTCTCCTGCTCTGCACAAGCTGCCAGGCTCTGGTCCATCACAATCCCGGACTAGATTAAGTGTGTCTGATAATATAATGTTTTGTAATATATATTCTTCCATTTATGGGCAGTGGAGCTAACTACCTGTGACTAAACAGTCAGATTTAATGAGATAGTCCAGCCATGTCTAAAGCCTGATAATGTTTACACATATTATAGCTTTCAGGCACTGAAAATACTGCAAGGTCTAAAGTAGCATGCTTTTGGGATTGAGAATCTAAACAGTTTCAAGAATGAGAAGTTTATATATAAATGAACAGTGTATGAAAAAATAGAGTGGCAGAGTGGTTAGCGCTGCTAACATTTCACAGCTGCACTGTCAAGGATTTCAAGCTTATGTGGAGTTACTCTCTGTATACAGCTGACATGTTCTGCCTGTGTCAAAAGAAACAGATTAGTGATATGGACATTTAATCACAACAGTTACCATATTACATACATTATAATTTAATTTTAAATCAATGCAAAATTGAAACCCCCTGTGATCTGAAGTTGGATTGTGGCAAGTTTGAAAATGCAGTGTTCCCATAGATAGAATCCAAGATTGGTAACAGATTCAAAAAGAATAGAACAGATTTTCAAAAGGTGTGTTATGCTTAAAAATGTAAACTGATTTGCAATTAGCTATTGTGTGCCATTTTTGACTTACTTTTATAATCAATCAATTAGGATAAATGTACCTATACACAACACAATCTATATGGGAATATATCATAAATTGTAGCAATGAGAATGTTTTGTGCTGAAACTGGCAGGACTCCTCAATTATGGGACAGACTTATTTTTTTTTTACTATTTATTATTTGGCTAAAGCCTTTGTCCGAGGCAGCTTACAACATATGAGGGATGCAAGTGATTACATTTCTTTTATTGTTCCAGTTGGTGCATTGGCACATGCACTTGCTCATGGTCACACAGTGTCAGAATCAGGATTTGAACCTAAAACCTCAGATTTTGAAATCCATAACCTTTACAACTTCATCACACTGCCTTCCATTTATGGAAGAATATATTATATAACATAATATTCTCAAACCCACTTAATCCAGTCCAGGGCTGGTGTGAACAAGACCTAAACCTGGCAGCTGTGGGTGCTAGACAGGAGAAAATTCTAGATGTGACAACAGTCCTATACAGGCTCACACATAAACATATCAATACTAGAAACACCATCTAAACTAAAATGCTTTTCTGGGACTTTACTTCAGCAGCATTTAAAGTTGTTCTCTAAAATTGATTAGTCCATTGACCAGATGTCGTAATTATTTCTACACTATATATTTTATTACATACCGTCTAATACCACCTTAAATTCAGAAATGTTTTTCAAAACAAATTGCCATAAACAAGTATAGGAACGTAATAGCTTAAAATATAATGCATGTCATAAAATATTATAAACCTTTTTACTTGATATAAAATCAGGAAAAATTACATGCTTTATTACTTGTACTGTCTCAGTAATTATGAATTACTGATACTTACATAATTGTTAAAATGTTTATAGACAGTTAATAGCTGCTTTTAGTAGATACCTAAACTCAAGTGTTACTACATTTTCATTGTTGTGGCCTACACATAAAATACAATAAATGATTTTAGTTGTTGTAACTGATTGCTTTACTTGTTAGGTAAGATGTTAGTTAATGATAATTCACAACCTGCACTAAACAGCTCAAGTTCAGAAACAATTGTTTTTTTCACCCAATACAATTACATTATAACTTTGACTGAAGGATTTTGTAAACCCTCCCCCAACCTAACTGCCTGTTGTTGCTGTAATATGGCGTATAACAGCAATGCTCCCATAGTTATTTATGGCATTGCTTACCACACACAACATTTTTCATTTATTCAATAAAATGTACATCATCTGTTACTTCTTCATAACACTTCCTTAATGTCTGCCTCCCAATCCTACCCTTTATGGCCCTGGCTAATCTGACACAAAATCCTAAGAAAAGCAATTCTCACAAACTATGGTAAGCTTGTTCAATAGCAATCACACATGCCTTCTCTCAAAACTGTGGGGCTCTAGTAGAGGGTTAAAAGGTATCACCCAATGTCTCCACCATACTAAGGTCCTGGGGCTTATGGGCTCTTAATCAGATTATACCCAAAAAGCCAAGAACGCTTGGCTCTATTAATCAGCAGCTGAGGAGGCAACATGGTTATAAGGCCTACTATTTTCATGTTTGTTAAAGACGTATGAAACGTTTAATAGGGGTGAGCATCACAACTCCTGACATAACCTTGATCAGAATGAAAGAGCTGCTCAAAATGTTTAACAATGAACTATATTGTTCACTACATGCAGTTGATTACATTGCCTTTGTGCAAAAGCAATAAGTCCCTGTTTATGACTTCATCTTTTAAAGGGGCTTTGTCATTACTATCAACAGTAGGTGGAGGTGAGGTGCAGGGTGGATTTAAATGGTGCCTATTGTGGTACTGTCCTTCTTACCTGCTCTCTCATGCCCAGATCAGTGTTGCCATGACAAAATATACAGGTTGGACATGAACAGCTGCAGAGCTGTACTGAGCTTTTACTATGGTTTAAGAAGTGCCGGTCTGGCCTAACTGGTCCAGGCCCACTATGTAAGAACAAAGCAAAGTGTGGGGAAAATCTGACTGCCAAAAAACAATTCAAAACATGCCAATCTGCATTAATTAAATGCATCTCCTTCCAAGACTTCATCTCCACTTGAGCACTCACCTCTTCACTTCAGCTGGATGTGCATGTTTAAGTGAATATACAGTTCATCTGCCAGCACAAAAATAACAGGATCAGTAGTAGCAGTGAGAATGACAGATTTGAAAGAGCAAGATGGGCAGCCACAGAATATTATTGATGGGCCAAGGTCAGGAATCCATGTAGAAGGGAACAAGCAAATTCAAGAAAATATCTAGACACATGTCAGATGAAGAACACAATAGTAAAGAGGAAGAGCAAAAAATTAAGAACAGGAAAACAAGGCAAAGTTCAAAGCACATGAAGCAAGTGAGTGGGTATAGAAAACACTGCTTAACTAAAAACGTTAGTGAATTAGGAGCGAATGGGACTCTAGTGAGTGCAGAGTAAATTGATGGACTTGAACCATTATACAATCAAATGTCAGCAGGGTGAAAATGAGTCATATATTTACTGTATAACACACAAGCGGTGTTACCCATTTAAGATGGGTAGAAATCTAAGTCATCCATGTAGACCTCTGTGTTGATATTTGCAGTGCACCATTTATTGGAATGTGTTTTGTAACATATTTAGTAACAAAATCCATTATTTATGATTTGGTTGGAATGGTATATGCCATTTGGTATGAGATTCATAAAAACAGTGTTAATATTTGTGATATGCCATTTGTTACAATCACACAGACATGGCAAACAGATAGACAAACAGGTACACAGACACTTGTCCTTTTATTAAGGTGGGTATATATTATAGGCCCAATTCTGTCTGTCTATTAACTAAAATTAAAGAAAGTTTGCTTTCAAATTAATTTGAATTAGCAGGCATTTCTGCACTTACATTTAAATGCTATGCCAACAGCGTACAATTTATTGTGGACTGGGCCAGTGTGTACACAAACACACACACTCATATAACATACTATAAATAAATAAAACACATGCATATATCCCCTTAATATACCTAAATGTGTACAGAAATTAATCTGCTCAGAATCTTCACTAAACATCACACATTATAATGAAGAGGAATAATGACTTTTCTTGCCTGAAAAGAGCTCAGCATGTTTTGCCTTTACCATGCAGTTCAAACTGCTTGCATTTCTCAGACTACAGGGATGCCTTCCTATTGTTTAGGCTTCTCCAGAATATATTCTGCCTCAACCAGACATCAGCTTTGAAAAAGCAAGGGAAAAACTAACTCCAGAGAAACCAGCACTATCAGATGTAGGGAAAAGGTTAAAAAAGGAAATCACACAGTTGCTGGTGAGCTCCTCCCACTGTGCACACTGGAAGGATTAAGTCCAATAAACAACATCATAAGATAAAGGATGATCTGACCCACACAGTAATGCAATAAGCAGCATTACCATCTTTGTTATATATAGTGCCTTTCATGGTGAATGCCACCTTAACTGGCTTTAAAGGTTTCTATTACTTTGAAAAATGTGCATGCTACTATGGTCACATTAAATTGTAGCTGCTGAAACACTGAATCAGAGCCCACACGCATAAATATTCCGTTCAAAGAAAAATACATTTGTTTAACATTACAAAGAGCATATAATTACTGTTTAACACTTTTAATGTCTGTTATATAATTTCCCACATGTTAGAGGACTGGGCTCCAGGGATTAAGCATCCCATCTAGGTTACAATACCCTGACATGCATCTCAGAAATCTTTCAAGGCCAGTTCTTTAATGATTTTGCAAAGAGTCACGTCCAGATCTTGACTGCCACTGTCCTATTTCTAATAAGTCAAGTTACAAGTTTCTCCAGACTGAAGGCTACAGGCTCACAGGGGCCAAGCTGGCTTGTTCAGACCTCCATGTAAGCAGGTTTGACACTTCTAAACTCCTCCCCCAGATAATATGAAAGTGGATCATGGAGGAGCCCTGCCTGCTTCATATACTGGGGCAGTCAGCTTGTCTCTCAGTGCCACAGTGTAAAGCAGCCTTTGGCCTTTAGTTGGATAAGTAACAGAGAGATCTAACCACTGTTTTTGATCCCAGGTTGTTCAATGTGACTTCAGGCAGCTACTGGCTTTGCTCTACTGTAAATACTGCTGGCAGACATAGGCACACTCCAAATGTAACAAGATGCTGTTAAACCCACTAAGTGCTCTTACGAAAAAGAAAAAGCCCTCAACCTCTCAGTGACACCGCGTGCCTTCGCGTGTTAAAGGGCATCTGCCACATGCTTGAAATGTTCTAATTGCCCCGGTCCGCCTCTCTCCGGCTGGGTGTGGCGGAGCGTCGCCGGTTAGCTCAGTAGTTCCCAGAAAGTCGCTCTCAGCGATTTCCATGGTATTCGAAGTCGACATGAACCAGGGAAACCGTCTAGCGTCGATAATATAGCGCCCTTCTATTCTCATACTTTTAAACTCCTAAAAAGTAGTCGGCATACTGAACTTGGACTCTACACCTCCCAATTAAGACCAGGCGGCCGCTGCCTCCAATGCGCTGTCCACTACTCACCTCTGTCAAATCGGGAGCCACACGCTGTCCACCAAGCGCGTCGGTGCCGTTTGGGCCGCGATCATACTCCGTCAAGCCGGACGATTCCGGGTCGTCCGCCAGCCCTCCGCAAGTTAGGAGCGGGGCTGCGAAGTCTCGGCCCAGTCCATCGCTTCCTGGTTATGAAAACTACCTCTCGTTTGCCATTTTGAAAGAGGAAGCTTTGCTTGCAAAAAAAAAGTCGCCGCGTTTCTCTCCTCTTTAAGACGTCACTTCTTGACGATCGAAGTCTGTGTACACCTCTTTTGCAGTTTACGAAATCCAAAGCATTTCACCCTCCCGCCCCTAACAGAGAGCGAGCGTGTCTGTCACGGCAGAAATAAACAGAGCTTGTATAATAAGGTTTACACACGAAGTTGCGCAGCTAGAGCTGCAGAGAGGGACTATAAATAGCGCGGCAGGAAAGCGTTATTTCCAACAATGGCCGCGTGGGGGCAATGCGGTGCGACGGCGATGCCTTACGGTCTACCAGCACTAGTACTTTTAGCGGATGCTGTCAGGACAAGGTTGGGTAGGGAAAATACACAAAATAGGCCTGAAATAAGGCTGAGATGTGTTTAAAAGTCCCTTAGATACAATGAGGATTAGGAAGTGGCAGTACGCTTACGATGTCTTTTATCAAGGTGTGTGGGTATGCCAGGACTCTAACCACTCCATCAGGATCAAACTTCTCGTCGGCACAACAGCTTCTTTATGATTGACCCTTTGACAGGATCCATGAGTTTTGTTTTTTGTAACCAGACTACTGAGGCTTGAAAAACATGTCAGCTTATGCTGTTTTGATGGGTACCATCAAGGGCTATATTTTCTAACTGACCGAGCGTAATTGCCTGTCCGAGGTTGCAGACTTAAGCGGCACGAGCTGGGAAGTCTTGCTTTCTTTTAAACGGGCAGTGTAACCTAACATATAAGGTGTTGAATCTTTAACTACAGAGTTGATAGTTTAATCTCCACATCTGACTTAAATCTGCCAGTGGTCTAACTGCGAAAATAGCACTAAACCATTAACGCTACAACTCTGTACTTGAAGACTACCTTAGGGGTGGTGTTATCAATGGAAAGACGGTAGGAAAAGTCAAGATTTTGACAGAAAACCAACTCCACCTTTATTGGCATGTTCAAACATGGTAACATCCAGATGCAGCCACACCTGATGTAGACCAAGGCAATTTTTTTTTTTATTTTAATCACTCACTGGCTTAGGATATACTGGGAAAGATTCAAAATTTATTTCTTTATTTGACTTAACCTTTTTTTATTCTACTTCCAGTTTTGACTGGTGAAAGGCTCTGTATGTACTACCACATCCAGTATTTAAAATGACATTAAAATGGACTTAAAATACACATTGAAATATTTTGTCTTATATTTTACAAGTAGGATGATTCAACATACTTTGCCACATTAAACTTGTCATTTTTTAAATCAGAATGACATCACAGCTACCAACTATTACGGTGTCAATTTTTCATACTAGCCTACATCATGCTTCATTTTTGGTAATAACCAGTTTAGCAGACCACAAGAAACTGTGGCAGGACAATATTTCTGCATTGTACCTGACTTAATATGTGATAGAAAATACAATATTTTCACACCTGATTAAATACAATTTGGGAACAATAGAGCAATCCCATGAGCATCGGGAAGCCACGCAAGTAGCAACTCTTAACAGGCACCAGTCTGCTACAGGGTCAAAGAACAGACCTATACTCATAAACGGTCAGTTTAAAATAGTCATTTAACCCAACACCTATATCTTTAGACATATGGGAGAAAAGCGAGAATATCCAGCAAAAAAAAAACCAAACACACAAGGGGAGAATGTGCAAACACCTGATATTAGATGACCAGGCATGGGATTTGAGCTCAGCAGCAGCACTACCTCCACTACCTCTGTGCCACCCTTAGCAGAAACCAGTCATCATTAATATTTGCTATTCTGAGGCTTCAAATTTCAACAGAAGAAATGGCTTTACACACACCATCAAATTTTTTATAAAATGTTGACACTGCCACATGTTTTTGCTTTACCCCTTTGATAACCGATGCACTTGGCATACAGCGAGTATGACTTGGCACATTCTTCCTCAGATTGCATTAGAAAACTGATTTGCCAGACAAGAGGAAATTCTGAATCATGTTTCGGAAGGAGAATGATTTACCACACACTAGCACAATTGGCCTCAGATTTTTTGCATTGGTACACATTTAGCTAGCTCCATTTCAGAACAGATGGACTTCACATACACAAAGCACAAATTCTTCCTTAATGTTGGAGGAAGAACATGTCGGCACCTTCTACCAAGCTTACTATCCAGCAAGATATCTTTCAGCCCACACTCACACATGTGCATTCTGACTTAGATTTTGGCAGCAGAATAACACAACAATTATTGTCTGCTTCAAGTTTTATACACTGATTTATACACTGAACTGACTGCGTAGCAGCCTGACTCCTGTCCATAGAGTCTGGTAAAGAATTATTTGGCATGTCCTACATTCATTACATGACAGAGAGAAAAGGTATTCTATGGTTATATCCTCAACACTCTGTCCCAGCATTGGTTACTAACCTTTGTATGTTGGTACCAGATTGTCACAGAATCAGAAGACTAAATTTATCTTGCTATACCTCTCCCATGACAGGCTTCAGAGTCATCTGCCATAGAAATGCAAAGGCCAGTGAACCCTGTAATGCAGGAGAGCTTCCTGCATACAAAGATCATGGTGTCATCTTCTTTAATGATGAGATTCACCAGTCCCAACTAGGGACAAAGGAGATCAACAATGCCAACTGTACAACTCACCCAGTGCTGTGCACCACGAAGCTGCCTCCCACTGCTGCTCTCACCATGGACGTAGAAAATACACTGGTAGAATTCATTGTACCACACTTTTTAACCAAAAGCAACACCATTTGCGTTACAATCCCTGAGACTACAGGTTACACATTTTCCATCCTGTTGCTTAAAGGTTATGCAGCTCCACACCTGGAGGCATGATTGGGAACCTTGCTGCAGTCAGATGTAGACCTTGAAGCAAACACTTCGAGGAAAGAGTGCCAAGGGAGCTGTCATTATTCAGATGAGTCCAGGAACCTCAGAATTTTTTAGAGTGGAAGGAAGAGGAGGAGGAGGAGGAGAAGCCGGGAAGAGTTCAAACCTCCCACTTTTACAGAATTTGCAAGACTCTCTGTTCAGCAGGAATGAGACAGACATCAGTGGATAGCTACAGAGTGGAAACAACATTTGTCAGCATCTGACTTGCTGACTCACATCCTGAGGCACAGAAATTTGGGAGGGTGTTTGGAAATATTAACAAAATCTGTATAGTGCTTTCGATGGGACTTAGTCATCAACAGCTCTAAGAGTTAGGTTTCTGCAGTCAACATTAGACTAGAACCCTTCACAATCTTCATCTGCCCTTTGAGATAGCTATAGGCCTTGTTCTTAAAGTGTAAAAGCCCAAATGTATATACAGCTAGGAGGGAAACTGCGGTCAGGGCTCAGTCTTTTGAAGCAAATAATTGTGCAGTAAGGTTAGCACTTTCATTCAGATGCAAACCTAAGCTATTATATTTTAAGATTATCCACCTTTGCTTTGCCTCGCTGGTAGGATCAAAACACTGATTTTTAAGACTTGGACTGAAATCTACTAGTATGTACCTTCCATTCACGCCACTGCAACACAATGAAGCCGTGACTGTAGAAACATGCATTTCCATAAAAAATATACCAGGTAAGTTTTATTTGGCACATTTAACCACACAGACATCAATGCAGTTTCTAAACCCATTTACAATGCCTATAAAAGGTATTCACCACCTTGGAATTTTTCACATTTTATAGAATACTGAATCACAATGAATTAGATTTTTTTTTTTAAAGAAACACTCTTTAATGCCAGAAAGTGAAAACAGAACCTCTGCATCTAAATTAACTACAAATATAAAACAGAATAATTGATTACATAAGTATTTATGTCCTCCACATTAATATTCAGTAGATTCACATTTGGCAGCTTTGACATCCTTGAATCTGTGTGCACAGGTCTCTATTAGCTTCACACATGGGGACACTGCAATTTTCCCCATTCTTCTTTGCAAATTTGCTCAAGCTCTGTCAGGCTGCATGGGGATCACAATTAAACTGCCTTTTTCAAATGCAGCAACAAATCCACAAATGTACTGATATGGATTGTTATCTGTCAGTTTAGGGCATTAATTTTGTTGTTTTAAGGTCATTCATGTGTAGCTTTGGCTTGATGCTTGGGGTTACGTTATCTACGTGGAAAGGAAATCTTCTCCTAAGGCACAGATTTCTTGCAGACCACATCAGGTTTTCCCTCCAGGATTTCCTTATATTTTGCTGCATTCATTTTACCCTCTACCTTCACAAGCCACCCAGGGCTTGTTGCAAAGAAGCAACCCCACAGCATGATACTGTCACCACCATGCTTCATACTGGGGATTGTGTGTTTTCGATAATATGCTGTGTTCAAACATGCATTTAGTCTGATGGATAAAAAGTTAAATTGTGTTCTCTTCAGACCATTGAACCTTCTTTCAGGCTGATTTCAGAGCCTCCCATGTGTCTTCTGGCAGACTCTAGTAAAGATGTCATGTGTCTTTCTCTTTGCCATTCTTCCATAAAGTTGTGACACGTGAAGCACCTGGGCAACAGTTGTTGTATTCACTGTCCCTCCATTCTCAGCCACAGTAGCTTTTAACTCCCTAGGTATTATTATAGGTGCCTTGGAGGCCTCCCTCACTAGTCGTCGTCTTCCATGATCACTCAGATTTTGTGGATGGTGTGCTCTTACCAGATTTACAGTTGTACCATACTTTTTCCAATTCATAATGACTGATTCAACTGGACTCCAAGCTATACTCAGTGACTTGGATATTTTCTTGTCTGCATCCAAAACCTTTGCTTTTCATTCACCTTTTCACAGAGCTGATTTTGTCTACACTGTGTATGTTAGGCCATAATACTGACTCAACACAAGATGGACCTCCTAGGTGCATTTATACTACAGTAAACTGAAACTGCTTGACTACAGTCAGGTAATCTTCACTGAACTAATTACGTTATTTCTAAAACTAATTGGTTAAACCACTGATGAATCATTTAGGTGTGTCATACTAACAGGGTGAGTACTTATAAAGATAAGTGATTTTGTGATTTATATTTTTATTTTTTTTACTTTGGACATTAAAGTGTCTTTTCTGCTGATTAGTGTCAAAAAAGGCAAACTACTGTATATCCCATGTGATTCGATGTTTTGTAACAATAAAGTGTGAAAACTTCCAAAGCAGTGAAAACTTTTTATAAGCACAATATATATCCACTGCAAGGTTGGACTCTTGTTTCAGCTCCATTAGTCCAAAGCAGTATCCAGTAATGGACAGGATGTCACTCGATCACAGTGCACAACTATGCACACACTTTCATTCACTCTTTTGAGATTCTCAGTAAATTAGTCTAAATCTGGTCATGTTGGGTCAGAAATTAGACCCTGACTGAACATTTTCAAATTTTGTTTTTGTATGGTTGATACTTGAAATATATGTGGTAGATACATCACTGTAGTGAAAATGCAGGCTTCATATGAAGATGGCACGGATGAAACCAGAAACTGCATTTGCAATTACAAAGCTTTTATAATTGTTAACTTTCACTTTGAGAAAATGGGCTACACAAATCCAATTTGAAGGAAGGTAAAGCTATGTTTTTATTTAAATAGATGCAAAAGGAGGCATAGCATAGCAGTATGGTAATTAGGGTCTTTAGCTTGCAGCACCAGGAGACAGATTGTGTGGATCCCTGCCCAGCTAACATTTTTGTGGAGACTGCACATTCAGACTTTTTTTTTTTTTACTTGGATAATTCCACTTACCGCTCCATTCTGAAGACCCATGTGTTAGATATTCAGCAACACTAAACTGACTCAGCTGGACAGGCTGTATGTCTCAGCCATCTAATAGACTGGTTCTCCATTCTGGGTTGGTTCCTGCCCTGCTGTCAGGATAGGCTCTAATTAGGTGCTGCCCCATAACTGGATAAAGCAACTTTGACATTTGATAAATAGATAAACATGAGAAGCACAGAAGAGATGTCTGCTACCACTAGGCCTTTAATGAAGCAAGCAAAGATGCACAGAATTCCATCATATCTGTGGAGACATGTGCAGGAGAAGAACCATAAAAAGTACAGTTCTGCAAAAATCAGTGATGCTGAGGTATATCTTCTGTGCTTCAAAGGAAATCCACTTATAAAAAACACAACATTACCATGCAAAATTCACTGTAATATTTAAAAATGCTTTTGTTCTCAAGTGCTTCTACAGATTGGTGAAATAGTTGCACAAACAACAGTCTTGCAATGCTAGATGCCCTCATGACATCTAGGACATGTTTCTGATTCACAGCATAGATCACAGTTCATTTATATAGCTTCATGTCAACTTACACATCATTTTTATAACTTTAGAAAATGCTGCTTTACTGAAGGACTTTTCGCCCTTTAGCATCACTTCCCTACAGTGGTGTATTGCTGCAGTATGCTGCTGTCCCTCACCCTACAGTAGACATGGGTTCATCAACACTTATTTAGTAGAGTGCACTCTAAAAAGTGCTGTCAACTGTAAGCCACTTTTTCTCTGACAAAGGCAACCAAATTCAAAAGTTTTTTTGTGCCAGCTTGCCAGCAGAAAAGTACATTTCAAAAGATTCTTTGAGACAATTGGCAAGGAAAACAGCATCAAGATTTAAAAGATAGTAATTCCTAGAAAATCAGTGAGGTAATGTGAGGGCTATTATTGTCTGTGTAAACTTTACTGCATACTAAAATGAGGTGCATTGTACTCATTTCCAGCTGAACCGAGTCATATCATTTCTCATTGAGGTATATACATTCCTTGGCACTTTCAGCCAGTTCCACAGATAACACCTTTCCGTGATAAGACAGCATATTTCCCAACTCCTTACAAGAGCACACTGAGAGAACAAGCTTTATCTGTGTAGCTCCATATGCAATCAGGAAGAAAAGCACTAGTGGTAATGACACTTACTTTATACTTTTACTAAAAATGAGGGTTATTCATTAATGCTTTACTTTAAGTTCATATGGACATTTACCTTTTAGTCTTTTTAAATAACAACAACAGTAGGTAGCAGCACTGGGGTCCAGTGGTAGCGCTGCTGAATCTGCACTAGTGAATCCATAGAGGACACTCATATGGACATGAGCAGAATATGAAAATTCCTTATAGACAGACAGTGACTGGGTCAAATCACTTTAACTGTGAGGCAGAACTAACTTCTGTTAATATTACTTTAACTGCTGTCCCACTTCATATGCAATTAGTATACTGAGTTTCTGTGGTCACAGAAGAGTGTGCAAGAATAGTTTATTGAGTACTTGTGTGCCAATGTGAATGAATATTTGTACAGATAGTTCAAAATGTTTACTTAGTAAATGAAGGAGAAATAATGTTTCTCATGTGAACAATACATAGTTTGTAAAAGTACATTCTGATAGAAGATGCAAAAATTCCAGCTGGAAACCCCAGAAAAACACTAAACTACAGTAAGAGAGGCAGCCAAATGTAATTTTGCACTGACATTATATGAAATCAGTAATTAATGGTACACTTTCCCCCATTTTTAATTCACTAATACACAGAACTTTCAGAGCTTGTGTGTGTAATTGACCTATTTTATTCCTAGGGCAGCTTCTGTACAGACCTGTAAGATTTTTTTTATCCATTTGTTAATTGTAGAGTAAATATTTTCATCTGTGAGCATGCTTTTGGCTAGAATACCTTAAATGCCAAAAAATAAATAAATAAATAAAATAATGAATTAATATGTGGTAAGACTGGCTTATGGTATATAACTCAGCTTGACATGTACCAAAATTGGATCTAAACCAAGACCAGGCCAAGGTTCTAAGATAATACCATACATTATTTATGTAAGTTTAGTAAAACTAAGTGGATACCTTAAAGTTGATCAGGTCAATAAAGTTCCTAGAATGAATTAAGGCCTGGGTCTTATGTGACAGAGTTTAAATACAATGCACTTACTAAAAAGAATTTAATAATGTGAGACAAAATACAAAGTAAATTACATAACATAATTCATGTAATAGAGCAAAATGAAGAGATATTTAAAAAATGGAGGTGAAGGTGTCATATATACTATCCTGTACAAAAGGATGGAAATGTCAGTTTTTAATGCATATCACAACTTTTTAATATAAAACTGAACTTATAAACCCTAAATAGAATAAATAAGAAAAGAACATGACTGAAAAAAAGAAAGAGAGCCTTAGAAAAATCATTTGCTACTTAATGCATCTGCATTTTATTTTAATGTAAAAGTAATAGGTGACACTCCATTTGTGGAAGTAATCATATTTTACTGTTCATTTTTTTCCAGACTAGAAAAGGGTATTGTTAGCCTCTTCCTTTTTCTTTTGCTATGCACACAGATTTGGAGTCACACTTCATACATTTGCAGCGTGTGACTGTCATCAGGCAAGGTTTTCATGAGTTTTGAACCGAAGCAGACAATCAAAATATGTTACAGACATTTAAATTCTCAAATATCAAAGATTCATATAACATTAAAAAGACTTTGATTCATTAATGCTAAAGTGAATCAATTAATTTTTAAACCCATGCTAATGCAGTTCCATCCAATTATTTCAACTTATTACACAGTTCAATATAATGAACATTTGTCATTTTCTTACACCACTGTAAGCCATATTTATTGACAGAAACCTGCAATGTGTGCTTTACATCACAGAGCAAAAACAATTTATACTGCAATCATTCCTGTCCAATATTTACAAATGATGCAGGCCAACAGGGACAATGTCATGGCCTCAAAGCAAGCATTTTCAGCAGTGGAGAACTTTCATTTGGCAGATATGTCAGGCTGCAAAGACATCTTAAGATACATTCCTGGCATTTAACTTACAAGTAAACACTTAGATATCGGGCCAGTATGCAGTGTTGTAGACTTGATTTCAACAATAGTAAATGGTGTTTCCCTACCTCAGTACTACAATGCTCTTCATGATATTTTTGGACTAAGCTGAAATATCAGTGAAGTGATGGTTTCATTGGTTAAGAGAAGCGTTTTTTGTTGTATCAGGCATAAGAAGACTAAATATACATTTGGACATATAAGTTAACGAGTAGAGTTATGCAGGTTACTCTGTCAAAAGGAAAAATAAGAAATGACTACAAACTGGATGGAATGGGGTCAATAAACAGATAAATGAATGGCAAGATACTGTAATTGAATGGATGAAGAAAAAATATGCTATTATGGTCTCCCCATGTTGGCAGCGTTTTCTCAGATTTCCTCCCAATCTGTTAAATTAACTGTTGTATCTAATTTGAATCAGTGTCAACGAGTGAAAATGTGTTCCTGTGTATGTCCTTCATATTCAGGATTTATCCCTGCTTTGCAACCAATAAACTCTAGCTCCTTTCAACCATGCAATTAAATAAGCAAGTTTAAAAGAATGAATGAATAAAGCTCTAAATATATTTACTCTGGCAAAACTGCATGCAGCCAAAATGCATACTCCATGCACTCAAGAATCAATGTTAAATACAAATTAAACACATATTACTTAAATTTCTCATTACAACACTAATTTTACTTTGCATAAACTCTATATACACACACACAAGTGCCTTACCAAGGCACTGTTAGACTATTTGTATTTTGTTCACCTCTCTTATAGCTCACACTTTGCAGATTTTCAGCATAAACTTTGTTCTTTGGACACTTCTTGACTACTCCGATAAACAAAACATAATCCCTATGAGGTAAGCCTATTTATTAAAACAAATGTTCCAAAGAATCAATTTCTTCCAAAATCTGATGTTGCAACCCAGTCTGTGGGCAGAGTTTTCTGACTGCTGAACATTGCTGACTCATTGTGGTAACTTCCTATTCTCTGGAACAGTTTATTCTGTTGTGAAGGGTTACTTGTTCTTGTGTAATTATTCAAGGAATCTAATTTGTGACTACTGCTTTAATGAAGTCTAAAGTTATGTATTAGTCCTTAATAAGAGGTTCTATCGCTACTCACCATCATCCATATCTTATAATTAATATCTTGTTTTTCTCTTCTCTTTATATGAGGGGAAATTCAGTACTCAGATATCAGACAAATTAAAACAGTCAGTACATCACATAAAAGGCTTAAGAATATTGTATTAACTGAAAACCAGCAATAAATTCCTAGTCAGTAAAAATATATGTATGAATTAGGGCGATAGTTTTTTCAGTCTTAGTCTGACCAGGATCAAGTATAATGGCTACTTCATTTGAATGACAAATTCTAAGCTCACTGAAGGAAAACTAAGCTGAAATACTGCTGCTGACGGAACTGTAGTCAATAAGGAAAACTAAGAAAGTTCTATCATGTATGGTCTATTTGTACAAGAACTGGATCAACATAAACAGTGTTAAAAATTTCAGTTATACTTCTGGCTTTAGATAACCTTCCAGAAACCATTTAATTTGGTTGTGGGCTGATCTTTTATTTGTCTTGTCTGAGCTGATATACAAATGAAAATGTTATACATTTGGGCTAACTTCTTCTTTCGGCTGCTCCCATTATGGGTAAGCCACAGCAGATCATCATCTTCCATATCTTTCTGTCCTCTGCTTCTTGTTCTGCTACACCGATCACCTGCATGTCCTCTCTCTCTATATCCATAAACCTTCTCTTAGGTCTTCTTTTTCTCTTCTCTGGCAGCTCTATCTATAACATTCTTCTCCCAATATACTCAGCATCTCTCCTCTGCAGATGTCCAAACCAACGCAATCTCGCTTCTCTGACTTTGACTCCCAACTGTCCAACATGAGCTGACCTTCTAATTTGACTGACTTTTTTAAAATGTCAATTCAGTTAGCCTAACATAGCAATTTAATAAAAGATACAGTGAATATACATAAAAAATTCTTAAAAATGATCTGTTTGGAGACTCATGTGATATCATTAGACCAAGCAACAGAGTATGCAGTTAGATAGCTTTCAAGTAGTTGAAGTTTTGCAAACTGTACCTACTACTTCTGTTTTAATTGTCTCTGCCAAACAAATACTAAGCAGCAGATGCAATCACACTTCATCAATAATACAAATATGCACTGCTCTGATGCCACGACATTCAAGGATAGTGTCTAGATTACACCATTGCCTGTGTCTTCTCCATGTACAGGGTGAGCCAAAAAGAGGTACCACATTTCAAACATTTATTCTGCAAAAACGCAACAAGGTAAAATACATTTCATTACGACACAAGATATACAAAATAGATTTTTTTCACTGTTTTTAAAAATGATGTCATTAAGGTGGTGGCTATCATTAGCGATACACTCTTTGAGATGATTTCTGAACGCTTGCACGACTTGTTTGCCACGAAATCAACACTATTCCCCTTAAAATGGCCAAATACCTTCCTTGAGGGCTTCAAGGTTTTGAGGTTGGTGTGTGTATACCTTCAACTTGAGATAGCCCTACAAGAAGAAATCACTTGGAGCTGCAGCAGGCAAATGTGAAGGCCACCTGACATCACTGCGCAGGGAGATCTGCTTCCCTGGAAACATCTCCCACAAAACTTGCATAAATCTCTGTGCTGTATGAGCTGTTGTTCCATCCTGTTAAAAACAGGCCTCCACCACACCCATTTCTTCCAGTTGGGGCTGCAAAAAGTTCTCTAGCATTTCAATGTAACATTCTGAAGTGACGGTGACCATTGCTCCCTCCTCTTCAAAAAAGTAAGGGCCTATGATGCCAGATTCTGCAACAGCACACAAAACTGTAACATGCTCAATGTGCATGGCTCTGTGATGAAGTTCAGGAGGGTTGGTTTAAGCCCAAAAGTGAAAGTTTGGTTATTTACAAAACCATTCAAATGGAAATGTACCTTGTCGCTGCACATGACAATGGCATCTTGATGAACGGTTTACAGAATGTTTGCTCACAACTCTCTACGCTCTCTTTCAATGAGTTCCAGCACTATCATCATTTTGTATGGATGGAAACTAATGTCTTCATGCAAATTCTTCCTCAAGGACGTGCTGGAAATGCCCAAGGCAGAAGAATATTTGCGTGCTGAACGTCTAGGAGACTACAAAATTGATGCCCTTACAGCTTGGATGTTTTTAAGTGTTCGTACAGTCCGAGAGCAGCCTGGAGATTTTCTTTTCAATGTTGTACCCCGTCTGTCTAAATTTAGCCACCCACTGAAGAATTGTTTTCCGATTTGGGACATCACCATTAAGTGTAATGATGGATTTGTTGATTTTGAAGAACACTTCGACAGCGAAAGCACAGTGCGCACCGGACCAAGGCATGTTGTTAACTGAAAACTACAAGGGATTGCCTATCAAAGGACCCCCATCCCAATCCACTTGGCTGCCTCTACCTCGCACAATGACATTGAGAAATGTGGTACTTCATTTTGGTTCACCATGTATGAATCAGACGGTCATCAGCTCCAAGAAATTGGTGCAATTCCTGACGGGGATGAACTGCTTTAAAACCAGACGTGACCATTTTATTGCAGCCTGATTTTTTTTTTTTTTTTTATAAACACAGGTTTTATTAATTAAAAAGTTATACAGGACATGAACATCAAATATGATATGAAGCACATAAGCAAAAACCCAACAAGTACAGTATAGGTGCAGAATTAGAAGTACAGAAGAAAAAAAATATTCAAATGTACACTCTTTAACTGTAAAGTCCTTCCATCTTTCTGCATAAAATCCCCATTTCTCAATGTATCCGACTAGACACAGTCAATTGTTTTGTGTGGTTAGTGGCACACATAATAATGCACCCGGTCCCATCTCTACAAATCGGACAATGATGGTATGAAGTCTTACTGTTTATCATTCATGGAAAAAGCCACATCCTCAATGGATGAAAACAAAGGCATTGCGTGTGGGACCCCATGCTAGTCTTCTTAGATTTTTCCTAGTGGAAGTGTGATCACCAAATTTATGTATCCTAATGGGCAAAAAGCTTCATAACAGGTTGAGCACATTGCTCCACAAAGAGTAATGTTCCATCCTCTTTCAAACTCCGTGCTTTTCATATTACTGTCATTGAGACATAATCGTTCTGCCATTGGAAGCTACTATGATTTTAGTTATTGACTTTTTACGGCAAGCCTGATTAAAATAGCTCTAGTGGCAGTAATGAGCCTAACATACAGGTAAATTTATTCATTTGCCTGCATGACTATGATTAAGTGAAAGCCAGCATGAGAGATAGATTGGACGACTGCTTCTCTATGTTATTTATTTTATCACAGTATTTTAATACTTTCGCAGATTGTCCTTTGTATGTTTATACTATATATAGTGTACTGTATATATTGCTCCACCTTAAAAAAAAAAAAAAGTACAAGTGTCTGTGTGTCCATCCAGCTGTTCTTCCTTTTATTCTAATTGGATGTCAAATAAACATTAACACTGGTTTTACAAATACCATAACAAATGACACATAACAGAGACATATACACTGGATTTTTCATTTGAACATTTGTTGCATCACAAACTTGTAGTAATGCATCTTATTACTACAAATGCTTTTGGTGCACCATCTGTTGGAATTATAAACTCGACAATTTTATTACTACATGCATTCAAAATTCCAATAGATGGTGCACTGCAAACTTGGATTTTAACCCATCTTATGTGGGTGGCACAACTACTAAATATGTAAAGTGATAAGACAGGGTAACAGGAACTAGTAACTGGTATCAAATGATGTTAACATTTTAGAGGGAGAAGTATTGCCCAGATTAAATAGACTGAAATCAAACAGTCACTAGGACCAGATAATATTTATCCTTGAGTGCTTAAGGAAGTTAGTGAATAAATATACAAACCCTTGGCACATATTTTCAGGAAGTCACTACACACGGGAAATTCCAAAGGAATGGAAAATGGCAAATATTATCCAGTTTTATACAATAAGGATTTTCAGACAGATCCAAGTAATTATAGGTCAGCAATTTTAACATGCATCACAGGTAAAATATGACCAAAATGTAGCATACAATCTTAATCACCTTGATAAAGTTCCACATGAGATGGGCATCAAACTAAAAGAAGTGGGAGTTCAGCCTCTAGCGGGTAGAGGAGTACAGAGGCAGAGAGGTGGCTCGGAGGCTATACACACATACACGTGTATATACATATATATAGGCCGCCTCCTTGTCTCTCCTCCCAGACCTTTTCCTCTCCCACCCAGTATATGAAGAGAGGCGGCCCCTTTTATAAGCACCCAGATGTGCTCCAGGTGTGTTCCGGCAGTCTTCCACCGATATGCCCCAGTGTGGTGGAAGTGCCGGCTGCATCCCTGGAAGCACTCTGGGTGTCCTTGCTCTTCTTCCCCCCAGCACTTTTGGGTGTGGCGGAAGTGCTGCGGTCCAGGGCTCCAAAGGCATAGGGGCACCCCCTGGCGATGACCATGGGCCCCTACAGGGTTGAGCTTCAAAGCTCTGTATCCATGGCCCCCAAAGGAACCAGGGCGTCACCCCCACAGGGTCTGGGGAAGGCGCAAGCCCTCCTCTGGTCCTTCTGGGCACCTCGGCTGGGTCACCACCCCAGCCATGATTGATAGATCGATCAATCGATCAATCAATAAGATAGATAGAATCATATATGAATAATCACAGAAGGACTTGGGATAGATTTGTTGAAGATGAAATTGAATTTAAGTAAATTTAATGAGACTGTTTGACCATCAAGGGTATCTCCCAAGCACTAGTGGAATAAAAACTTCACGTTACAGTTTCAGATCTCACTCCACCCCCTGACCTTTTAGTTGTCCTGCCTGGTCAAAGGTACAGCATAGTTCCAAAATGTTATTATAATGTACATTGCCTCCATCTGATTTTCTTACTTGTCTAGAGCTTTTGTACTTATATTATTGTGGACAATGGCAAATTCAGGCCCGGTCAATGTATGAGTGGAATTTGTGCATTTGTCTGTTTTATTGCATATATTCCCTGGATGCCCTGGCTTTTTGCCAAATTTCAAAGCGATATTTTACATGAACTGGAAACTTTAAAATTTGTCAGAGTGTGGGTGTATCCAGATGTTTACTGATATTCCATTCAGGTTTAGTCTCTGCCTGACATCGATTATTGCTTCAAGATAGTCAAGCACTATGCAGACTTACAACAATGCATAAAAACAGAAAACATCTGATAGGTGGAGGTGAATTGATAACAAAAAAAAGTTATTGTTACAATGATATTAATACACCTATTTACACATATTTTACTTCAAAATGTTAAGTCACATATAAGAAGACATTGTGATAAACATGATCAGTTTTTCTATATCGTTTTGCTTTAGCAAAAAATGTAACATAAATTGAGTTACTGATAAGAATAGCAATTGGAAAAAGGTGTAACTATGTGCTGTAGCTCATGTAGATATTCTTGTTACCAAGGAAACTAAAACTTAAGGTTCACTAAACTGTCATGAGACAAATTGCAATCTGTGATGATGAAGAGTGATATATGTGAAATGGAAAGTTAGGTTGATGCCTAAATGGGATTAAAATTCATGGAGAAAACGCATGGATTTTTAAAAAGACTGAGTGACTGAAGAAGAGAATATTGACAAAGGGTATGTGCATCCATCCTGACAGCAACAAAAATGACAGAAAATATAACGCTTGTAATCACCTAATTAATTGGAAAACATATCTGAGTTAAATATAAACAACTGCGTAAATAGCAGGAGATTAACAAAAGCCAAGTACTGTTTAAAACCATGTGAAATTTGCATATGTTGTTTAATAAAAGTAAACAAAAAAAAATTTAAAAAATCTCTACAGTGAAGATGAAAAAGAAAGGAAACAAATTCTCAGTCCCCCTCCTCCAACATCTTGCACATAAAGTATAAATCCAGACTTATTTGCAGTGCTCAGCATTTTTGGTTTCCATGTGTGACTGCACTACATGTGGTTGCAGCGGTGGATGAATTCCATATAAATAAGCTTCGAGGCCTAACAGAGTAAAAATTTCTAACTGACTTACACAACAGCACTTATTTTTATAGTGCATAAAACAAGTACAGAGTTATCAAATCCATGCTTTGAAATTTAGAAAGCATCTACTTATTCTATACACATTAAAAAGTAAAAACAAAAACAAGAGCTCTTAAAAAGAACATGAAATTCAGCACAGACGCCTTCAAGTTGTGATTAATGATGAATGACCCTTGAGTAGTTTTATACTGTTAAAAGCCTAGAAACATGTGCCAGTCAAAGGCCTAGCTAGTATTAATGTTTATATAGACAACTGAAGATAACTGTAGGAATACAAAAAACTGTATACAAAATAAATAAGTTACAGAAATCATAAATGTATCTTCTATATATTGTTATAGGCAGTACAAATCTGTTATATGTTTAGCAAGGAAATTAAAAACTCAAGAAGAAAACTCCTGAAAGAAATGGAAAACCCTTTTTTAACCTTGAGTCTTTAAGTACATTAGCAGCTGACAGAATGCATACCCTTTATTAGAGGAAATTCAGACAGAATTGATCATATTTAGATCTGAATGGAGAAATCACAAGAGGTGTGTTAAGGGTAAATAATTTTACCTTCCAAGACTTGTATAGCTTTGAATCTGCAATTACATCAGTATTCAAGAAGCTTTATAACCTGTGTGGTACTAATATAAAACAGTTTAATAATCAGCACATTGCTTTCTAATGTAAAAAAAAAAATTGATGTTGGTGACTGCATTGATCTAAAATAGTAAATGTAATGTAAGTAAATTAAAAACATGCATCAATATTCTCAGCCTGTTCTTCTCTAGTGCAGTGTTGCTTACAGCAGAAACATAACGGGACCAAGTCAGAAAACAACTCTGAATTATACACCCCAGCATAATTTGGTCACGATAACCTTAAAGGTATGTTTTTAGACTGGGAACAAACTTGTAAAGAAGGAAGGAGAACATATAACCTCCATAAAGAGGACACTCTAGCAGGAAACTGAACTTAAGTCATAGGACTGAAGTGTAAGTGCTACCTGCTTTATCACCAGTGCATTGCTGCACCCACCACACGGCAAACCAACTCAGGACCCGAGTGCAGCCATGCGGCAGGTGACACCTCAGCACCACACTAGTTCAGATGGTGAGGTTTTTTTCATGGTGGCTGGAGTGCCAATACTGCCACCAACCCCCAGGTTTTTCCCTGCAGGTTGGAGGGCCTACATGCAGGGCTGGATGCAGAATAAATTAATCATATTATCATACCCAGGATGGAGCAATTGCAGGTTAAGGGCCTTGCTCAGGGTTGCTTTTGCCATTTCTGGGATTTGAACCGGCAACCTTCCGATTACCAGTGCAGATCCCTGCCTCAGAGCCACCACTCCGCCCATTGGATTGAAGGCTCTGTGTGATTTGGGTAAATCAGAGTTGCCTTTTAGCAAATGCATTTTCATCTGCAGCTTTGCAACAAAAGTAAGTTTTTCAACTTTTATTTTACTTAGAGTTTAGACACTCTTAAGTGATCATATTACAATGGTTAACAAATGATACTGCCCTTAAAACACAAACATTACAACTAGAAAAAGGTTCAAAAGGTAAAAGAAAAGGGTACTGCCTGTTTTCATGGGCAAGGAAAACAATTCACAGCATTTCCAAAGCTGTAGCTCTCCAAACTGTGCTTTCATCCTCTTACCGAAGTCCACTATTCTGTTTACTTTTCAATCTGTTGTTTTTAACTCCAATTCAAATGGATAAACAGAACAGAGTCCCTTTTGGCATTTATGGGATTCGAACCAGCAACCTTCCAATTGCCAGTGCAGATCCCTAGCCTCAGAGCCACCACTCTACCCATTATCACCAGGCTGTTGTTTAAATACAAAGCCATTAAAACAAAATCTGTTACTGTCAACCAGAAACCTGAAGGACAAACCGTCTTCTAAAACTACAAACAACAGATATTACAATACAAATGTTGACCTTCTTAGAAGTTGTACATGGAGAGGAATGCAGCATCAGTGTTCAAGATTGTGTTTGAAATGAAGACATGAAAATCATGGAGCTACAGTATGAAGATTAACATCTACTGGGAGACACAAACTTGCTATTTTAGGCAAACTATAATTAAATTTAAACTACAAATGTAATTAAGTAAAAATCTATTTTATGAAAGAGCTTTTTTAACACAAGGGTAATGGGAAGCCATAGCTTATACTGGCAACAAGTGCCACAAAAAATAAATTAAATCTTAAATCTAGTCATTTTTATATTTAGTACTCATATTTTCAAGTACATGTCAGTATTTTTTATCATTACTAAAAATTGCTAAAAGCAACTTAATTATAAAAGCCATAACCTAATACATATTGTAGACATTAAAAACTCCATCTACCAATTAATCAACCTGCTCTTTCCATACAGTGGTACTGAGACTTAAAGCCTATACCAATGGAAATGGGCACAATGAAGGAAACCAGTGTATGGCACCCAAACAAATTCACTTACACAAAGACAGTTTAGTGTCTTAAATGCACCTATTAGTGTGACTATGAGGTGGTGGAGGACAATCAGAACACAAGCTAGAGGTCCCTATTAAAATACTCACAAGATACCCTAGCTCAAAAATTAAACCAGAATCCAAGCACTAATGTCACAATGCCATCTTCTGTGGTAAATCACAAAAAAATACATTTCTGTCAGTAAATAAGATATAGAGCAGCATTTACCAATCGTGCAATGGTAGTCACCTCACAGAAACCATTTGGAACTGAAAATTTACTAAAAGGACTTGCCATGTTTACTTAAATCAGGCCACTATTAAAACACAAGTACCTAAAAAAAACAAATCCAACAAGCAGTAGGTTAATAATATCCATCCATCATCGAACCCGCTATATACCACCTACAGGGTAACGGGGGGGTCTGCTGGAGCCAATCCCAGCCAACACAGGGCGCAAGGTAGGAAACAAATCCCGGGCTGGGCGCACTATTAAAACAAGCGTGTAGATTTCTGTTTAATGGTTTGTTTGCACAAATTTTGGCCCTTGTTTTCTTACAGGACACAAACAAAAATAAAAATCAATGTAATCTGAGAATCCTGGATTAAACCAAAATGCCAAGAAGAGGAAACAAAGGCTCATGAAAGGGGTTTTAAAAAGAGAAATTTGAAATGCAGCCCAAGACCCACAGTATTTCTGTGTATTATTCAGATTAGCTCTAGACTGCTATCGGGCAACCTTGCACTGCTGTGTTTCAGGCATTCAGAAGAGTACAGCTTCTGTCAAAACACTATTCAACAGGGACAGATCAAAAACTTTGGCAATCCAATTTTATTACTGTAGATAAATTAAATAAAGTCCTGGTGCTTGACAGCTATTTTTTTTCTGTGGCCATTCTTGTAAAATTCTATAGTCAGTGCTTTTCTATTTGCAATGCATTAGAGCAATGCATCTCAAGATCAGTCCTGGGGGGACCATTGTGACTGTTTGTTTTTGTACTAACCAGTTTCACAAACAGCTAGTCACACTTCTTCAAACTGATATCATTGTTTAATTAGCTGATTGGTTTTTCTCCTTTTTATGTCTGACTTCAGTAAAGCAGAGAATTGTGAACACTTTGTAATTAGAATGTTTATAAATATTTGTATTTTTGCTATTACTCTACATGTTTAACTCTTTTCTATAATTTTCCAAATAATATTATTTCCATTTGCACCCTTGATTGTATCCTAATAATATCACAATTAATGATGAACAGAGTAGAAACCAGGACAAACAACACTGATTGCTGAAAGGCTACATCTATCCCCATGTAACATATATTAGTGCTTGTTAAATTCGAATAAAAATATTGTAAACCCACTTTTTAAGTTTTGTATTGACACAAAAGCATAGAAACTAGGAAATAACAGCTTGCTTAACAACCAAGGCATGTGTTCAGTTAAAAGTAGCATCTTGACTGAAATTGTGAACCATTACTCTATAGCTTTAGCCCTTTTACTAATAAAACTCAAATTCCTGCAGTTCAGTAAATTTTTTTATAGTAAAAATGCTTAGATTTTCTTTCTTAGTCTGTGATATCAAGAATTCACAGCAGCCTGTATTTCACATCTCAGAATGCAGGGAGATGTGCATTTCAGTTAGTATAAAGATGCCTTCTTTCATTTTTGTGCTTCATCCCAATTTTTTTGATTCTTCTATTTACCCCCCCCAATCATCTGGTTCAAAAAGTCATTGAATGAAAAGCCAAGCAGACACAGGTAGAACTGACACTACTTTCTAATGAGGACTCAATAATTCAGTGTCAATAGCACTTTTGTGATACAAATAGTGGAACAAAAACTTAATCAATAATTTCTAGAGAGATACATCTCTGATTTGTAAAGTCCAATACAACCATGAACCAATAAGTGTTCTGTTTGATACCCAATCTACATGTGGAAAATGAACCAACCAGAATGTGTTTAAAGAAGCCAAAGTGACACTGTGGTCATTGATTGGTTTCAGCATGTATGTACTCAAAGCACGGCTTATGCAAGTGCTGTTTTTAGATGCTTGTTTAAGTACTTTGTTTTTGTCAAAAATGGATCACAAGTGCACTGAACTGAAGATGATTTACAAACACCTACTATAACATGTATTAGTCTGATGACAGCATTCAATGTGATTTGGAAAAGTACAATCCATAAGAGGTAAAAATGCAAATAAGTAAATTTCACAGAAATGGAGGATACTGTGCAACATAAATAAAATATACAAAAAGAAAAACATATAATGGGCATGATAAAAAATTCAACAGAAAAGACGTTTAGCATTGCAGTAATTTTCTCCATATACATGTCATGTGGATAAACAGGCAAATACCCTCTTTTTTTACTTTTGATACTACCAATGTACATAGAACCCTAATTTTTGCATTACTATATAAAAAGAAAAACAACTCTTGCAGTAGCTGCAAGTAATCTCCCAGGATATAAACATGAGTAAATAAAAGAGAAGCACACTTATAAGCAAATATTTTCCTACTTAAGAAACTGAACAGAATGATACACAGAAGCCACAGTGGTACTAGAAATTAAAAATCCTGCTCTAAATAAAACAATATTGTGAATGCTAAAAAAGGTTCAGGAGTAAATCATACATCAGAATACAGGTAACATTAAGTTTAATAAAAAATGAGCAATGTGGAGGTAGGAGGGAATACAACATGTTATGTTCAAGGACTCAGTGCCCAATAGTATGTTATTACTTGCCATTACTTTGGAGTAATTGGAGGGATAGGATTGGTAAGTAATGTTGGGTTCTCTGCAAAATGTTTCTAATCTCCTAATATTTAAGTATTCAGATATTTGGCACCTAAAGACAAAAATCAAGTGACAAGTATGAAACAGAGCATTCTGCTGTTGGGAGGCCAAAATGTATCCATATGGTAGTATTTTGGGGTGGCAGAGAAGAAAGAAGCTTTCACAGTGGAAATAAGGTTATCTCATAAATACCATAAAAGGATATTTGTGTTACTTTTGCCTGCTGAAAGGTCATACTACTTTACAATATTAACTACTTTATAATAAAAAACTCAAATGTAAAAAACAGAAATTATCAAACAAGTCATTTCCTAAACAACTTATGGAAGTTAAATTTATACTGAAATAAACCAAATGACCTTTAAAGTTTGTATTCTTGCTCAGATATAAAATGTGTACAACATGATGTATACTTCTTAAATAAAATGCAAATTAATACTTCAAGAAGGGTAGCCTTTCCAATATCCCATCATATGTTACAATAAAAACTAAGTACATACTATAAACAATCCAATTTTTTTGGTTCCATCAAAATGCCCTCTTACATACTAAATCAACAAGGTTAATCTTTTCTATCATTCACATTAAACCTTTGGATGAAAAAAAGCTATTTAAAGTAATTTTCCAGGAAATTATGCATAAAAATATATTTTTGCTATTCTTCTACAAACATCAAATCACCACAAAATGTTTTGTACTCTGTTTCAGTTTCCCATTTATTCATTTCCTGTGCTTGCTTTTCAGCCAAAGCCTAAAACAGCAGCAATGGACACAAGGCCAGAATAGGCTGTGAACAAGACACAACTCTTGCACCCTCATGCCCACACTCAAAATCAGGCCAATTAATCTGTGCTTTTACCTTCTCGCAACCTGCAAGAGGAATCCTGGTTTACTCAGAGGAAAACCACTTAAAAAGAGAGAAACCTGCACATTAAAGCCAACTTAGCCATGACTCAAATTGAGCATCAATAATACCGGATATTGTCTGGAGTTCTGCCCATGTTTCTGCTACCTGTTTTATTAACTTGCTTTATCCATTTACAAGGTGACATATTCTGGCGGCATCTGACACAAGACTGCTATCAAATGTGGATGAAAGGTTAGTCCATCACAACATACGCTCACACACACTCATATTGGGCCAGTGTAGAGTTTCCAATTAGCCCACATCTTTTGGAAGATACAAGAAAACCGTGCACCTGAAAAAAATAAACACTACAAGGAGGAATAAACTCCACATAGTCAGTGACTGAGAAAGGAACTGAACCCAATCCTTAGTGCTATGGGGCATCAGTGGTAATCACTGAACCATACATCAATGTTTGACCCCACCAGCCATTTTTTAAAACGTTCAATTCCGTTAAATGTGCTGAATCTCGTCCCAACTGCTTTGCAAACAAGGCAGGAAAGCTTCAAGAATGCGGCAACCCAAGTTTCTCCTCAATTTAGATATTGGCACTCCTGGGCTGCCACATTCCAATGTAGGTTTCCACGTGCTGAACCGTTAAGATGCACAACTCTAACGTTTGTGTCTTGTATGCCACCTAGTTAACGGCACCATTTTAGTTTATTAAAAAAAAAAAGTAAAGCACCATCAGCCAATAACTGTTTTCGTCCAAAAGAACTATACCTCTCCTAAACACTACACTCTCTACCACCGCCTGCGCCGCAGATGTGACGGGAGCGCGTTTTGCACGCACCTGATGAGGTTCAATGTATCCGGGCTCGAGTCTACGATGACTAGGAAAGTGCGCTGTTGCTCGAACGGTTGCCCTGGTAACAACACCGCCTGCGTCTGCTGGTTTTTGCAGCTTGACGTGACCTCCTGTTGCTGCGACAAACTTGACAAGAATTCCTCGCTCTTCACGTCTGCATCGGAAGCAGAAGCAGACATCTCTCAGCCGATGTCAGAAACAAGAGAAACAGTCCTTCTGTCTTTCACTGTAGCCTCCTGCCGGCGACCGATCAAGGCGGCTCGTTTTCAGCAAAAGAAAAGTTGTCTTGACTTGCCGGGTTGTATTACTTGAGGGTTACACGGCAGAAGAAGATACACCTCACAATTAAAGTTACAGATAGTAATTTTACTTATTTCTAGAATACCAGTGAAGTATATGAACGAAGAAAATTGTTGACGAACAAAAATTTTAAAAATCGCCTTCTCATATGTTTATGGTTTTATAAAAGTAGTTTAACAAATTAACTTAAAGTTTATAATGCCTAAAATCAAACACTGGCAAAAAAAAGTTGAAGTCTGTTATTAAACGCATGCAATGCCTCTTTAAATCAAAGCTGTTTGAAGCGATGTCGACAAAAAGGTGGTAATACTGTTCAGCGGTTTCTAGGCTTCCTTTTTCTTCTTTCTCTTCACTCTCGCTCAAAGGCTGAAGAGACCGCTCGCACGCCTGACCCGTGAGTGTTGCAACCCGGGGAAATCCACACATGACGTAAACTACGGACGGCTGGTGGGCTGAGGTGAGATAGACAAGCGCCTTCACCAATCAAGCGAAACACGAGGTTGCCGTCTTTTCATATTCCGACCAATAAGGAGTAAGCAAGGTGGGGCTAGTTGTAGTTGTTTACACCACAGGAAACGAGCTTAACGTCGAGAAGGTGAAACTAAAATAATCGTCGCTTACTCCTAATAATGACTGTAATTAAAAAAAAAAACAATTCTAATTTAATCGAGTAAAGCACCAGAACTTGTCAGTCCCCGTTCAAAGTGCACCATGTTAACTGAAGAAGGCGCATTTCGTCGTAAAAGTTAATCATTCTCGATCCTGGGATCAAAGGCATCGTAGAGCTCTGGTTGCTAAATTAAATATTTTCACTTACGTCGAAAATGTCACCTCCCGAAAAACTGACGATATTTAATTGTTTATCCATTAAATGTATTGCGTATCACTCTCGTAAAGCAATATATTGCTATTTGGGATGAGCTAGATACCTAAGGCGTTAACTAGCCTGGACCTTTGGCAATTTCCATGATGTCATGGGTCAATGGTGACTTCTGTGTTTTAAGTGTAACGTTTAAGGGTTGTGTTTATTGTTTTGTAATGCCTTTTATCTTTTAAATTTCCCAGAGTCGTGCAGTATCAATAAGGTAATGTAGATACCTCAAAACACAAAAAGGAACTACTAACACGGTTGGAAATTAACTTTGTTAGAAGACAATGTCAAGAGTGCAACATCTCTTGTTAATGTAAAATACTGGTTGTTTGGCAATAGAGCCATCCAGAATGATGATGATTCAGGCTGAATCTGTCTTAACGTTTATTCTTTTCCAGATTTGGAACATATGTTCACTTGCCTCAGTGAAATTAAAACCTGGATGGCGCAGAACTCTTTAAATTAAATTGCAACAAAACTGAACTCCTGCAAATTGGCACTAAAGTGCTACTTAAGAAAATGAGCTCCTTTTCAGTCACTCTTGACAGCGATCTCATCAGACCTTCTTCTTCTTGGTGTAATTTTTGATTCCTCCCTTTCTTATTCCACCCACATAAACCACATTTAGAAACTTTCTTCCTTTCACCTCCATAACATATCCCATGTTCGCTCATTCCTCTCCTTTTCTAATGCTGTGAAACTTGTCCATGCTTTTATCACATCCTGCATCGATAGTTGTAACTCGCTGCTGGCAGGTGCCCCTTATAATCTGATATCACAGCTCCAGTTAATTCAGAACTCTGCTGCAAGAGTCCTTACACGAACCAGCAACAATGAGCACATCACACCCATCCTGCTTCACCTTCACTGGCTCCCTGTGTCTTACAGGATTGAATATTAAATTCTATTAATAACCTAAAAAGCTTTAAATGGCCTTGCACCGGACTACATTAGTGACCTTCTAAATCACCATGGTCCTGTTCGCCTACTAAGGTCCTCTGATTCTGATAATCTTGTTGTGCCTCACACTAACCTGCACTCTATGGGTGACAGGGCCTTCAGCTCCATAACACCCAGATTTTGGAATGACATCCCGAAAATAATTAGATCAGCTGACTCTATTAATTCTTTTAAAAAACAACTTAAAACTCATCTATTTAGGAAGGCTTTTAACTTAACATTCTGCCCTTTCTTTCAGTTTACCTCTTTGTCCAGGTGCCCAGGATAATTTGTGTGTATGTTATATCAAAAATTAGGTTATTTGTTAAGTGTTTCTTTTAGTATTGAATCTAGTATTTTACTCTGGTTTATTGTCCTTTATTCTATTTAATGCTTTGTTATCTGTTTCATTGTTCTATTCAGGAAAACATTTGTATCCAGTGTTACATATACCCTGCTGTTTTTTTTCTTCTAAGTTGGAAAGGCGCTATATAAATAAAATGTATTATTATTATTAAAATATATCAAAGTCAGATCATGGAGGGTAACAACAGCTGCAGATTTCCATTCAAGATATTTTCTTAATTAGTGAAGTTATTGTTGCTAAACTAACACTTTTCTTTTAATTTGTTTTTAATTGACTTGAATTGGTTTAAAATAGGGCGGCACGGTGGCACAGTGATAGTGCTGCTGCCTTGCAGTAAGGAGACCTGGGTTCGCTTGGAGTTTGCATGTTCTCTCGGTGTCTGCATGGGTTTTCTCCAAGTGCTCTGGTTTCCTCTCACAGTCCAAAGACATGCAGGTTAGGTGCATTGGAGATCCTAAATTGTCCCTAGTGTGTGTGCTTAGTGTGTGGGTGTGTGTGTCCTGCGATGGGCTGGCGCTCTGCCCAGGATTTTTTCCTGTCTTGTGCCCTTTGCTGGCTGGGACTGGCTCCAGCAGACCCCCATGACCCTGTGTTAGGATATAGTGGGTTGGAAAAGGACTGACTGACTGGTTTAAGATAAAAACAGAATCCTGATTTTATCTTAAACCAGTTTTGCACGTGTATTTCCATCATACACTGTTCATTTCAATAAAATATTTGAAAATGAAATATGAAGGTCTGAGAGTTATTCATCTGGTCTGCTGATTTAAACATTTGGATGGTGCTTTCAGAAAAAAGAAAATCAACTACTTTGGAAATGTCTGGTGTGGCAAAATTACAACACTAACAAATCCTACAATTAAATAATGAGTTCTATGAATGGCAAAAAATTGGTCCTCAAGAAACTGAGATCAAGACCCCTAAATTAGATGGTCACTATATTTGTTTATTGTTTGACTGCCAGTTAAGGAACAAAGAAACATTTAAGTGTTCTGAATCATAAAAAGGCAATTTAGTAAAAATGAAGGCAACATAAGTATGTTCAACAGTAATTGGTCACTAATCAAGAAAGTGGGTGGAAATAATAACCTACAGTACAGCCACTATAACCCTCCAGAATGTAAAATTGATATCCCTCTTCTATACTTTGGCTCAGTGATTTCAAAGTTCAGTCCTGTAGGTGCAGGTTTTTGTTCCGACCAGTTTCACAATCAGTACGTCATTTTATCTCTTGATTGATTTTAATTTAATTAGCTGGTCTTTTTTCTCTTAGCCTAAATCCACACTACAACATTTTTATAGTTATATTTTATAGGTTTTCAGCTAAAACGATCTCTGTTCACACTAGCACTTTCACATCATTTACAAAAGTATTTTCGTCCATACTAAAACACATATGATGTAATCGTTCTACTAAACTGTGCATGTGTGCAGTATAGATATTCAATACCAGGCATGCACTGAGATTTTGGCACAATTTTAAGCCTTATTAGCAGTTGCTGGCTGATTTTCTGAGTCAGTTCGAATTTCATATGCACTATGAAAGTGATGGCTATTACCTGATTACCTCTCACCAATGGGCTCTATTTGAAAGAATTTAATTTATAACAGAAATTTTAGTTGGTTGCCTTGTAGTGTGAGCAGTCTCACTAGCTGATTTTCTTATATTGCCATCAAATTTATCAAAATTCACTGTGCAGTGTTAATGTATATTTTGGGTACCCACATCCTGATATATCAATTGCAACGAACATGCGTGCGCATTGTGAGCACATATACAACTATTTTCTCTATAATGCATTGTGAGTAGTTGCTTGATCACAATTTCTAAAAATCGCACAAAACACAATTTAAATGCATACATTTAAGCAACACAACAAGTGCTATAGAAAGCAACTTTTTTGTGCCCACTATGTTAAAATGTTTTTCTTCCATGAAGGGTGATCAATCAGGGAATAAAATGCTGCAATGAGGAATATACAATCAAGGAAGAGCAAAATATTAAGCATGAAACAACTACAGTGCAGTAGAGTTTGGGAATCCAAAAATGTTTGTTTTTACCTGTCCACACTGAAATTTAACATCTGTGTTTTCAGAAGTCTGTCACTGGGATCTCATTTATAAAACGTTTTTGGGGATTTGAACATGAAAATATGTGTGTGCCAAAAAACAGTAACATGCATATGTCAAAAACATTTGATTTCTAAAACCTACCGTACACACATTTCTTTGCAATTTTCCTTTATAAGTCATAGTCATCTTGTAAATGTGCATATGTGAACATGCCTTGAACCCCTTCTGGTTGCCACCCTAAAACAACCATGGACTATGCTAATCAACTTTGTACATATGCAATCATGACACAGCAGATCTTCAATAGCTGGAAGAGCAACATTGTGCCTTGTTCCACAAATGAAGAGGCACTGTAGCTCCTCTCCTCTATGTCCTGGGGGTCAGGGAAAGGTGTAACAGCTATCACTTGACGCTTACAATGAAGTACTTGCTGTTACAGTGAATAGTATTAGACCATGTGAGAAACTGAGGGTTACCTTATCAACAAGCCATCTATCATGTACAGTACCACCATGTCTACCAAATCTACTTTGCCTCAAAATACATAAGTCATGGGTTGACCCGGGCCACTGAGCCACAACATTTGTCAGTCTCATCTTGGCATCACAGATGACTTCTGTGTTAATGGATTGCAGTTGCTTACAGTTAATAAAAGCAGCTTCATTCTCATTAGGTGCCCTCATTGCAATATACAGTAAGTGCAGTATACTGCCCCAGGTATGCTAGGAACACTGCACACTGCTGCAAATTGCCTTTTTATGTTGGCAAAAACATATTATGTTTTACGTATGTACACCCAATCTACTGTATATGAAAACTGAATGTAGCACCTAGTCAGTCAGTTAATAGCTTTCAGCACAGCGGGTATGATGGAGTGAAGCTTGGCTGAGATATTCCTGACCAGTTGGCCAGTTCCCTGAGAAGTGACAACTGGTAGCCAACATAATATAAACTGATGACAAGCCAAAGAAGTTGTTTAGTACAAGTATGTACAATTATCCTTCTTAAAGGATACAGTAACTAAAAAAGAGTACATACATTATACTCATCATTTTTAAGGTTTAATATGTTTGTCATGTTAACGTACATTATAATAACAGCTTGGTGATATTAATTATTATACTAATGAGTCATCATTTAGCTAGTTTGACTGCATTTGCCCACTTGTTCAAGGGTGATATCATTTCCCATTTTCTCTATAATGTTACATACTGTATGTAGTGGTCAGTGTTGCCATAAATATATGCAGATTCTCCTATCAAGTTTTCTTTTATAAATCCTGACTTTTATATGGAAACTTTTCGGGCCTCTTTCTGTGCGTATGCAAGTTTTATATATTCAACCCAAGAAAGCATTTTCAAAAGTATTAATTTTTGTCTGTTAAAATACTGGGTAACATGAATGAAAGATGAAAACAGAAACAAATGTCTGCGTTTTTAAACAAAAAAATGCTAGTGTGGAGGGGCATTAGTCTGCACTTAGAAAAGAACAGTTGTGTGAGATTTAAATTCAAAACAATATTAGAATATTAACAGTTCTTGCCATAGATTTACATTCTTAAGTCTCTTTTTTTGTTGTTTTCCTATTAATTGTCCTTTTTTTCCTATGGAGTTTGCTCTTTTAAATATATCCTAATAGTGACAATTATAGGGAAATCAAGTAGACCCCAGGGCAAACCTTGGCTAAACTTGGAAGTCATTGTTCTGGAACTAAGTTTATCATCATAACATTTGCATGCATTGCTAAACTTGGATGATCTTTACAATTTACTTTTGATGTGAAAATAGGATGGCTTTAATTTATGATTAGTTAGTGAAGTATGGAAGTGGGTACCTACTGTATATTTTGAGCTTTGTTTCAGGCATGACAACAATGTGTAACTCATTCAAATATGTTTACCTGTGATGAGGATTCTGTTATGTTTTACATGAAAGATGTGACACAGACTATTTTCCTGCAACAACTTAGCTATGCTACCACACAACTCCAGTACTAAGGTAGCATGATACAGTCATAGATGTAAAACTGTTGACTTAACTTATATTTTCAAGGCTGAAGTCGATGGAGTGGAAAGAATTTGCCAATTATTTGTAATCATTGTCTTTTTGCAGAACAAAACTCTACCCTTTCAAAACTGTTTAATATCCAGAAGAAATGTGTTAGGTTTAATTTACAAATAGTTTATGTAGGATTACATTCATAGAAAGCAAAAATTAAAGTAAAATACATGTCTCAGTCTTAACATCAAAAAGTAAAAATGAGCGGTTGGATGTTCCTCCTTGAACCAAAGATAAATAAACCTAATGTTTTATTAATGTCTCTGCAGATGGATGTGTTTCTTCATCCCCAGGGTTTGATTTCTGAGTTTGTCACTGTCAGTGTTGAATCTGCACTTTTTCCAGGTAGGTTTGTCCAGGTGCTCCACATTCTTCTCAAAGTTCAAAGATATGCATCTTGGATTAAAATGTTGCTGTTAATTATCCTACTGTGAATGAATGTGTTCTCTTTAATGGACTGGCAATCTGTTAGGCATGATTACCTACCTTTTGCCTGATGGCGCAGGCATAGTCATTGATTCCTCAGAGCCCTTAATTAAAAAAGTGGTTTCAGATGATTGAAAATTGTTATGCTTCCATTGAAATAAGTGATACTTGCAGGTTTTTCTAAGACTTACTTGCAGAACTGTATTTAATTTGGATTTTAAGAAGAAGAAGTTATGTTTTGGCCCAGATTAAATCAACTGACAGTTTGCTTGATGAATATTATTTTAATTTTTTATTAAGGTACATTTGCCTGTGTTAAACATCATAACGCGATTTTTCCATATATAATAATTTTATGTTATACAAAACACTGAAGCAATTGTCTTATATGTATATATAAACTGCTCAAAAAAATTAAAGGAACACTTTGAAAACACATCAGATCTCAATGGGAAAAAGAAATCCTCCTGGATATCTATACTGATATAGACTGGGTAATGTGTTAGGAACGAAAGGATGCCACATCGTTTGATGGAAATGAAAATGATCAACCTACAGAGCCCTGAATTCAAAGACGCCCCAAAAATCAGAGTGAAAAAAATATGTGGCAGGCTAGTCCATTTTGCCAAAATTTAATTGCAGCAACTCAAAATTGTGCGCAGCACTTTGTATGGCCCCTGTGTTCTTGTATACATGCCTGACAACATCGGCGCATGCTTCTAATGAAATGACAGATGGTGTTGTGGGGGATCTCCTCCCAGATCTGGACCAGGGCATCACTGAGCTCCTGGACAGTCTGAGGTGCAACCTGGTGGCATTGGATGGACCAAAACATAATGTCCCAGAGGTGTTCTATTGGATTTAGGTCAGGAAAGTGTGGTGGCCAGTCAATGGTATCAATTCCTTCATCCTCCAGGAACTGCCTGCATACTCTCACCACATGAGGCCAGGAATTGTCGTGCACCAGGAGCCACTGTACCAGCATAGGGTCTGACAATGGGTCCAAGGATTTCATCCTGATACCTAATGGCAGCCAAGGTGCCTTTGTCAAGCCTGTAGCGGTCTGTGTGACCCTCCATGGATATGCCTCCCCAGACAATCATTAACCCACCACCAAACTGCTCATGCTGAATGATGTTACAGGCAGCATAATGTTCTCCATGGCTTCTCCAGACCCTTTCACTTCTGTCACGTGCTCAGGGTGAACCTGCTCTCATCTGTAAAAAGCACAGGGCACCAGTGGTGCATCTGCCAATTCTGGTATTCTATGGCGAATGCCAATCGAGCTGCATGCTGCTGGGCAGTGAGCTCAGGGCCCATTAGAGGACATGGGGCCCTTGGGTCACCCTCATGAAGTCTTTCTGGTTGTTTGGTCAGAGACATTCACACCAGTGGCCTGCTGGAGGTCATTTTGTAGGGCTCTGGCAGTGCTCATCCTGTTCCTCCTTGCCCAAAGGAGCAGATACTGGTCCTGCTGATGGGTTATGGACCTTCTATGGCCCTCTCCTAGAGTAACTGCTTGTCTCCTAGAATCTCCTCCATGCCCTTGAGACTGTGCAGGGAGACACAGCAAACCTTCTGGCAATGACACGTATTGATGTGCCATCCTGGAGAAGTTGGACTACCTGTGCAACCTCTGTAGGGTCCAGGTATCGCCTCATGCTACCAGTAGTGACACTGACTGTAGCCAAATGCAAAACTAGTGAAGAAACAGTCAGAAAAGATGAGGAGGGAAAAATGTCAGTGGCCTCCACCTGTTAAACCATTCCTGTTTTGGGGGTCATCTCATTGTTGCCCCTCTAGTGCATCTGTTGTTAATTTCATTAACACCACAGCAGCTGAAACTGATTAACAACCCCCTCTGTTACTTAATTGACCAGATTACTATCCCATAAGTTTCATAGACTTTATGCTATACTCTGATTAAAAAGTGTTCCTTTAATTCTTTTGAGCAGTATATATATACTGTATACTATATATATGTAGTGCCTTGATTATTCTCCATCACTCTTTACAAACAGTACAGAAAACTGAGGTGTTAAAGCAAGGGTCTTTAGAAAAATGCAGTAAACAACATAATGAAGCACTTCATCATGTCAAAGAAAGACAGAGAGAGATTTAGATGGATAAAACGCTGCTAGAAAGTCTCTATGTGTTTTTCTGTCAGTCTGTCCGTCCTTGTTGGTATTGTAGAATTGTCACAATTTTGGCAAGACATACAAGTGAGAATTTCATTTTGCAATTGAAAAAACTTGAACTTATTTATCCTTTATACAAAGTCAATAATGCCAGAAAATTCAGTAAGGACGCTAGGCAAAAGAAGGTCAGGAGAGAGAGAATAAGGTTGAGAAGGGCTGGTAGCCAGTTAAACCCCTTCCTGGACACCATATGTTCCGAGCTTGGGATTGGGATCAAGTTGTTCTTATAAGGATGAGTTCCAATATTTGTGTGGTCCATTTACATGAAGCAGCACTAAAGCCATTGCAGATACTTGGTTTTTTTATTCGCTTCAGAAATCTCAGGACTGCCGCCTGACACTCTTTGAAGTAATTCCAGGCTTACCTTGACATGATCCTTAGAGGTGGATGAAGCAATGGATAGTGTACAGTAGAATATTAAAATATTTGTCATGATATAATATTGAAACAGTGAGTATCATAACAGCACTGCTACAGAAATTCCAGTACCAAATGTTCTGTCCACATTTTTGTTGAGCATTTATATTAATTTTGTTTTTTACAGAGTTTCCCATGTAAAAGATATATAAAAGAATTCAAATTATAAGCATTTTCTTCTTAAAAAATGAAGGGCATGTTAAACATCTCATGCAAATCTTCAGTGTACCTTCAGCACTCAAATATAGATGACATAACTCCACAAAGGTGAAGCCCATTCTGCTGCCAGTAATAGGTGTAGTGGTCCCAAATGTTAGGTGGGATTTTATTGACTGAAATAAAGATATTGGAACAACAGAATCAAATTATACAGATCTAGAAGTTTTCTATGTTCTAGTGTTGGACTTTGTCTTTTTTCAGTGCAATGGAAGCCTTAAAAAGCAGGGAATGCTGGAAAAAATACTTTTTTGTTAACACCTCTATTTTAATATATTCCTAAAATATGAATTAAGTGGGGTTGAGAAGATTATGTTATTATACAAGCAAAACAGAGACAATAGTAGCAGAATAATGCCTATGATAACAACAATAAAATTTTCAATAGTTAACAATAATACTGTACGTTCTCTCTTTTCTTTTGTAGCTAGTGAGGTGCTTGCTGCATGAGAAGACTTCCCCAAGTCCTCAGAATCTCACATCTGTTTAAGAATCACGCACATACACACGCGCACACACACTCGGTCCAAAGACGTGTGATGGAATGCAGAGCATGTTAGCCCCGCCTCTTTCTCCCAGCTCATCAATATTCAAGAGTAGTCTTTATCATTCTCTTTGCAGTCTGCCTTCCTAGGCTGTCTCCCAACGTGCCCTGTATACATACATGAGTGAGATCCTGACTGGGACAGAAAGAAAACACTGCCTGGATTTCCAGCTAGTGGTGGAATGGGGTCTTGGCAGAAGCGTAGCACCAGCTGAGTGGGGCTCAAAGTATGAATAATTGGAAACACCTAAAGACTACAAGTTGAAGTAGCACTGTAAATGCAAGCTTTACAGACAGTATCCTTATTATTATAATTCTTATAAGGCGTTTATTATAGTATGTACACTTATAACTTCTTATGACATTTTTGTGCAAGTACAGTATATCAGACACCTTGTAATAAGACAAACATTCTATAAAAACACTTCTTTGTGGTTATCATTTTCGTAAGTGTTAGAAAAAAAATTGGAGTGATTGGTCAATCAGCGACTAGATTTGGCTCAAAGTACAAGGAAATATAAAATAATTTTTATCCATGAAGCGTATCAGTAAAACTAGTCTTGAACGTAAATGTGGACAGCCAGTTAAGGAACTGGTCTGGGAACCACAAGGTTGCAGGTTCTGCTGTCACTACTAGATTATTGTATAGTACCGAGGAACTCCATGTTAACTGTATGTGCTCCCAATGAAGAAAAAACAAAACAAAAACCTGGCCTTAGTATAACAAATGTTATGCAATTTAAAATGACTTCCATTATGGTAATGTTTGTGAGCATAACATTCTTACACCCACTTAATCCAATTCAAAGTCATGGGGGCAAGAGCCTATCCCAGCAGCACAGGATGCAAGGCAGGAAACAACCCTGGACAAGGCATCGGTCCAAGAAAAGAACCACAACTTGTGCTCATACTGGGACATGTTTGGAATAGCAAGTCAACATCACTGGGAATTTATAAAGAAAACCAGAATACCCAGAGTGAACAAGCAATCTCCACAAAGACAGTATCCAGACATGAGATGCAAACTAAAAAACTACATTAATCAACATTAGATTAGATTAGATAAACTTTATTAATCCTAAGTGATTGTAGTGGATTTTATTTTGGCAACAGTATTATTTTAAACAAAATGTTCTACTTTCCACCCTAATATTTTTTATCTAATCATTTAGCAAAACACATCAGAGAAATCTTGCAGTAATTGACAAATTCCTTCTCTTATTTTAGTTTGCATTTATTGTCTAAATCTGTGGCATTTCTGCTGTGTGCCCATATCAAGCAAATAGGTAATGGCTCTTATTCCATTTACGTAGTTCATGTACAGTGCATCCGGAAAGTATTCACAGCGCATCACTTTTTCCATATTTTGTTATGTTACAGCCTTATTCCAAAATGGATTAAATTCATTTTTTTCCTCAGAATTCTACACACAACACCCCATAATGACAACATGAAAAAAGTTTACTTGATGTTTTTGCAAATTTATTAAAAATAAAAAAACTGAGAACTCACATGTACATAAGTATTCACAGCCTTTGCTCAATACTTTGTCGATGCACCTTTGTCAGCAATTACAGCCTCAAGTCTTTTTGAATATGATGCCACAAGCTTGGCACACCTATCCTTGGCCAGTTTCGCCCATTCCTCTTTGCAGCACCTCTCAAGCTCCATCACGTTGGATGGGAAGCGTCGGTGCACAGCCATTTTAAGATCTCTCCAGAGATGTTCAATCGGATTCAACTCTGGGCTCTGGCTGGGCCCCTCAAGGACATTCACAGAGTTGTCCTGAAGCCACTCCTTTGATATCTTGGCTGTGTTCTTAGGGTCGTTGTCCTGCTGAAAGATGAACCGTCGCCCCAGTCTGAGGTCAAGAGTGCTCTGGAGCAGGTTTTCATCTAGGATGTCTCTGTACATAGTTGCAGTCATCTTTCCCTTTATCCTGACTAGTCTCCCAGTTCTTGCCGCTGAAAAACAACCCCACAGCATGATGCTGCCACCACCATGCTTCACTGTAGGGATGGTATTGGCCTGGTGATGAGCGGTGCCTGGTTTCCTCCAAACGTGACGCTTGGCATTCACACCAATAATAAATTTGCAAAAACCTCAAGTAAACTTTTTTCATGTTGTCATTATGGGGTGTTGTGCATAGAATTCTGAGGAAAAAAATGAATTTAATCCATTTTGGAATAAGGCTGTAACATAACAAAATGTGGAAAAAGTGATGTGCTGTTAATACTTTCCGGATGCACTGTATATGGAATATACAATAGACCTGATGTATTCATGTTGCTCATTTGGCATTTTCTTTTTGTAAAGCTATCCACATTTCACATGACAATCTATAATTTGACATTTGGATTTTTAATCTGTTTATATTACATGAAGTATTAATATTGAAATTGGCTAAAACCTTAATTACTACAGAGTGCTATTGTCTTAAGTTTTACAGTCCATATAGACATTTGCCCATAGATGTATTACTTCAGCACAGTCCAACATTGATTTTCCATTTTAATGACTTATTAGTTTTACTCACAGTCTTTGCATTATAAGGACTGTGTCATATTGTTGTTGGGTTTGCATAAAACAAGAGTGAATACATTCTAGTCATACTGGCTTTGCATACCACAAACAACCATACATTGTTGGTTTTTGTACGATAAAAACAGTATTATATAGTCATTTCATTTGTATAGCTTACAATCGATGGTATGATAGTCCTGTATCAATGGTGGAAGTATTCTCTTGGCTTTAGAGTTTATATGCAGAATTTGTAAATTTGTATATCAGAAAGCAGATTTGCTTAGGTATTGTTATTTTTTAAATCACTCTTCATATAGCAGTTAATTACGTATTATTTACTCAAGGCTGTTGCCATTTAAAGTAGTGTCTGGTTGTGTTGTAAGGTTAAATTTCTGTGTTAATTCAGCATTACTCCAGATCGATTTTGCCATTCCCATGCATTGAAGGCAATACGTCGCGATCGAACGCTTACTTATAATAAGATGAATTGTTTTAAAAAATGACTAATTCGACTGAAGCTTAAACGTTTTATATTCTAAAAAAATGTACTTGACTGGCATTCGCTTTGGTGCCTCTTAAGTATACAGACAAGACAACGGGGAGGGGAGGGGGTGATATCTGTGACAGATTGTTTAGATCTCAGGCATACTGGCACAGTACTAATTGCAAGGTGGATGATAATAACAGGGCTGCGTACCCTCGCAGAAACCCTTTGGCGTGAGCACAGGGGTACCAGAGACATAACAGAAGGAATGGTTCCAGCGCCAGTTTGGGAATATTGAAAAAAGGAAAAAAACACAGAAATCGACCCCGAACACGATCGTTTTACCATTTCCGATCAGATGCGTCCTGCTGTGCTGTAATCGCTGTCAAGCTGCTTTGTGCTGGTAGGTTGCAGAGCTTTTGGAGAAATGAGCTGCCACTTCACGCGTTAGTGAGCGAGCTCCGTCCAGAGAAATAAAAGGACTGAAGACGACTCCCGGGATATGCGCTGCTGTTTGACCTCTGTGGACCACTATACCCCGCATGCCCACTCTGCTTGTTTTTCTCCCCGCTGATACAAAGCGTGCTCCTGATCTCACTATTTTTATATTATTGAGAATATGCTCCCTTTAAACGCTTGAAACAAAAATCCGTTATGCGAAAGTTGTTTTTAATACTGGCTTCTTTTCTTTAACAAATGAGATTTCAAAAGGCATAGGAATGCAAACAACAGTGTTATAATCCGCAAATCCGAACATCTTCATGTGTTGTTTTTAATGCTTTGCTTGCAACGGTGCTTTCTCCACGGAAAAGGCGCATTCCTTCTGCGCGTATATGTGCACGTTGCTTAAAGCGACAATACGACTTGTTTGAGAAATCACATCAGATTCCTCATTTGTGTGAATATTCAACGTTTTCATTGAATGAATGCTTCGTTACCATCATCCTTTCTTTCGCATACCTAAACGAAAATAATTATGGTATATTTTGACGCAGAAACACAACGAGCAACTTGTGCATACTTTGAAGAATATTTTTTATAAAACAATTTCTATTGTTATTTTTAAAATTTTGATAGGAAGACGGAAGGGCGATGTTTACCTTCTGACAACTGCAATTGTCAACATGGATCAATGGATCTGTGAGAGCCGGATTATACTTGTATGCTTTTTTTATGATTTTGTGTCTCTATCCGTGGATGTTAGATGTTATCATTAGATCCAGTGTTCACATCCATGCACTGGCTTTAATTAATTGCTAAGAAAAATCACAGCAAAGGAGCTTGAAAACAACATCTTGCATTCAGAACTGCGTCGCCCGGCTTTCTTGCCTGATTACAACGGACTGGATTACCTTTCCTTCCAGTTGTGAATGGGAATGGCATTCTTGCTTCTTCATGCTGCTGCTATAATTCAAGATTTTGTGCGAATTCTCTCTACCTGCTAAAGCCCTGGCTGTTCGCCTGGTACAGTCCACGTCTGTCCGTACTGACTGCGAATGAGACTCTCTAGAAGTGGAATACAGGGGAGAGATGCGGGAGTAAACGGGAAAGACTGTGAGTCCAGGAGAAAATACTGAACGGGGTTTGAAGGCAAACAGATCAAACAGGAGATATCGGAAAAAGATAGCGATACAGAAAGGAACAAGGCGCGAGAAAAATGAGGAAAGGACAACCGCAAATAGAAAGGAGGAGAGAATAAGATGAAATCGAGGAGTAGGAGGGGTGGCAGCGGTAAACAGGATAGAGAGGGTATATAGTGAGGAAGGATAAAGATGCTGAGGTGAAGCACGAAGAGAAAGGGTGGCAAGGTGAAGAGCAAAGTACAGTGAAGTGGCGAAACTAGAGTACAAGATCAGGAATAAAGAAGTGATAAGGAGAGGTGGTCGAAAAGCAGAAGGCACTCAAAAGAAAGCAAAGATCATAGGTAAAATAAGAACCCCGCTAAATGGACAGACAAATGTCACCCCCTTGGTAAAGGAGAGGTGGAGATCAGAAAAGGTGGAGGAAAAGCAGCGAGAAAGAGGAGAATGGGGATGGTATAACAAAACGGCGAGAGACAGAAAAAAACAAGGCAAGCATCGCTTCGTGCACAAATGCCATGAAAAGAAAAGTGGAAAGACGAACGTTTCTTCGGTTGTATTAGGGGAAGACACTGAAGCAATATCATCCTACCAGGTATCGTAACTGCTTTTTCTAGCTCTGATCCGTTACCGTCCGCGTCTCTTTTCCTCACAGACACCATCAAAGCATCTTCTCACCCTTTTACCCCGCCATCCTTACATACGTGTGTCTGGCACACCTGTGCACACCGAAGCTGCATTTATGAGAATTGTGGATGAGGAAGTTACGAGGAGCTTTAAGTCGCAGAGATCACGCATCTATGCGTTTAGGTTTTGGCATAGTGTGTGTGGCTCCCTGTGCGTGTATCTGCTAAATGAATATTTACAGCTTTGGCACATTCAGCCGAGGTGCTGCTTGTAGGTTTGTGTTAGTACACTGATGTTGCAACTTCCATTTGCTGGTTTAATAAATCTTTTCAATTATTGTTTATTTTTATTACAAATTTCCCTTTTATTTTGGCATACGGAGCGTTGTTGATGACAGCTTGGTCTAGCAGTGATACTGTATTTTTAACTGCAAAATTTCATTGAAATGCCAACATGTAATACTTAATTAGTGACATCTGTAATTGTAGGGACCTACCTCTAGGCGTCACTATACCATAGGAAAAAAAATCTTTTCCAAGGAAAATTGTAGAAAAAAATCGCTTAAAAGGAAAACAAGGTGCTTAGCAATAACGCTAAATGAATTTAGCGTTTAGTTTCATTATATTTGAAATGGACTCTTCTGGACTATACGATTAATTAAACTTGATAAATTGCTTTGTGTTTGTGGTGTTCATTGTGCTTGGTAATGCTGCAGCAACTCGTAGCTGCTGTTCGATACAGCTTTCAACAAAAATCATTAGGGCACAGTATTTGAAGAAGCTAAAAATCTGCCTATTGTTTTACATATGCCTATGCAATAATATAGTTGACGTTTTCTATAAATCTGATTTTTTTATATTTTGAGGTGGGCGGTGCAGACGTTAGTGATGGTGGCTCACGGTTCCGGAGCTCGGGTTTAGAGAACTGGCCTGGTATTAGCTGGAATTTGCACCTTCTCCCAATGTGTCTGTAAGATTGTTTATCTTGCTGTTCAGATTTTCCACCCAAATCCTACAGATATTCATATTAGGTTGTATGGAAACTCCTGTATGGCTCAATATCAATTACTGTGGTTGTGTTCAGCAATTGAGTAGCACCCTGTCCAAAGTTGAATCCTACATTCCTCCCAAAGTAGAGGTGTCGCATGGCCCAGAGCGATAAGCAGGTTGAAAACTAGATGGAGAAATGGGTGTTAAGGTTTTGCATGCTTTGAAAACAGTGTAAGAAATACACAGGCACTGTATGAGTCTAAATTGTATTAAAAACCTCCCCCTTCATGCTGACCTAAAGGTGTGTTTAACATTAACATTAACATGTATGGTGGCACAGTGATTAATACTGATGCTGCTGTGTGCAGGAGGGTAGGTCACTGCCAGGCACCTTATACTGTCAAGATGGGGTCCAGCCCACCCCTTCACTGCTTACAACTCTGTCATTAGCCTGAATGGCTTTAATAATAAATAAAGTAAATTCTTTATTCTCTATTGTTTTTCTATGTTAAAAATGAATAAATATACCATTCTCTGTACTTTTGGTCCTTACCTTGAATACAATTAGGACTAATACTGTGTAACTTGAGTTCAAGACAGTCAAGCTATTTAGTTATTCAACATCTACGAAACTCATAGATGTCTAGAATCAATAAATAGCAATAAATAGACTGTATATCAAGGAACATGTTATATTTTGATACATGAGGTCTAACTTCTGATCTGAGTCAGTGCTTCTGGACTAGTTCTTAATTTCTGGGTGTTTAACAATTTGTTCTGCTTTTCTTATTTTTGGTTTTTCATTGAAAGAGAAAAAAAGGGAAAAGCCAGTCATAGTCTGAGCTCACTAGACTTGACTTTGAGACTTCAGACGTATTTCCAAATGTTTATTTTCAGCTCATGTTCATTACATTGGATTTCTCGTGTTTAAACCAGTGGCACACAGAATTACTGTAGTTATTTCTTTTGGGCTTTTGGTGTTTTGCAGTGACCCAGTATTACATTGGTTTTAGCCATTGCATCCATAGCCTTGGGTTATACAGTAATTAGAGGTGGACTCTAGGCCTGAAGTTCGATGATGGCTGCAGGATTTTATTCTAATTATTTTCTTAACTAATTACTAATTCTTTATTTTAGTTTTTTTTTTGGAAATGCCATTTAATTAGATGTTATCTTCTTTGTACCTGTTATAATTTTGTCATTTGGTCTGTGTTTGAAAATTTGTTGAAATTTGACATTTAAATTTTTTTGTGACCTTCATTGCATTTAAAATCATGACAGTACTAAACATTTTTATGCATTTCAAATTGAACCTAAATTTATATCAGTATTAATTTCTGAGAAAGTAGACTGAGAGCTTAGAATGAAACAACCGATTAATCATGTCTAAATAACCACAAGATTTAAGAATTGGGTAGGAAGAAGAAGATTCAGCCTTTCATGATCTTGTTATTCATTATCCTGAATTGTGGTTTATAGTTTCTGAATTATTATTATTATTGTTACATGGGTTGTTAACTTTGTTTTTGTGATTAGTGTTGTGTAATTTCTTCATTGCCATTTCCTGTAATGATCTGTGCCTTCTTTTGATTTTTCTTTCCTATTAGCACTGCTATATTTTTTACAGCAATGTCTTCTGTTATTTGTCATGTGACACAGAAAGTCATTTGATATATGATGACATCAGCTTGATGCTGTTAATTAGGGAGGACCTTAGCAAAAAGTGCCAAAAACTGCTGCAAAAAGCATCACAAGTGCTAGGTCTGACTACATTTGGCTTGTATGACAAAGGGTAAGCAAGGAATCTTTATACAATAAAATACAGTATTTTCAAAATGTTCTGTAACAAAAGAAACTCATGGGTGCGAAAAAGGAGTTGCCTTCCAAATAGACAATCCAATTGCAAACATATCCCAATGTATAAATCCAGAAAATGTCTCAAACAGAGCGAAAGAGGTCAAAATCTAGTTAATATAAAAAAGCACAGAAAAAATCATAAAGAACTCCCCAACACCCTGCTCATACACTATGTACCACAACAGGACTGTGGGCTCCATCAGGCTTTATAGGATTAAAGAAAGTACATTAAGAGAAGTGGACTGGTGGCCCTGCCTCTTGGAGAACCACCAACAAAAAACACGGAGCACGGTAGAATAAGCATAGATGCATAGACATTTAAATAATACACAATACTAATAAAAACAAAGAATAATGCAAATAATTAACATAATTAACTAGATAAAAAAGGAAATAAACAAATACGCGCAAAAAAATACACAAAATGAATTTGAAAACCATCCAGGGGACTGGTGAATGATTCTGTTAGAGCAAAGGAAAGTCGTTCTGAAGAGTAATGTGGAAGCAAAGAGGTGTTTCCAAAAATATTTTTTGTATTTTGCATTTTTAGAATCTACTTTTTTCAATAATTGTACTGTGTTTCAGCCAGGGTTGTTATTTTGTTTGCATTTAGTCCTTTTTTTGATTTTCATATTTTTTTGATTGTACACCAAGGGGTGTGCTCTACACGTGGGCAATAGGAATGTCAATTATAAGTACAAGATGGACGACACTGTTCTAAAGGAAGCAAACTCTGTAAAGGATTTAGGGGTTCATGCTGATACAACATTTTCATCATCTAAGCAATTTGCAGAAGATTTAAAAAGGCAAATAAAATGTTAGAGTATATTATAAAAACTGTTGATTATAAATCAAGGAACAATATGCTCAAACTATATGAAGCACTAGTGAGATAACATCTTTGCTGTGTCTAGTTCTGGTCACCACATATATAAAAAAAAGTCATAGAAGCACTTGAAGTTCTGCATAAGAGAGCAACTAAATGACAGACTCTGACAGACTCGAATTAAACCTATTTAGTCTCTAGCAGAGGAGACTGTGTGGGGACCTAGCCCAGGTCTTCAAAATCGTCAGAAGCATAGATAAAGTGAATCCAGCAGAATTGTTTAAACTTAAGGGTGAATCAGATACTCAAGGACACCAGTGGAAATTAAGAGGAAATTAGGAATGAAGCCAGAAAGCACTTCTTTATGCAAAGAGTTATGGTTATCTGGAATGAAGTACTGAGATATAGAGATGAAGCAAAAAACCCTTGGCAACCTTTAAGAAGTATATGGATGAGATATTGTGACCCCTTAGCTATTAACTAAATAACTTAGCTCGATCAGCTGAATGGTCTTCTCTCATTTGTCAGTTTTCTTATATTCTAAATGGAGAAGCTGCTGATCCCACAGCAGGTTTGGTATTGCATTTATGTCCTTTTATTCCTGTTTTTGATTTTTGCTGTTTTTGTGCCCATTTGACTTTCCTAACTTTTGACCTCTGCATTAATTTAAAGTTCCTGTTTTTGGTTTGCTGTATAGTATTTGAAGGCAAAACCTATTTTTTGCCTGTTATATTTTTTGTTTATTTCTTGATTTTGTATATATGGGAGTGAATTAGTATTATTTTCTTGTTATTATTGTGTAATTTTATTTTATTAATTTGTTTATAATTTTGGTCATCATTTTGTTTATCTTGTAGATTGTGTTCTGGTTTTGGCAGCCATTTTGTGCCTAGCAATGCATCCCTATTGCCATCACATGATGTCATGTCTAGGAAGTACATACACTATATGGATACTGTGTGCTCCTCTTGGTGTCCAAGATTTTGGATTCTAAAAACAAACAACTATTTATGGGGTTAGGAGTTACCTTTATAATGAGTTTTTAGGGCTTGGTCTTTTCTACTTTGAATTTTTCTAGATGTGTTTGGCACAGTTCTCTTTTGATTTTTGTTTTGATTTACAGCTTTGACTGCAGCTATTCCCCTAACTGTTTATCGTGTCCAGTCTTTCCTGAAAGAAACCAGACCTTCTTACTGCATTTCCACTTGTTAAACTTCGGAGTTCCCAAGCGCATAATTCCCGAACAGATCCAACAGTGCCCACCAGTGGGGCAGATGTCATCAAAAACCCTGGCTAGTAACACAGAAGGTCAAGTAAAATCTTCAACACAGAAGGTCAAGTAAAATCTTCATATATAAAAGATATATAATTCCAAAGCTCTGTAGAACCAAAAATAACCTTTGAAAAGCATGGAGACATAGAAGGCAATGCCTTCAAAAAAGGACATGCCAAAAGTCACAATCACAAATCTAAAGAGTAGTCGAAATACAGAGTACATAGGCCAAAAATCCAGTAAACTCACAATAAGCAGAGAAAAATCACAAACCAAGAAACTCACCACTCTCAAACACATTCAAATGAACTGCAAGGAACTGTGGATCGCCCCTGCCTTTATAAGGCTGAGGGCAGTCCCTATTGGTGAGGGGCAAGTGACTCTACTTTCATGGATTTACCCACAAAAGATATGGAACACTACAAAACATACTTGGACATAAAGAAATTAAATAGTCAATACTGTTAACATAAACAATTAACAAAATAGACATGATAATGACATTTGAACCCCAGCTAAAGGAGGAACCCTGGTGGAAACACAACACTACTAAGCCGAACTCTGCCTTACCTTTAGTTCTCCTTTTTGAGTAAATACATATTTCATTTTAAAGAAATTTTGTTTTTGCTGCCCTAGGGCCATAGTTTTCACGGGTTCCCTATCATCCTTTCTGTCTTGAACTTTTGATATTTTAAAAGCAATAGCCCCATATTCGGACCTGTTCAAGCAGGATGCCTGTTATTTGAGTTTGAGGAAAGACTGCCTGGTGTGCGGTTTGCCCAGTAGGCCCATACCTGTAAAGTTTTTGCATTTTGCTTTTCAAATTAAATGCATTGTTGCCTTTCTAATTTTTTTGGAGTACATATTTTGGTTCCTTTAAAAATTACTGTATTTAAATTGTTTTTGCACCATTCCAATGGCGCTACCATGTTGTTGAGTGGTTGGTATTGGTTGCTAAGCAAATGACCTGTAAGTGAATGGTTAATGACCTCACCTTCCAGACGGTATAAAGGTCATGCTGTGCGCTTCCTACTCATCCAACTTTATGGAGACATAACAAATTTCAGAGTAAGTGCATTTTGACAACGATCCAGGCAGAAGACATTAAGCATTGAATTCTCTGACTTTGATTTTTAAGTTTAGTTTCAGGCTTTGTTGAAAGAATGATTAGACCTCCCGTTAACGAACTTGCACAAATCATGACTTACATCGAATCTTCCGGTCCTTCCTCATAAAACTACTCTCTCTCTCCTTCAAGACAATATACAGTATAAAGAAGGCAGGTCTAGCCTTTTGTTTTTGTGTGTTTTTTTGTGGCTTATTCTCCTTTTTGTGCTTCATTGATGATTCACATCAGACTGCCTAAAATGCCATGTTTAAAATATTATTCAATCAGCAAGCAAGTTCGTAAAATTGAAAACAGATGTTTTTGAAGATAAAGGTGGAAAATTGGTAATAATTTGAGATTATATAATGTTCAGTCACATTTTAGTAACACAGCAAGAGTAAATAGTTTGCCAGCAAACCGTAGGGTTGTTATCTTGAAAACAAAGTTATAAAATGGTACCTTTTCAAACAACTTTACAAGATTAATGAAGAAATTCCAGATGTGTTTCAAATGCCATGCTGTATAAATAATCATAAATGTATTATAGGAATAATGAGAGTTAGGCATCAGAAAGATTTGGGGTGCTGCTGATGCTAATGTCTGTTTAATGGTGTCAAGTAGGAAAAAAATAAAAATGCATGACAATGGTGCTGTGATATAGATGTTTAACATTTTGATAATTGCCTATAAATTTCCATTTAGTTGTTATTTAGTGACTTAAAGAAAGAATCAGCTTTTTTTAAGCAAGTCATTGTAAACTCTCCAAAGTTTTAGGAATGCTATTACCGGTAAAAAACATTTGGTTAAGCAAGTGTAAATTGCAGATGGGTTGGGGCAATTCATCTATCTAATTGAACTTGTTACTACTCTGTGTAGGACCTTCTATGAGCCATCCTCCCAGGTAGATCATAAACTGGCCAGCTAGCCTGTGATAAAAGGGAGATCTAGTTGGATTAAAATAGTATGGTATTCAGCCACGAGTCTTGGAACTGGAATGATACAGAGTCTGGAGGACTGAGGTGTGGCTAATAGGATTGGTTATTGAAACAGATGGACTACTCTGTACTATGATGCCCCACTGGTCTATGAAGTGTGACAGGAACTCGTACAGATGTATTCTCTCTGCCTCTCTATCTCTTTTTGTGCCATTTTCCATCTATGGAGGAGGGCAAATCATTGTTTACTCCTTTCAAGAGCCATGCTGGACTAGGCCAGAGTAAAGACTGATCAACCAGTGAGCCACCTGGTAGCTTATTATTATGATATATTCTTATTTAACCAACACTCATTGTACTCTGTTTCCTTATAATTTGAGGGCATATTATCTATAATAGATAATTAAATGTTTAATTTTCATTGCTCAGGGTTACAGGTATAAAAGGAAAATGTGTTGTGGGATTCAGAACTATAGTAACTGACAGTGTGGTATGAATATAGAATTTGAGGCATTTTGTTAAGATCTACATATTAAAGAATATAAAGGAAAGAATGGTGTCACCCAAGGACACTAAGACAACAAAACAGGTGTAGAATAACAGGCTCTGCTGTCCCGAATAGGGTTTAAAGAAAATTGCAATTCAGATTAGGAGTTCTGTCACTGTCAATTATGGGTTCAAAATGAACATCCTTTTTAGGTTGTCATCTTGGTTTTATAGGAGACACCTAGAAGAGGTGGGGCTTTCTGGACTGACGATGAGGTGATGTGACTTGGCCTTCGGCTTTCATGTTTCTGAACTGTGGATGGAAATTGAGAGTTAGCAGCAGCACCCGCACTCAACTTTGGGTGGTATTGCTTACCTGGCATGAGCTTTGAAGTTGTCTCCTAACAACATATGCTGGACAGTATATAAAATAGAACACAAGGCAAATGATACAGAGTTATATTAGAGCAAATTATTATTTTGTACAGTTTCTGTCATAAAAATGTTAAAAATTAAGTTTATATAGTGCTTTATAATGTAATCAATATAAATAAGCATCATGCAAAGAAAGCAAGAGCTGTATACAGTATATTGTTATCAATCATAGATGGTACAGGCAAAAAGGAATGCAAAAAGAAATATATATTGCATAAATATTGATATTTCATTCATTCATTCATTCATTCATTCATTCATTCATTCATTTATTAATTTTCCACTGCTTATCTGAGACCAAGTCACAGAGACAACAGTCTTAGCAGTGAGACCCATATGTACCTTTCTCCAACCATGCTTGCCAAATCATATTATAGAATCACCAGGGAGTTCCCAGGTCATCTCAGAGATATAATCCTTCCAGCAAGCCCGGAGTCTTCCCCGGGGTCTCCTTCCAGCTGGTTGTGTCTGTAAAACCTCCAGAGGGAAGCATCCGTATCCCAAGTCATCTCAATTGGCTCAAATTGGCTCAGTTGTGTAGGGTCAGCAGCTCTGCTCCAAGACTCCCCCAGATGTCTGTACTTCTCATCCTATCTCTACCAAAGACTATTTTATATAATACTAGAGGATTCTGCCCCCTGCTCACTTCGCTTGCCCACCCCTGGGTTTGGTTAACCGGATATACAATTTAAAGAGATTATTATTTTCATTTCATTCATTTTCATTAATTTTTTATTTCTTGATATTGGCCAGTAATAAAGCTGTAGTGAATGAGTTATTCCCCCTCCCACCTCCCAAAGATGGGTGCTTCACGCCAGCCACTTCACATCTCTGCTGCTTGCATTGTGAAGAGGGGGGCTGAACGCACGCTAAGGAGATGCGGTCACTCCTCCGAAACCCCTCTTAAACGGTGATATAATGGGAAACAAATACATTTTTTATACCTCCTCTTTGCTCAATCAGCTGCTTGCTTGCTGCTGTGCTGTGTGATCTACATGTCGCGCAGTGCTTCGAACATTTAAAAACCTGTACAGCAGCTGTCCTTTTGTCTCACTGCCTTGTCTCAGGGGATGTTAAAGCGTCTCCGAGAACATCACATCTCGTCTCCTTCCAAGCCTTCCAAGATTTTTTTTTAATAATAGACATTTTTGGTGCTCACTTTCTCTAAATTATATAAAGGAAATTGTGTAAAATATTGCAAATGATTGTTTTACAGTGTTTTTATGAGACGTTAAATGCAAAAACACAGTGGCACATTCAAATGCAATGTCCAATTAAAGTGTGTATTAGTAGGAATTTGTCAAGCACAGTAAGGATCCTGCATGGCATCTTCTGCTGGAATACATTGGAACTGAAGAGTACTTGGTAGATGGACATGCATTTTCAGTATCATATGAAATAAACACCCCATCTAATGTGTATGACCGTTAGTGCTGCTTTCTTAGATGAGACAGAAGTAATGCTAGCAAATAAGGATTTGAATATATGTATGTGGTCAGTTCTGGCTCAAGGGTACATGACATCCATGAACTATAGGGGGTGGATGCTTGCCCTTGTAGTTTGGAAATACATTCATGTTTGAATATGAAATCAAATAGTAGGAGGGAGTGGGGTCTCCTTGGAGAGTGTAGCATGCTCACATTTGTATATGCTGTCAAGGAGCAAATGGCAGGTCCTCTTGTAGTTGCATAATGTGCCCTAATGACATTCGATAGAAAGACGCAGGGGTGCTTGGATATGCCTTGATGGCTCCCAAGTCTTGACACTCCTAGGTCAGAACCCGATCACTCTTAGCCTAGTGCTGGACCTGGATATAGTGAAAGTAGAACACTCTCTTGATAGTCTTCTGTTCAGTTTATGATGAGCTACTGAAAGTTAAAGGTGTAGTGAGCTAAAAGACAAAGTCAGGAAACACTGAACAAAGTTCTATAACAGGAAAATTTTTACAAAATGTTTTGATACAAAGCTTTTTTGAGAGTTTATCCACAAGCTCAGATAAAGACAAGACATCAGCACTGGCTTTCTATCCCATTGCACCTAATATATGAAAACCCAAAGCCAGAAGAATTTACATTAAGAAAAACATAATTGGTAAGCTCATAAAAATATAAAATAAAGTAACTCCATATCAGTCTTCACTGTCCAGTATAACATACAGTAGGGAACCCTCAGAATGTCATTAGTCGTACATTTATTTGTCAGAATAATAAAGTACGGGATTAAATACCAACAAAATAAAAGCCTTACCACCTGCCCCCCAGTACTGAATTACGTCCTGTTCATTAGGTGGAGAGGTTTATTCACGTTCTTACATTTTAAGTATTACCAAAGCACCACATCTTCCTGCTTCTGTCCACCTATGAGATTGTAGGCTGTCATAGAACATGTCGTAGAGAAAGGACTGGCTATTTGAAAACCTTTCCTTTTCTTTATCCTGAAAAGATCAACACAATCCCTGCTATCCTGGTTTGGGACTATGTTGTGCCAACAATTAGCCATCAGCCATCTCATAGGTAACGTTTTTCTGGCACAACCAGTACACCTCCAGGAAGTATTACATATCACTCCTGGCATATCCCTTCATTTCATGTAAGTTGCCAATGTGGGTTTTCCTGTCTTTCTCTCTCTGGGCCCTTCAGCCTCTCCTGTTCCACCCTGATGCACCTTTGGCCAGACTGAGCCACTTTATATAATGTTCAGTGTGTGTTAAACACAAGGTAAAATTTAGATTTGTTTACTAATTTTGTTAATGCCTGAAATTATTAAAACACTAGGGGGCTTTGCCCCTTCTCACTTCCCTTGCCAAACACTGCCTGCGCTATGCGCCGTTGTGAAAAGGGGGGCTGAATGCACCCCAAGGAGACACAGTCGCTCCTCCGAAACCCCTCTTAACCATTGATACAATGTGAAACAAATACAGTTTTTCTTTTTGACCTCCTCTTTGTTCGATCAGCTGCTGGCTTGCTGCTCCTGCCATGCTGCATGATCTGCATCTCATGCGGTGCTTTGACCATTAAAATGCCTTTACAGCAGCTGTCATTTTGTCTCACTGCCATGTCTCTTCTCTTCCCCAGACATCCTCAAACACTATTCAATCTCTTTTTACTGTTCTGCTATTTCACCGAGTAATATTTTTGCTAATGCGATCTTTACTATTACTTTTTTGAGACTTTCAAATTTTCCTACTTCCATTATCTCTAACCTGCTCTGCAGGGGTATTGTGCCAATGTTTTTAATTTCTTTACGACGTTCTACTTTGTCATCTACTCTTTGTCTTTTTCCGGCCCCAGGCAAAATCTCTTGGCACAAAGTCTAGTCTCGCGGGACGTGAAAGTGTCTTTCTGAGAAGGTCACGTCTCTGAACAGGTCTCGTCTCATCCCAAGTTTTTTTTTATATGATAGAGAGATATCTTCGAATGTTAACTGTTTTCACCAGACACCACGTATGTTCATTTTTTCCTTCCAATAATCTGTTTTTCAGGCTCCTAGTGTTGCCTTCTTTCTCAAAGACCACATCCTTGAAGGCAGGTGCCTCCATTAGAAATTAAGGGCAAATTTGCAAGGCAAGATGTCAATTAGTGTTAGTCTGCCAATATGCAGCCACATTTTCAATTTTCTTGAGTATCAGCAATTGAATACTGTGTAAATGAGAATTGGTGCAGTCTATTCATTTAAGATTGGCCATTGAAATATAACAGAAGCATTATACTCATTTAATGATCAAGCATGTAAAAGTAGAGTCATTACTCTACAATATAAACCTATAATTGAATATTTTTTTTTGGGAAGCTTATTTGTACCATGCAGAAAACTTTGAAAGAAAAAAGCAGTAATTTACCTCATACTTTTTTACCCTTGCGATTTTTTGCAGGCATTACATGATCTGATATTAACCCCATAACTCTTTACTCACTGTATCACACTTTTGTAAAGTGTAATAAGACTGTAATGTTTATAAGAAAAAAAATTAAAGAAAAAATGTCAAAGGTAGGAGTGACACTAAAATATGAAGGCAGTGCAGAGGCATCAGCTTTCAATTACACATTATATATACACTGAAGGGTGCGGCACAGTGGCGCAGTGGTAGCACTGCTGCCTCGCAGTTAGGAGACTTGGGTTCGCTTCCCGGGTCCTGTCTGCGTCTGCATTTCCTCCGGGTACTCCGGTTTCCTCCCACAGTCTAAAGACATGCAGGTTAGGTGGCTTGGCTTGGCGATTCTAAATTGTCCCTAGTGTGTGTCCTGCGGTGGGTTGGCGCCCTACCCGGGATTTGTTCCTGCCTTGTGCCCAGTGTTGGCTGGGATTGGCTCCATTAGACCCCTGTGTTCAGATTCAACGGGTTGAAAAATGGATAGATATACACTGAAATTGTTATTTAAGACACAGCATCTACCATACATGTGCAATTGATTCTGATGACAATGTAAATTACTAACTTAAGGAAATACTAGAAAAGAAAACAGACAGACTGATGGTGGGGAATAATTAATAATATACACTGACTGAGGAATTTACTAGGAACACTATGCTAATACTTAGTATAGGAAGTCCTTTGACTCTCTAAACAGCCACTGTTCTTTGTCATATGAATTACACAACATGTTGGAAACATTTGAAATTCTGGTCCATGTTCATATGACTGCATCACACAGTTTCAGCAGATTTATCAGCTGCACATTCATGCTGTGAATCTCCTCTTCTACCACACGCCAAAGGCATTCTGTTGGATTCAGATCCAGTGACTGGGAAGGACACTGATGAACATGTTCATGAGACCAGTTTGAGATTAATTTGCTTTGTGAAATGGTGCATAATCATGCTGGAAGTATCCATTAGAAGATGGGTACATTTTTACAATGAAAGGATGCACATGCTCAATAATAATGTGCAAATAGGCTGTGGCATTCAAGAGATGATGGATTGATTCTTGCCTAATCTTATTTTTTCTTTTCTTGTATCTTTCTTTGTGACATCTTGTAAAGCACTTTATGAAAATGTGCTGATATAATTAAATGTTGTTGCTGTTGTTGTTGTTGTCGGCATTAATTGGCCCATAGTGTGCAAAGAAGATATTTTCCTATACCATTACATCAATACCATTAACCTGGACTGTTGACATAAGGCAGGTTGGAGGCATGCTGTTAGCACCATATTCTAATCCTAACACCTGTTTGCCTCAGCAGAAATTGAGATTCTCCAGACCAGGCTACATTTTTCCAGTCCTCTGCTATCCAGCTTTGGTGACCGTTTGTAAATTGTAATCTCGGCATTTTGTTCTTGGCTCACATGAGTGTAGCCCATCTGCCTCAATGTTCGATGTGTTGTGCATTCAGAGATGCTTTTTTGCTGTCCACATTTGTACAGAGTGATTATTTGTGTTAGCATAGCCTTTCATTCTGCATGAACCAGTCTGGCCATTCTCCTATGACCTCTTTCATTAACAAGATGTTTCTTTCTGCAGAACTGCTGCTTACTATGTTTTGTCACACCTTTCTGAGTAAACTTGAGGGACTGTTGTGTGTGAAAATCCCAAGAGATGAGCAGTTACAGAAATATTCAAACCAGCTTATCTGGCACCAACAATCATGATGTGGTCGAAACTACTGAGATCTCTTTTTTTTTCTGGTGTTTGACTTGAATATTAACAAAAGCTCCTGACTTATATCTGCTTGATTTTATGTATTGCACTGCTGCCACCTGATTGGCTGAATAGATAATTGCATGCATAAACAGGTGTACAGGTTTTAAAATGTTTGTCTGTGAGTGTAGTACTATCCTTGGAGAACTTGCTAAGTTATTGCTGCCCTCTGAAATGCCAAAGGCAAAATGTAGTTTAAATTGTAGAAACAAACCTAACATTTTTTTGTAGTATATGTGTACTGAGTTACACATTTATTACTGATTATGTGAATGTTTATATTAAAGATGCATTCATTTATTTCAGAATTTCACTTTATTCATTTTATTTCAAAATCTAACATTAGATTTTTACTTCCGTAGGTTGTAAAAATTTGCTCACACTACATAGCATTGCCACCACAAGCCCTGATAAATCGCATTAGGTGGTTATTTGAAAATAGCTACATAATCTCCACATCATATCTCTCACAAATACATATGTGCAGTATTAGGGCACATACATAATACATACGGCATAATATGCTCCAGTTCAGGTCTAGCCTTTAAATCTCACCATATACAGTATATTAAGTGCAATTGCAGATGTTTAAGAGATATACATTTTGGCTTATTTATTTAGTTGGTAACTAATTCAATCATAACCTTGCAGTTTGTTAAATCTTTATGAAATGTAGTTCATGGTATTTTATAAGCCCTTTTTGTATCATTACAGGTTATAAAAGGTAACCTGACAGTCTTTTGCTAACCAGAAGAAATAGATAAATTAACTATATATACAACCTTACTATTCTTGGACCAGTTCATTTCAGTTTTTATTTTGATCTTAAATTGTTAATTATATGAACATTTCACAGAGCTTACTCCAGAGCAGACAACTATTTTAGCCAGATATTACCTAGGCTGGCATGGTGGAGCAAAAATCTGAAATTTCCCATCTCTGCTCTTGGTCCCAAGTTCAGGGCCATGTTGCAAAGAACACAGCTTTCTTCTCAAGTCTAAATCCTTTTTTTTGGGTGCATTTGAGTTTTCTTGGATGATTCCAGTTTTCTATTAAAGTCCCACAATATGCTGGTAAGTGTATTATGTAAGAACTTATTTTTCATAACTGTTCATTAAATTAATGTATTGTATGTAATAAATTGGAAGAGTATGAAACAAATTGAGAGTATAGTTGCTGAAATAGCATGTCTTTCCTTATTTCTTTCAGTTGTGTATATTATAATGTTGTTTGCTCTTCCATAATGATAATAATAATAGCTATTCGTGTTTCCTTAACTGGATTGTTCCAAGTTGAACTTATTTTACAGACAGGATTCAAAGAGTGAAAGTCAGTGTTTGTCTGTCTGATAATGCTGTTCTCATCCAAGAGTCCCCTCAGGGCTGTGCTCCTTCACCTCTTTGGTACAGCCTCTACACTAATTCTCTCACTAAATTTGAAAACAGGTTCATGTTAAAATTTGCCGATTACTCAGTGATTGTAAGCCTACTGAATGAGAATGAAACCAGTCCTGGTCCAGTGGTAGATTTATGTTAAATTGCAAACATTTAGTTATATTACAAAAATTAAGTAACTTATAATTTATTTAATAAAACAACACCATTCACCCACAAGGAACAACCATAAGAGACCAAGCAGTGGGACTGTTGACAAATATAAATATTTGGGGACAATCACAGACTGAAAACTGACTTTTAATGAAAACATAGAAGCTGTCTAGGCTTCTGGGCTTCTTATGAAGTATGGCGGAGAGGTTAAGACTTTACACTTCAAACACTCTGGTTGTGGATTCAAATCCCAGTGCTTACAAGTCACTTCACCTTCCTGTGCTCCAGTTGAAAAAAAAAAACCCAAATAAACGTAGTCAATCGTATCTCAGATGTTGTAAGCCACTTTAAATAAAGGTGTAGGCCAATTAATAATCTGTAAAGAGAGACAGCAGCACCTATGCTCTCTAAGGATGCTCAGTCTTTTTATTTTTGAGTCCTACCATTATGTCACTGTTTCATAAATCTTGTACTGAGTTTGTCTTTACTTATGTTCTGTTAGGAGTCTCATTTACAAAACTTTGCATTGATTCAAGCTTGCATAAAAAATCTCATTTATAAAACTTATGCAGTTTACCTTTACAAACCTAATCATCTTGTAAACGTGTGTAAATGAACATACCTCAAACCCTGCCAGATGCAACTTGCCACCCTAAAACAACTATATCTGGAATATGATAATGAACCTCACACATATGGAATCATGATGCTGCAGAACTTCATTGGCTGGTAGGGCAGCCTCCCTCCTGACGTATAATGCTGCGCTTCTCAACTAAGCACGCAAGAGCATCCACAACATTATTGTGCCTCTCCTCTGAGATCTGAGGGTTTGTGAATGAGGTAAGGCACCAGTGTCTGAGTAGGTACCCACTATCACTTGGCCCATGTAATGACATGATTATTATTACAATGCAATAGTACAGGCCATATTAAAAAGTGAGGGTTCAGCTAGTAACCTTACCAACAAGCCAGCCACCATGTACAGTACAATCACATCTGCCAAAGCTACTTTGCCTCAAAATAAATGCATCATGGGTTGACACGGGCCACCAAGTCATGACGTTTATCAGTCTCATGTTGGCATCTCAGATGACTTTTCTATTAATGGAATGTAACTGCTTAAGGTTAATAAAAGGTGCATTTATTGCAAAACAATTGCAGTTAATTGCTCTGATTACCCTAGAATAGCTGGAAACTGCTGCAAAATAGCCTTTTTATGTTGGCAAAAGCATGTTTTGGTTTATGTATGTGCACCCACACCATACAAAAGCTGAATGTAGCTCCTCATTGAACAGTTAATGGCTTCCAGCACAGTGGGTAAACTGGCATGAAACTTCGCTGAGATATTCCTGACCTGTTGACTAGTTCCCTGAGAAGTGACAATAGGTAGCCAATATAAAGTAATGAATAACAACAAAAGTTCTTCCATACAAACGCACTGCATTGGCCACCTTAAAAGGGAACTTAGTGATTTGAATTATTATACACATGAGTTGTCATTTAGCTGGTTTGATTGCATTTACCTACTTGATTAAGGGTGCTATCATTTCCCAGATTCTATGAAATGTTCCATATGGATGGGTCTCAGAGTTGCTGTAACTATACACATGCCCTTCCTTTAAGTTTTCTTTTATAAATTCTGACTTTTGCATGGAAAGTTTCCAAACCAAGGATCAAATTTATAAAACTTGCGTATGCATATTTTCTGCCTCTTTTTTTGTGTGTGTGCAAATTTTATAAATTTGACCCTTGGTTTGAAAACCTTAAAGTCGCTACTCAAAACAGAATAAATGGAATTGTAAATTGGATAAAAAAAGAAGGTGTCAATAGTCCAATCTGACATACCTGTTTAAGTGTTACTTAAGGCAGAGTTTATTCTGTCAGGCAGGACTCAACCACTATATTTTCAATTCTAGTTGTTGCCATCAAGTCACAGGTTCCATGGTTAGAGATTATGAAAGTACTAAAATTCAAAAGTCTCAAAAAAACTGATAGTAAAGATCGCATGAGCGCTAACAAATGGAAGTTATTACTCGGTGAAATAACGGAACAGCGAAAAGAGATTGAATATATGAACATAGGTGATATGACAGAAGTATGAAGATATTGTTTGGCTTTAAAGTTTAAGTTGGAGACTTGTATATTGTCTAATTCATGTTGCCATCAGGCAAAAGTAGTGTTTCCTCACAATGAAGAGGACTGTCCATGAAGATTAAAAGATTTGTTATTTGGTGAAAGTCAAATCGACAAAAACTACAGGAAAAATATCGACATCTACAATAATCTGTTTGCAACAATTAAAGCTACTACAACTTTAATTTCAAAGAAATCATAATTCGTTCAAGTTTATATTTATGATCACAGAGAAGCGATGCAACATAGACTCAAAAGAGTTAAACAATCGGAAATTCTACAGCCAATAATGGATACAAATCCATACGTCCAAAAGTATCACACTTTACACTAAATTTATCTGAAAAACGCAGACGAAGTTTTCTTGGATTTCTATATGAATTCAATCGATCACAGTCACATTTATAATAAACTAACATGTAACGAATTGTCAGCGATAATAGTTTCAAAAGACAGAGATATCAAAGGCAGAGTTGATATTCATGTTTATCCAAAAGCAAAGTACGATTCATCGCAAGCGGCAGATCCGGGAAATGACGAGCGCGTAGGACCCACACAGGGGTTGGAGAGCGAAGCGAGCAGGGAGCAGAGCCCCCTAGTTTGATTTAATGTTTCACTATAAATATTATGCTCACTGCTATATTTTGTTTTTATTAAGTTTATCTTTGTTGGCTGTGTTCTTTGTGACGTGTTTTTAATGTTACGTCATGGTCACTCTCTGTAAAACCTGCCAACAAACCAAGTTTCCTTCTAAAACTTTAATTGAATTGAGTTGAAATTTCATTGGGCGGCACCTGCCTCGCAGTAGGGAGACCAGAGTTCTTTTTTTATTTTATCCATCAACCTCCGCTTTGGTTTCCCTCACTTTTTCTTCCCCCGTACTTCCATTCCCATCACTCTTTATCCCACATGTTCATTGTCTCTACTCATGATATGTCCACACCACTTCAACCTACTGAAATTAATTAGAGTTAGTGTGTTGAAACAGGTTGACATGAAAATCAGCAGCCACAGAACTGAACCTGTGACCTACTGATATAGAACTCTATTGGGGGATTCTTTCTTCTAAAATTCATTATGAAAAATGGGAAGAATCTAGTAAATCAGGAGCCATGTCCTGTTAAATCAATTAATCTAATAGACACTCAAACTAGACTCAACCTCAGAATATTTTGCTTTTTTCATATTTTTTTTTTTTAATGTTCATAACATATTTTGTGAACTCTTCTTCACAGGTGCTGTCATTTGTGTGCTGTTGATATGAGTGGTTGCCAGTCGTGTGTTTCACATCACCATATATGAGCAAAACATGGTGGCACCCTGTTCTCAGGGACCAGGGTTTCAGGTTTTTTTACCTTACAATGAACCTCATGCTTTATTTGTATAAAATTTGAATGACAAATTTTGATCTTTGGAAATTGCTGTTTTGACTTTAATTTTTGGCTCAATGTTTGGTTGTGGTTTTCTTCATCATTTTGACCTCCTAGATCTGACCCTATCAGTGCTTTTTCATTTCCATTTAATTTTTTCATCTCTCTGTCCAGTTGCCTTTTGTCCTTTAAGGACGAGCCTATTTTTCATCGAAGTGTAACACCACCCTGGCTGACCGCTCCTATTAGGGGGCACAGGGACAAAGGGTACGATGGACAGAAGGCACCGCAGAGCAATTGAAGGGGTCAGCAAAAAGTTTTGAGCCGAGAGTGAGGACATATGCTGACATGTCAGTGAACAAAAGCCACCACCTGGATGATGTGAATCTTGTTTATTGAAAGAGTTTCCTGGAAGCTAATACTCTGTAGACGTAAATGCAGGAGAAATGTCATGAGGATTTTCTGGCAGATAGGACAATTTCCTGTCTGAAAGTTGGTTTCTTTTTAACTTTTCATGGATTCATTTACAATTTACTGTATTTCATGTTCTTTGTGTCTCTTTTTAAATATAGAAATCCTTATTTAAGGGGGCGGCACGGTGGCACAGTGGGTAGCGCTGCTGCCTCGCAGTAAGGAGACCTGGGTTCGCTTCCCAGGTCCTCCCTGCATGGAGTTTGCATGTTCTCCCGGTGTCTGTGTGGGTTTCCTCCAGGTACTCCGGTTTCCTTCCAAAGACATGCAGGTTAGGTGCATTGGCGATCCTAAATTGTCCCTGGTGTGTGGGTGTGTGTGAGCATGTGCCCTGCGGTGAGCTGGCGCCCTGCCCAGGGATTTGCTCCTGTGTTGGCTGGGATTGGCTCCAGCAGACCCCCGTGACCATGTAGTTAGGATATAATGGGTTGGATGATGGATGGATGGATGGATGAAATTTCATTCATCCTTTTATTTATTTGTTTTATGATCTGGCTCACTTCATTATAACAGGGGTCTTCAGCTGGAGGGATGCATGTGACTGCAGGCTTTTACTCCAAACTAATTTCTTAATTAGATGCCATTCCTTACTCATAACTATACTTATTTAATTTTATGGCTGGTTAGTGTTTTCATTCTGCCATGTCAGGTCCTTCTTATATTGTTGAGGTTCCCAAAATATAATTTTAAGTGGTTTGTGGCCTGCAGCTGATGCGTAATTCTCAGTCCTTCACCTATTCTGTCTTTAATTGTTTTCAAATATTTTATTAAACCAGAAGCTTGATATACATGCATGGGATTAAATGGGATACAGTAAGATGGTGAGCCGCAGGTTGTCATTTTCATTTTGTTGTTAACTGGAAGCTAGTAATAATAAGAAACAAGTTAAATGAAAATGGAGCACTGAAATGTTGGTTGAGCAATCCTTTCCTCAGCAGTAATAATTGGCTTCTACATAAGAAACATGGCTGGGATTAAAATGTGCAGCCTCTATGGCCCTTCAGGACCAACTTTATGTGCTACCATGGATCCATGTGGTCAGGATTTGGTGTCAGGAAAAGCACTTACTGACACACTCCCATTCACATTGAGGATCACCAATTAATCTAAAATACTTGGGGAAACCAGGGCACTTACAGAAAAAACAGTGCTGTCAAACACCCCACAAGCAGGGCCTGGGCCAGAATTTGACCCTCAGACTCTAGAATGTTAGGTACTGCGCCATCGTGCCTTCCTAATTTAAAAATTGTTTTTGCTAATCTAGAGAATATTTCAGGTCCTTCCCATAGATACATGTCCACAGTCTATTTGGAGAAAACTTTAGCCCCTTTTCTCAAACCTCACTGCATTATATTATTTTTGTAAGATGCTAAAATGAAAAATATTCAGCGTTGAAACAGTCCATCAAATTGAAATTTTAAATCATTAGGAGTTCTAGAAAATAGATAAAAGGACAACTCAATCCCTGAATTCATGGCCTGTTTTTGTACCTTTCAGTTTTCTTTCCTTGCAACATTTTAATTACGGTGTTACACTGTTGTGAAAAAAAAATGCTCATCAGCTAGTCAGCCTTGATCAGCACATCTCAGTAACGTAATTTAGCAGATGTCTATGCTGAGAGTTTTATTTTTTTGCTCTTTGATTTTTTTTTAATTTTATCCTCCTTGTGCCTTTCAGTGATTTTGAGTTCTTCTGTGACGACTCTATGAATCTTAAATGTCAGCTGTGAACTCAGTGTTGAGAATGTTGGCACTCTGAAGGCTAATTAGCTTCAGGAAAGAATTTCAGTTTAGAAAAAGCTAACATCTGGAATAAATTCAAAGTGTGGGGGAAATTGAAAAAAGGATTAGACCTCAGCCTGTGAATGAAAGCTACTGAGAGAAAGAGAGCCCTGTGCCTTTGTGAAGAAAGTGAATGGAAAGGGAAAGAGGAAACGGAAAGCAGGGGTGACAAAAAAAGGATGTGAATCTTTTTTTTGTGTGTGTACAGCAGTGATTAGAGCAGAAAGAACAAGTGTGACAGAAAAAAGGAGTTTGCTTGTCAAGTATTATGACCCTCCAGAAGAGTGGTCTTAGCTCAGCTACAAAATGTGTTTTTTAACTGCAAGTAATGGAAAGAAATGTTCAAAGTATAACACAAGCAGCTGCTGGTCAGAAGAATATTTTTGATATGTGTCATACTTTACTGACTTATTGTCTACTGTCTGGGTTTTATGAACTAGTTTATTGAAAATTCAGCTAAAAAATGCCTTATGGACATAAGGTCATTTGGCATTTGCTTGTTACATTTTGCTTGAAAAAGTCAAAGTTAAAAGCTTGCAAGTTACAGAAATATGAAAGTAGAGCAAAAAGACAGCTTGTATTCAGGGACCAAACATTTTCTAATTTTTTCATTTTCATTTCTGTTTTTTTTTTTTTTTAAATTCCTGAATCTGCCGTTGATTGTAACTAGGGGTCTGATATGATACAGTGCAGTTCTTTTATTCTCAGCACGTGGACACTCAAATATTTCACTGTGTGCTCACTGATGAAAAGGCCACTTGCTATCAAGGGCCTCTGGCCACGCACCTAGAAATGGCCCCACCTGGAGTAATAGTGGGCCTGGGCAGGAAAAAAGAAGGTCAGAGGTGATATGGAGAGTGGTTTAGGAAGAAGGTGAGCATGGGGAGAACTGCATACTAGTGATGAAGTGAAATACAATAAATACTCCATGGGGTACTCAGGGACCACCTCTTTTAAGTTTGACCCTGAAAGCATTAATAAGGTTTTATTTTTACTCTTTATCTGCGTGTACTTTTTACCCTGCTGTAATTAGTCCTTTATTTCATTATCGTCTATTGTGTTGTTACTTTGGGACCTTTGCTTGTGGCAACATAGACAGCTCTGGCCACCCCATACATTAACAACATTTACAGTTGATGGGATCAAGTGTACTCAAAAGTGTAGCATTATGTTTTTGTCATCAGCTTGCTGCAAGATCATCAGCGACTGCAGGGAAGGAAAAGTAATTCTTGACTCAGCATGCTGAGTCAGGCTCCTCTGTTTGTAGCAGAATGTCAGACAGAGAAGAGGAGAGAATGTTTTAGGAAGGGCTTCTTATTTGAGCACATTTACAGGATAATAGGCGCTTTTTATTGAAGTGCTCATCCAGACATATCAATCCTACAATATGTGTTCAGAGTCTTACTAACTTATCCATTGTATTGTAACAGAGAAACATCAACACATCCATCCATCATCCAACCCGGTATATCCTAACTCACGGGGTCACGGGGGTCTGCTGGAGCCATTCCCAGCTAACACAGGGTGCAAGGCAGGAAACAAACCTCGAGCAGGGTGCCAGCCCACCGCAGGGCACATATACACACACACCAAGGACAATTTAGAATCACCAATGCACCTAACCTGCATGTTTTTGGACTGTGGGAGGAAACTGGAGCACCTGGAGGAAACCCACACACACACAGAGAAAACATGCAAACTCCACACAGGGAGGACCCGGGAAGCGAACCCGGGTCTCCTTACTGCAAGGCAGCAGCACTACCCACTGCACCATAAAAAAAAAGCATAGCTTTTTGTCAGTCTGGAAATATAACAGTGAATTCTAAAAACTGCATATAGTAACAGTAATGTCTATAACACGTCACTCTGCTGACACCACACCATCCTACTGCTCTTATCACCCGCTCACCCTATCAATAAATCTGATTGTCTCTGCCTTTCTAACAGAAATCTTCTTTACATAATATATATGTTCCTGGTTCAAGTTTCATCTCACACATTGAACCAATATGAATTCTCACACAAACTTATCATTTCCTTTACAACATTTTGCAGTGTGTCCTCCACTATAAAATATTTTGAACAGACTATTTACACAATCTTATTTACTTATTGATTTGTATGTGAGCATAATCTGAATTTGGTTATTGTTCTGGAACTTTAAAACTATTACAGTTCTTCCCTAGATTTCCCTTAACTTTTGGGCTTCCTATAAACCCTTTTGAACCACACATGATAGTGCCAACAGGTGGTATGGTAGCTCAGTAGTTAGCAATGCTGTTTCGTGGATTTGACAATCTTGGGTTTGAAGCTTAGTCCATGTGGATTTTATACATGCTCCCCATGGGTTTCCTCTGGCTATTCCAGTTTTCCTCCCACATTGCCAAAAATGTATCTAGTGCCTTGTGAACCACCCAAAACCCAGGCACAGACAGGCACAGAGGCACAAGTTTGCCACACACGTTTATTTCAGAGGTGGAGGACTTCTTCTTTGCTCCCCGCAGCACATCAGAGCACTACAAAACAGTCCTTCTTTCTTTTCCTTCTTTCTCCGCCTCCACTCCTCTCCCAGCAAGCTTCGTCTTCCTCCTCCCAACTCTGGCTCCTTGAATGGAGTGAGGCGGCTCCTTTTATTTAGCACCTGGGAGTGCTCCAGGTGGTTCATCAGGATTACCTGGAATCACTCCCAGGTGAGATGGAAATCCTCTGTAGGGCTCTGCAGCTCCCTCTGCTGTCTCCCATGGAACACAACAGGGCTGCACCAAACTCCAGCTCCCAGTGTGCCCTGCAAGAATCCATGGTGCCACATCCGCCCAGGGGAGTTATTGCCTCAGTGTTGCTCTCTCGCCAGTCCTTCTATTCCACTGGCGTGCCCATCCTTCATTAGCCCTGTGTGATAGTGAGTGTGGGTGCGTGTAAGGTGACAACAAACACCACCACGCAACCCTGAATTTGATTAAATGAGTTTAAAAATGTAATGTTAAATTTTGTTATGGTAGGGCTAATTTTCCCTACTGGCACACCACTCAAGCCATTTAAAGAGGATCACTTGTCCAAACATTGAAAGGAGACTGTCAAGCTCTTAAAGTAATATTCTGTTGGTGAACACCAACCAGCTGTATGGTGGTTCTGGGAATTAAAGAAAGCACCTATAAAGCTGTAGTTTCTCAGTATCTAAGTAACTAACTCTAAGATTTTATAGAAAATACCTTAATTTTCTTGATCTAGACTTTTACTTTATTTACTTAAATTCGGTCTTCATTTTACTCAGGTTGTCTTATCCCTATTCTGCCTTAGTCCATACAATCAGTGTTTCATCTTCAAATGCTGTTTCAAATGAATGGAGAGGACTACCAAGTAATATATCAACTAGGCTGACCCGCCTTTTAAGTTGACCACTTCTTAAGGCAATTCAATATGTAGATCAATTTGATATTTTATACAAACTCATTAATTTGGTTATATTACATTTGAGCGGTATTACTTTAATACTCGTAGTTTCTGTTATTTTTGTGATGAAATTTAAACTTTTTTTCTATATTGAGGTCGCCCTTTTGAACCCCCCTGATATTTACTACGCGGTGAGGCATTTGTACTCCATCAACATTAATTATTTCCAGAGACATTATTTTGTCTATTTTTCCAGCGCATCGCGCACAAAAGCAAAGGAACGATGGGAGCACCAGAACTCTGCTCACATCATGTCGCTTCGTACCGTAAGCTGCAAGTAGTAAGCCTGTGATAAGCGGAATACTGCTACGCTTTCCAAGCATTGGACAGAAGGACAATCCCAACCGCTTTTATATAGTAAGAAAGAAGAAGAAGATATCGCACAGTCTGGAGTAGAAAATCATCTTTTACCTGGAAAAACGAAACTACAAATCCCATCGTGCATTGCAAAATGGACGGGGCGTGTGTGAAACTCCGCGCCTGCGTAGCACTCACGGGACAGAAGGACACCCGACCGCTTTTATATAGAAGGATACAACTTGAAAATAAATTCACCAGGTAATTTAGCATGGAGAACTTTTTGAAGAAGCAACTCAAACCTGAAATTTACTGTGGAAGCAAATGTCATCATCACAATGGTGTTGGTAGTGCCCCTTCTCTCAGATCAGTTACAACTTAAGAACTGTAAAGGATATCAAAGAGAGCATTGACGTTCATTTCAAGACTGTCAGAGTCATTCAGAAGTGTACTGGAAAAATGCTCTCTGGATAGTTTAGAGGAAAAGGGAACGTTTTGGTACAAATCAGAAGCATTGTAATGATCACTTGTTACCTGAGATTGGTGATGGTCTTGACTGCATCTCTCATCCTCTTCTGAATTACAGCTGGCTCCTTTTGAGAGTGCATTCTCCCGAAGTTGGAGTGCTGTGAGTTGCTTGAAAAAGCAAAACACGAAGGGTGTGCTTGACTTGCCATCCTAAAATTATTCTTGAATGATGCGCTATGAAGGTGTACTCTTCAAGGGCAGCATTTTTTTTCCAGGAGCTGTATTGTTTATTTTGTTTTATGTAGTTGTCCTGGACTAAAAGATGACTGCAAAGCCACACACAATCATCACCTTTATATGTGTGTAACAGCAACGACACTTCCTGTAGGCACATTCAAATATTACAAGTCTTTGGTAATCTTTCGGCTTTGTGAGAAGATGTGTGATTCAAACAAACCCTAATACACCCTCATTCTTCTTTGTATATTATAATTTTGTTGTCAATGTCACTCCTCCACAACCAAAATCGTGTTTTCTTTACAGCCATTTTGATACTAACTGCCTTTGCTCTTGTAAAAGGTGTTTATTTAAATTAACAGCAGATTAACGCTGACGCATCTTGTATACTATTATCACTGATGCACACAATTATGTACTGCTTAATTACACCAAGACTGTGGTGGAGCTAAGTGGATCTAATTAGGCCCTACGAACGAAAAACAGTTACCCGAAATGTAACAATGCTTTGAATTATTTTATGAGGAAACAACCTGTTTGGTGAAGATATAAAACACTAAAAAGAACACAGTGTAGAGATGTTAGCAGAGAGAAAGAATTAAGCTGGAGCAGTGCAATTAAAAGCAGTGTAATTTATTTATTTTATGAAAAAAAAAAATTGTTTGCTGAAGATATAAACACATTCTATGTTTTTGTAATTGAACCACAAAAAAAGAACACAATGATGAGATCTTAGCGGTGATCTGCCAGGTTGTTCGGCCTATTACTAAGATGAGATGTTGAAGTATACAGTGTGCACATCAACAATCCAAAATGAAGTTTTACTTTCATGTGTCATAATTGAGAAGGAAATCACATAATCATAGTTCATATGAAACATTTGTAGCCAGGTGGGAATGCTGGATTTTTTACTTTCCGGCCTTCTCTTACAGTACTGCAACAGAGTATTCTCCCTCTTCATGATTTCCTTTTTTATTGCAGATTTTGTGATCTGAATGTTTTAAGATGTTTGATCAAAAATATAATTAGATAAAGGGCACCTGAATGAAAATATAATTCTTTTTAATTTTTTAAAATTTATCTAGTGAACAAGGTTATCTAACACTGTATGAAAAATGAATTTTCCACTTAAACATGAAACTGAATTTTTGTCAGTGCTGATCATGATCAATCAGCTGACTTTAGGCTGATTTAGGTAGGGCCTAATTACTTTTTCACATAGTGCCTAGTGTTGGATTACTTGGATATCTGAAATTACGTTAAAATATGTTATATGTTCACTCATGTTCTCTTTATCTAATATGAGATCTGAAACCTGAAAACATTCAGTGTCATTATAATTACACTAATAGAGGAATGTTGGTTGGATTGCCTTGGACCATACAATTAATGGTTTTCTTCTCCTCCTTTTAATAGACTTTTGGAATTTGTAAAGACTTGACCTCATTTTGGGCCTTTGCAGACCACCCCCTACCTCTTGAGTCTCCACTTCATTCATTGGTCAAGAGTCCTGTCTTCAATTCTAAAGCTCAATCCAATTTTAACACTCTTCTTATATAAAGTATGCACTACTATTTGGATTTTTCTGAAGTATTTATTAAACAGTGTTTTGGGAAAAAATGCATGCATTTCTCAAAGTTATGAGCATAAGACTGAATAACTGACGTTGGGATTATGCAACATGAGTAATTTTAAGTTTTTTTTCATGTGCATTTTAATACTGTTGACTTTTGCCCAGTACAAACCCCCCACTGCCCCCCTCCCCATTTAAGTTTGGTATATCAGAAACTTTGTAATATTTTTTCTTCATGAAAAGATAAAAGATTAAAAATTATGCAAACAACAAGGGGTAACTGATACAAAAATATATAATTTTTGGGATGAGCGTGCCATTAAAGAAAAGCCTTCTAGCAGTAAGGCCATTGAGCGTAGCATCTTGTGTAAAAATATTAGCAAGACCTCTGCTGGTGGGAGAAAGAAAAGCCAGAGGTGGTAAAAAATGAATGCAATGTATAAGGAGTGCATGTTTGGTTTTGGATTACATTATGAGTAAGTGCAGTACACTTGTTATGGTATCTGCCACAAAGAAGCACAAAAGGTAGAACAGGCATCAAAAAGGACGACAAAAAGACCAGACCAACCCTGATTCAAGTCTGAAACCCAGAAATATGCCTCACCTAACCCCTGCACAGATCCAGACATGGGCATAATGCTGTTAAGTTTCAAAAGATGACCAAATATCCACAATACTAGAAAAGGAGTGTGGGTAAAAACATAAATTCTTGTGGCTACCAAAAACAACCAAAGTCCTCTGAATCCTTTACAATATATATTAAAAGAAGTTCAAAATTTCAACATGAAAGGCCATCCAGAAACAAATGGTAAAAACAGGTTTTGCCATAAATGCAAGTACCTAAGGAAAACAAATCCAACAAGCAGTAGGTTAATAATATCCATCCATCCATTATCCAACCCGCTATATCCTAACTACAGGGTCCCGGGGGTCTGCTGGAGCCAATTCCAGCCAACACAGGGCGCAAGGCAGGAAACAAACCCCGGGCAGGGTGCCAGCCCACCGCAGAGTAGGTTAATAATAGTACCTTATAATCGAAGCAGGTGTCAAAACCTGGGTATCTAAGCAAGAATCATCATTCAAAAATCAGAAGTCACAAACTAGCAATGCCAGAGCTTCTATACCAACTGAAGCTTCTTCTTTTGTACAGCTTGGGCCACAGTGTTGTATCAACAGGTGGCCCTCCCTCCTTGGGCTCCACTTTGAGAAGGCAGGGCAGATAACTAAGACTAAACACTCCAATGTTAAATAACCACAAATGGTAAAGTAATTAATAAACAAACTATTAACCTCCTTAGTGTTAGACCCGTGTATCACTTGAGCTGTAAAAACAGTGCCAAAAATGGTTGTCCCAAGCATCACTCTGACATCTGTTTAAATGTACCTTGCGTATAGTGTTATATCCTAGCATTACTCAGGCTGTAAAAGTGCCAACAGCATTTGTACTGATTGTGGCTCGGGAAACAATATAGGTGTATCTTGCATAAGCAACAGGCCCGAGTGCTACCCAGGTAATGGTATAGACATGTCTTGTCCTGGCCTCATAAGGCATCTCGTAAAACACATTTTTCAGTAGCCTAGGTATTGTATGCTCTTGACAGTGATACGAGCAGTGATGGCAAAGTGAATCTGTCTTTAGGCAGTGAAATTGAAACGGACAGTGGAATCAAAAGTGATTCTGATGAATCTGAAAGTGACGCTTGTGTGAATCAGACATGTGCAGTGTGCTGTTTCAAAGCTGATCAGTCTGGAAAGAAAATCTGCAATGAATCACACTACTATAGTCCGGAATGCGACATTTTTTGTTTATTTCACCATGCTTTAAGATATACCATACAAATGACACATTTTGAAAGTATATACGGTATTAATATTATTTATATTATTTTTATTATTATACTTTCTACACTTCTGACTTTGCACTCTTAGTATTGTGCACATTTTACAGTAGAAAGATCAGATTTAATAAATATGTAATTTTTCAAGCCATAAAAATGCAATGCATTTTGCATGTTTTTTGAGAAAAAAATGTAATGCTAAGAAGGCTACTAATCTTGATGTGATGCAAGTCCAGCAAAGAAAAGATAAATCCAAAAATAGAACTAATAGCAAAAAATTAAAATAATAGCTGAAAGATGGCTCAGATATTAAATCAACAAAACTCATACTAGAGCCAGAGATGAGACACTGGCTAGAGCAGAATGCATGGGTTTGGTAGTTGCACTAATCTGTCGAGTTCCACTGGAGCATCGATTATTTGTTTTCTGCTTTTCCTTTGTGCTTTGTGTTTACTTCTTATTTGTTGACCCTTCCTAGATGCCTTATTTTCAGAAGAAAAAAACACATTGTGCATAACCTTTTGGAGTCTTTTGAGAGCCCCCCTTTGGCCACGTGATCAAGTGAGGAAATATTAAAACTGTTTCATATAACTCATGAAAAAACTAACCATTGAGGTTTTTTTTGTAAGTGAAGAGATGTTTTTTCTTCCAGTGGAGAATGACAATAATAGCTCTGCCAAGAATCTAAATGATTCAGTTCAGCTAAATGTATTCTTGTATATCATTCTTAAACGAGTGCCTACACATATCTAGAGCTGTAATTCAGTAACGATACACTACTTCCCCATTCAACAATTACATAGAGAAATATACAAAATACGTTAAGTACACAGTCTGATACACAGATTACACCCTTTTGACAGTGATACCATTTATAACCTAGGATTTGAGGGGAGTGGTGTCTCTCCGGAAATCCACAATTGCTTTAATTGTTTTCACAGGGCTCAGCTCCAGATTCTTCAGTGCACACTTGCTGCTCACCCACTTCACCACTGTCTACCACCAGTCATTGCACTGTCATCATCAAATGGCAGTAGTCTTACAGATAAACCAGAACAAATGGTAGAGAAAGGCTGAGACAAAACGAGTAGAGACACATTGAACTCCTGAGGGGATCCCATGCTCAGCATCACAGAATATCTTCTCGGCTGTGTTTTTACCACTTCAGAAATTCAACACCTAGGAGACATGTGGCATAGACCCAAGTGCATGTGCAAAGGTTCAGTGTGTTACAGTTCTGGAGCAATGATGTTACATGCCAAATTAAAATCTACAAGTATGATATTAACATGATAACCTGGGATGTGTCATCTCTTCAGATTGTAACACACCGTCACTTTCTGCTGTCCAACTGGTAATGTTAACAAAGATGGTCAAGAAAAGAATCAGTAAGTAGTTGGGTTTATATTTTAAATTCATATTAGGCATTTTTTGTAAATGCCTTTTGTCTTTTGCTAAAAGTATGTACATCCTTTTTGGATGTATTATTTGTTTTCTTATACCAATTTGTGCACATTAATATTTCATATTATCTTAACATACATGCCATGTAGTTTCTAGCTGTGTCTGCTCCTTGCGCTGCTGCACACACTAACAGGTTCTGCCACATGTTATGAGCAGCTTGCGTCAATCAACAGAGATTTTCCAACCGTGGAAATTTTTCCTTGTTGCGCATTTCACTGAAGCTCGCTGCTCATGAGTCAAGCTGAACTAGGAGCTGAGAGTCAATCCAAAACTAATCAATTCTTCATTCTGTCACTTCGAAACAAAATGAGATTCTGTTCTTTCAAGAAATTCTAATATTGGAACTGATTCAAACTTTCACAAACAAGTATATCTGGAGTACAGCAGAAGCAGCGATTATCATTTTCGCAAGTACTTCTTAAAGCTCTGGCTGCTACAGGCAAAACCTAAGAAGAGGTTTGGGACGTGTAGTGTTTTGATTGTAGGAATGGAGAGCAAAAAATACAACTTTCAGTTTGGTTTTTCATGTGCAATAAGTTTTGGACTATAGAGGATTCTCTGGACATGTTTTAACTCATTTTAATAACGTGAAGATACCAAAATAATATGAAAATAAAAATAGCAGTTGGAAGCAATAGGAGATTTTTTGTAAAGCAACACTATTCTGTTTGTACAGATGATAAACAAACAAAGTAAAGTTTGAAACAAATATCTTGCTTAAACTGAGTAAGATACATGAGAAAGGTTCACCTAACAGAAAGCAGTCCACTAACTTTTATTCATTTTCTATGTTGAATAATCCAATACGGGGTAACACATGAAGGAACCAATCCTGGCAGCATCATGCCCATAGTAGGAGCCCACCCTGGATGGGGTTTGAGTCATTTGGAGGACACATTCATTTTTGCAGAGCCAGTTTAGAGTCACCAGTCAACAACTGTTACACAGACAATGCAATGGCCATGTTTTGAGCTATGAGGCAGCAGCATTAGATACCGCACCAACTGGCAGCTCCAATATTCTAACACAAAGTATTTTGTTTGGTACTGATTTCAAAAAGCAAGTGTTTTTCTATTTTCATATTTGTAGACTAGCAGACCTGGCACGCTTCGCTGCACGTTTAACCGGCTAGTTTCGGCAGCGGATCGTGGTTTTTCCAATCTAGACGTCCTGTCTTTTTCAGATTCTTTTAACCGCCTGGTTTCGGCAGCCAATCGTCCTTTTCCCAGTCTAGAAATCCTTTCTTCTTTAGTTTCGTTTAACCGCCTAATTTTGGCAGCGAATCGTTTTTTTTTTTCTAACGTAGAAGTCGTTTCTTGTTTAGATTAGTTTAATCGCCAGGTTTTGGCAGCCAAGCGCTTTTTTTCCAACCCAAAAGACCTCTCTTGAGATCCATTTAATGGCCTCGTTGATTGCATGTCTTCCAAGGTAGTTTCAATACCCATTTCTTGCACGGAGTCTTCTCCCATTTTATGAGTGACTGTGTAAGTACCGCGTGTACTAAACAGTAAATTGGTTAAGGAGAAAGGACTAAACACTAAGGAAAGAGAACGGCAAGACCACGTCAGCTGCGGAGCTCAGTTCGGAGCGAAGTGAATGAAATGACGTGAATGGGAGGGGAGATGATCACGTGACTCCCCCACCCGCCTTAACTGTCAATCCCTCCACAAACCCACAAACAGTCTCTCGGATCCCAACTCTCCTTTATATACAGTATATAGATTAGATGGTATACAGGATATCACAACCTTTCTTTCACTGCTTTTAAATATAAAATTCGTCATTTGCACTTGGAAAAACATTACTGGCCAGTTTGTGTTTTGTCATGCATGGCAAAGTTTGGTATTACTTAATTTTTTCTCAGTTCTGGACGAATATTTATTGCAGACATTATTAGTTTGTATGATTTTGGGCTCACAGAATCTAATTCTAGCACAAGGTGTTTGTTTTGTTTTTCTGTCTCTATCTTTTTCTGTTTTTCTTTACAGACACTGCCATTTTGTGGTGCAGCTGCTGCCACTTTTGTAACAGAAACTGTACAGACACGTGAGACGCATGACGATGCGGTTATCAGTGTAATCCTAGTGTAATCAGACTTTTCTCCAACTTAATTAACAACTACAATTTTATGGTTTCATTTCTGGTGTGACGACAGATTCGTTTCCTGTTTAGTTTTCTAACTGAGCTTGGCTTCTGACGTATATGTTTCTTTGCTTTGTGTCCTATGAAACTATTTTTTTGTTGCAGAACTACCAGCTATTAAATGGGGTTGTGGCCTTGTTGGCACTCCAGATATTGAGCCACATCGAGTGATTTTCTCTGTTGACAAGATGAACTGGAAAATCCCTCCAATTGCAATTAGCTCAGGTGTTTTTTGCAATGAACCAAGCCAACTAGTAAGGACATTGTTATTTCTCAAATAGCTTAGGCTTATTGAAATAAATCCGTACTGCTTCATGGCAATAGGCTTAGGCTATTCGATAAATACAGTATTACTTTCCGGTTAGCCTGACACATTGCAAAGCACCTGATATACGTGCAATGGAATGGATTTTCTGATACTTTACAAAAACATATAAGATCAAAATAGCATAAGACATCTGACAAACAAGTGCAACACAGTTTTGAGTGCATGACATTGAGTCCTTGTGTTTCATTTTTACATATAGCAGGTTGAACTTTTCTATCATTTTTGTCCCTAATAAAATACATTTATAGCCTACAAATCTCCGGGCACATACAGAAATGTTGCAAAAACAGAATTGTCTCAGACCCCCTTTTAACTGCAATACTTTTGCTTCATTACATAATGATTATGACACTACTAGGGAGCTTACCCCCTGCTCGCTTTGCTTGTCAACCCCCCTGGCCTGCGCTACACGCCAGCCACTTCATGTCTCTGCCGCTATCGCTGAACGCACCCCAAGGAGATGCTGCGGTCGCTCCTCCAAAACCCCCTCTTCAATGGTGATACAATGGGAAAAAAAAATCTCCTTAAAGTCCAGTTTATTTCATTTCATTGTGAGATCCAAAGACTGAATGTAACAGTGTAAAATATCAAAAAGCCCACTACAGTTTTCACTGCAAAGTTGCAATATCTTTTTTTAATAAAGAGTTTACAATTTTGGTTTTAGGTTTTGGTTTCCAAATTCTTGTCAGGTAATTGGTCTGGGGTTAAATTAAAAAGGTTTTTCCTAAAATTGCAGGCAAGTGTTGAGTCCTTAGCCTCTAATTTTGGGCAGCTCATGAGCATTTGTTAACTGTTAAGAGGAAATTGGGACTCTCACCTACACATGCTGAAATGCACTTGCACATGAATCCTATTCTAAAGGCTCTTTTATGGCTGGGTTGGCTTAAATTGGAACCATGAAACAAGAAAAAAAGAAAAGTTAAAAGAGTTGCTTTATTAGTAGGCCAGGCTTGGTTCCCTCCTTGGCAAGGGCGGGGGTGTAATTAGAGCAGAATCTGATTTTGCAAGCTCCTGATTAGAGATTCAGGCCAGCATGTGGTTGTCCCAGGAGAAGGAGAAGAGGCTGCTTTTAATCAGCCGCCCAGTGAAAGCCCGTTCCGGTTGGCAGCCTGTCTTAGGCGCAGACTCCCCCACCCCTGCAACCACTCGGGTGGAGTGTAAAGACAGAGAAAGTGGGACAGCGCTGAGGTGTGGCGACAGGATGACAACCACAATGACAAAGAAGCAATACACCACCACCTAGATGGACTGCATGTGTTCAGATGACTGCCACAGCTCTGAAATATAAATTGTGCTGTTTACAGACTTGATCTCACATATGTGTTAAACATGTTTTGGGAACCATTGCAATTCAATCTATAATAACTGTCATTAATAGCAAAGCTCCAAGTATTCTACAGATTTTACAATTCAAAGAGATTACAAATACGATAATGAAAACCTTTCAGATATGTGTGTGTATGTGGCATGATAATATAGTGGTCAGTGTCACCACTTTAAAGCTGTGGGGACTTGGGTTTGACTAATAGCTTGCCCAGCCTCTTTGGACATTTCTCTAGATAGATAGATAGATAGATAGATAGATAGATAGATAGATAGATAGATAGATAGATAGATAGATAGATAGATAGAATTGTTATAGCCCACACATATTTAAAGTAATCAGATATACTGAACATCAAAAACTACACAATATGAACTAAAATCTAAACAGTAAAACAACTTATTTAAATCTACATATTGAAATGACAGAAAAAAACATTTTTCCTGGCTTAGCTTATGTTCATTAAATTATAAAATATAGCAGATAACAACAACCATTATTTGAAAGCTGAAATTTAAACATAGTATTTAGAAATACAGGCAGAACATCAAAATGCAAATGATCAAAAAAAGAAAGAAAAAGTTTCAGAATATGCAGGTCCGATCAAATATCAGGATAAGACAGATAGAAGTGACAAAAACACTGAATGCTAAAATTGTAACACTCAGGAATACCAGACAAGAGGGTTCCACAAAACCAGGGTGCATGCTTCTAGAGTGAACAGTCTGCTCCTTCTCTCATTCCTCATGTCAATCAATAGCTTGTCTGATTAATGTTGCACGGCAAGAGATATGGATAGGAGGGACTAGGAGCAAATTGAGGGGAAATGCAGTCATGAACTTACCGAATGATTCATTCATGTTTTAGCTTTATATCACAGATGGTCTGACTTTCTCATGAAGTATTCTCCGATACAGAGGTGATTTTATTGTTGGTACGTCATCCACATCTGTAGCAAATGAACCCAGCATTATGGGTCAGAAAGTGATTTCTTGGCACCCCATGATATCAAAATTGCTTTGTATCTCTTTCCTAGGCTAATATACATCACAGATGAGTTTTTACAGTTTTTTTTATTGTAGTGTCATGTGCATCTACCACCAGTGTGACGATTACTTCTCTTTGATGGCAAGTTAGTCCAGTTTCTGTTAGTCAAAGATTGTCTCAAATATTCACATCTGAAGATTGTATTTTAAATAATTTACACACCTAGCTAAATAAAAAAAGTCACAAGTGTTCTTTTTTCTTTTAATACACGTTAAAAAAATCTGAGAAAATTCATTGTCAATATATGTAATAATGAGGAAAATCTGACAGAATTCAGTATTTTTTTCACAGCACCCACCATCCCATTAGGATCTGTGTGTTTAGGCAGGCCAAGAGGATTAGCATCAGCACTCAGAGACAAAAGTTGCTATTTATTTAAACTTTGGTTTGAGAAGATGACATTGGCAGATAAAGGATAAAGAGTCATTACTGAACAAGCTAAAGTAATTAACCCATCAGGCAAATGTCATATTCAAGGAGTAGGAAAAGGCATGGTCAGCTAAAAAACACAGTCAGACAAGAACCAGGTAAAGTAAAGATGAAAGAAAAACAAAAGGAGGAAACGAGTAGAGAGAAAAGCACAACAAAGCTTAAAGCAAGAAATGAGTGTGATTCCTGTGAAGTCCAGCCATATTTATTGTCATGTGTACATAGTACAAATTATTATTTGGATGTCTCCTTAGAACAACTGACAAAAATAAAATACCAAAAATAAATGAATAAATAAATTATATATATATATAAACTGCTCAAAAAAATTAAATGAACACTTTGAAAACACATCAGATCTCAATGGACAAAAAATCATGCTGGATATCCATACTGATATTGACTGGGTAATGTGTTAGGAACGAAAGGATGCCACATTGTTTGATGGAAATTAAAATTATCAACCTACAGAGCCCTGAATTCAAAGACGCCCTGAAAATCAAAGTGAAAAAATGATGCGGCAGGCTAGTCCATTATAGTATATATACACACACACATATACATACATATATATATATGGGGTGGACAAAAGTAGGTTTAAGCACTTACAAGATTGTACCTAAGTGCACTGCGCCATTGTGACATTCTTTTAAATTAATAAAGTTAATAAAGCTAATGAGTCAATAAAGCTATTGTAATAATCATATCCTGAATGTCTTTTTCCATATGAACAAATGTAAAACTATATATATATTTCTAGCAAGATAAAAGTCAAAAAAGATCATAAAGGGTTGGGGTACCAGATGGTGATCCCTGTATAACTGGCACAAAATAAAAGTAGCAAATTGACTGAAAAGGCGTCAAAGTCTTTCAGACTCGAGTACACAATGGTGACTGAGGCAAGAAGAGGAACCCAGAACTGATGTCACTCGGCTTACCATTGTCAATTATTAGGTTTGTGGAATAAAGGAGAGCAGTGGCATTAGGCAGCATTGCCAACCCTCGACCTGGAGTGGAATTATGCTTAATAAATGAGCCCTAATATATATTTATATATATATATATATATTGTCACAGGCGGCTGGGGCTGGAGCCCAGCTGGGATGCCCAAGGGGACCGGAGGAGGGCTGGTGCCTCCTCCCAACCACGAGGGTGCGACCGCCCTGGTTTTGTTGGTGGCCTCGGTTAGGGGGCTTGGAAGCCCAACCCTGTAGGGGCCCGTGGCCACCGCCAGGCGGCGCCCCGGTGCCTGAAGAACCCTGGAGCCCAGCACTTCTGCCACACCCAGAAGTGCTGAGGGAAGAAGATTTGGGACACCCGGAGGCCTTCTGGGTGCGCAGCGGCACTTCCGCCACACGTGGGCGTGTCCAAGGAGGAGTGCCGGGAAACAGCTGGAGCCCATCCGGGGTTGTATAAAAGGGGCCGCCTCCCTGCATTCGAGAGCGGAAGTTGGGTGGAAGAGGACGGAGCTGGAGAGAGGACTGGAGGAGGCCAGAAGAAAGGCATAAAAGACTGTGAAAGGCCCGGACTTTTGGGGGATCGGTGCTGGAGGCACTGGGATGTGCACTAAAACTGTAAATATTGTAAATAGTTGTGGTGGAAATAAAAGTGTGCTGGGTGAGCAAACGATGTCCGTCTGTCTGTGACCTTTGCCAGAAGGGATAAGTAAAAAAATGTGCCAGTGCATACCCAACATCTGTCTTGTCTTGATAAATGGAGGTATTTGGTAAGTTTTTAACGTTTTCCTCTTTGCCTCGTAGACTAAGATGTACATCAGAGCCTGTGACCAGCTCCTTGGTTTTGCTGGAATTACTGCCAAAAATAACAATTTAAAATGGAGTACGTTATTGTTTGGAACAGCCTGAGATGGCATGATAGAGCAATGGTCAACACTTTTGCCTTACCATTCCTCAATTCTAATCCCAGCACTGTCTGTCTGGGCCTTTCATGTTCCCTCTGTGTCTACATGGGTTTTTCTTTGAGCAGTCAGGTCTTAATCTCACAGACCTGCAGGTTCATTGGGTGAGTGAGTTTGGATGGATTGTGCTTAGACATGTTATTATTTATTTTGGATAGACCAGTAGATGGAATCAACATAAAATTAAGTCTAAAATTATGTGGTTAGGTCAACAGGCCAGGGAGAGCAAACCAAAACAACCAAGCCCCATACATATATCAGTAACTAAGTCAAAATACCTATTTTAAAAAAAAATCCACAATCTTGGACATCAAGAGGAGTGAAACACTGCTTTAAATACTGCCTTAAAAAACATTTGCCAAGTATGGTTTTGCGTAATCCGGCCATACAATAAACTTCCAGGAAAATATTTGATCCCCAGCAAACACAAAAATACTTTGCTAAATTTCGATGATCACCACTAGTCATGCCACACAACTTTCTGGTGTCACATGATGGCAACACAATGCTGTTGGTAAGTATTACAAAATGGCTGCCAGACTAAAACAACAAAATGGCAGCTGCTATAACCAAATAAAAACAAAATTAATATAACAGCATAATAATAAGATGGAAAAAAATACAGTTAAAAACAACAAGTATAAAAATGGGAAAATGACCTAAAAACAAAAGTGTTACATGATGTGTATGTTTCAGTGGGCTGTTGCTCTATCCAGGGTCGGTTCCTCTTTTACATTCAATATTGACAGGGTATGCTCTGGTCTCCGTGACCATGAAGCAAATTAAACAGATTTGCAATATTTATGGACGAATGGAATGGCCTAGTTAATATGCAGACTTAAACCCCATAAAATTGTTTTCAGTAAGTAGTTTAGCTGGACACATTAATGAGCTGAAGCGGTTTGCCTTCCAATTCTTCCATTGTGATATTAATGACTGATCAACTAATAGAAAGTGGTAGGAAGGAAAATTAATCAAAGGGAAAGAGAGAATTATATTATAATGAGCACTAAAATGAGTGATGTGCACACACAGACACACACACACACACACTCACACTCAGGGATCAATTCAGCCCTTAAATATGCATACATATTTACTCTTCTTTCTAAATGGGCAATGTTTTTTCCTAGTTCTCCCCAGTAAAATTTTTCCTTTATTAAGTCAACAGGGGATCCCTGAAAAACAACAAATACTCATCCTTTCTGTTCACCTTGTCCAACTTACATTAGCAAGAAGCAACTCCTCAAAAACTATTCACAAGTTCACCATCTTTCCTTTCTCACTCCTGATATGACCACCTGAAAGGTGTAAAGATAATTATAAAAATAAACATAAAGGGAAAAATAAACATGTCAAAAAGAGTGAGCTTTGGTTTTTTAGACAGTGTATAAATGCTGTTTTTATCTTAATTTAGATCATTTTATGGTAACAGTATTCATATTTCGTTTCTTTCTGTCCTTGTGTATTTTGTTGTGTTCTGTGTGTGTTGTGGGTGGTCTCCCAAGAGGCAGGGCCACCTGCTCATCGCCATCATGGGACTGCCTTCAGACCTATAAATGCTATACTGTAAAGGGACAACCCACAGTCCCTTGCAGTTCATTTAGTGGTGAGTTTTAATTGTGAGTCTTCTTGTGCTTTTGTATGTTATTGGCTGTTTTTTGGCTGTTGGCTGTTTTCTGATCATTCTTTGGATTTATGATTGGGACTTGTTTGCCTTGGATTGTCTTTACTTTGTCAGGCATTCCCCTATATGCCTTTTGTGTTGTTTGGAGCTTTACTGTTTTACAAAACTCATTTTGAGAATAAATCTGTTATGTTTAAAGATTCTACAGTACCCTTCGTGTAACTAGCTGGGGTTTCAATGGCATTTCCCCCTCTAGTGTGTCTTTAGAGTATTTTCTGGGAATTTCATGCTTTGGAACTATAGAGTTCGATGCCAGAAAAATAAACAAAACTGAGTGACAAAACAGGAGCACACAACTGGAATCATAGTCAAAAATCAAAAAGAGAAAAAAGCCAGAAATCCTACCACTGCCTTGTGTAGTTACCCATAACCATTAGTAACATGAAGATTGTTTTTGTTCAAAAAGGACCCAACACTAGTTTATCAGAAGATTTTTGTAGCCAGTTCTTCTGGGCAGGGCAAAATGACACACACTGTCACGAGTTCAATGTCATGTGTGTCAATGGACAGGAAGCAGTAAATAACATGGTCATACAAAAATATTCCAAAATGGCAGCAAAGCACCAAGGAATTTGTTCTAAATGGTGATTATATCAATGAAAAAAGGTCTTCTTCTTCTTCTTTTGGCTGCTTCCGTTAGGGGTCGCCACAGCAGATCATCTTCTTCCATATCTTTCTGTCCTCTGCATCTTGTTCTGTTACACCCATCACCTGCATATCCTCTCTCACCACATCCATAAACCATCGCTTAGTCCTTCCTCTTTTCCTCTTCCCTGGCAGCTCTATCCTTAGTATCCTTCTTCCAGTATACCCAGCATCTCTCCTCTGCACATGTCCAAACCAACAGAATCTCGCCTCTTTGACTTTGTCTACAAACTGTCCAACTTGAGCTGATGCTCTAATGTACTATTTTCTAATCCTATCCACCCTCCTCACACCCAATGCAAATCTTAGCATCTTTAACTCTGCCACCTCCAGCTCTGTCTCCTGCTTTCTGGTCAGTGCCACCGTCTCCAACCCATATAACATAGCTGGTCTCACTACTGTCCTGTAGACCTTCCCTTTCACTCTTGCTGGTACCCGTCTGTCACAAATTACTCCTGACACTCTTCTCCACTCATTCCACCCTGCCTGCACTCTCTTTTTCACATCTCTTCCACAATCCCCATTACTCTGTACTGTTGATCCCAAGTATTTAATCTCATCCACCTTCACTAACTCTACTCCCTGCATCCTCACCATTCCACTGACCTCCCTCTCATTTACACACATGTATTCTGTCTTGTTCCTACTGACCTTCATTCCTCTCCTCTCTAGAGCATATTTCCACCTCTCCAGGGTCTCCTCAACCTGCTCCCTACTATTGCTACAGATCACAATGTCTTCAGCAAACATCATAGTCCACAGGGATTCCTGTCTAATCTCGTCTGTCAACCTGTCCATCACAATTTCAAATAAGAAAGATCTCAGAGCCAATCCCTGATGTAATCCCACCTCCACGTTGAATGCATCCGTCGCTCCTACCGCAGACCTCACCACTGTCACACTTCCCTTCTTGTACAACTCTTACGTATTTCTCTGCCTCTCCCACCCAACTTCCTCATACAATACCACAGCTCCTTTCGAGGCACCCTGTCATATGCTTTCTCCAGGTCCACAAAAACGCAATGCAACACCTTCTGGCCTTCTCTATACTTCTCCATCAACATCCTCAGAGCAAACATTGCATCTGTGGTGCTCTTTCTTGGCATGAAACCATACTGCTGCTCAGTAATCATCACCTCACTTCTTAACCTAGCTTCTACTACTCTTTCCCATAACTCCATGCAATGGCTCATCAATTTTATTCCCCTGTAGTTACTGCAGTCCTGCACATCCCCCTTATTCTTAAATATCGACACCAGTATACTTCTTCTCCACTCCTCAGGCATCCTCTCACTTTCCAAGATTCCATTAAACAATCTGGTTAAAAACGCCACTGCCATCACTCCTAAACACCTCCATGTTTCCATAGGTATGTCATCTGAACCAACGGCCTTTCCATTTTTCATCCACTTCATAGCTGTCCTTACTTCCTCCTTGCTAATCCATTGCACTTCTTGATTCACTGTCTCCTCATCATCCAACCTCGTCTCTCTCTCATTCTCTTCATTCATCAGCTTCTCAAAGTACTCTTTCCATCTGCTCAACATACTCTTCTCGCTTGTGAGTACGTTTCCATCTTTATCCTTTATCACCCTAACCTGCTGCACATCTTTCCCAGCTTGGTCCTTTTCTCCCTCCTTAGTGTCCAACCTCTCATACAACTAATCATACGCCTTTTCTTTAGCCTTCACCACCTCTCTCTACACCTTATGTTCTATCTCCTTGTACTCTGATCTATTTTCTTCATCTCTCGGACTGTCCCACTTCTTCTTTGCCAACCTCTTCCTCTGTATATTCTCCTGTACTTCCCCATTCCACCACTGTACTTCCTTCCTCTTTCCAGATGTCATGCCAAGCACCCTTCTTGCTGTCACCCTTACTACATCTGCTGTAGTTTCCCAGCTGTCTGGTAACTCTTCACTGCCACCCAGTGCCCATCTCACCTCCTCCCTAAACTGAACCTCGCAGTCTTCCTTTTTCAACTTCCACCATTTGATTCTTGGCTCTGCCCTCACTCTCGTCCTCTTCTTGATCTCCAATGTCATCCTACAGATCACCATCCTATGATGCTTAACTACACTTTCCCCTGCCGCCACTTTGCTGTCTTCAATCTCCTTCAGATCAACTCTTCTGCATAGGATGTAATCTACTTGTGTGCATCTTCCTCCACTCTTGTACGTTACCCTATGTTCCTCCCTCTTATTAAAATACGTATTCACCACAGCCATGTCCATCCTTTTGGCAAAATACACTATCCTCTGACCTTCTTCATTCCTGTAAATAAAAATGATGATAAAACAAGGTTCTTCAGGAAGGCTCATGGAATTAGGTAACCATATCTGCTTATGATCAGTCTGCCAGCCAGAAAAATATAGTTGTACACCCAGACTTTGAATGTTGGATTATGTTGCTTGTGAAACAAATAAACATCCATCCTAGGAAGCCTTTGTTCACTTGGCTTAATTTAATTCTTTAATGAGATTTGAATTAACATTTAATTAAAAATATAGCATCAAATAATGCATCAGTATAGGAGTCTTCACATTGTTGATGAACAAAGCCACAAACTCAAGACATTGTTTAGCAAAAGTCAAACACACAATAAAACAAGACTTTACTGATATACCTCACTTAAAACTAACCAAAGTTATGAAAGCTCCTGTATTAATTTGGATGTTGACAGAATAGCCACTGGACATTGTAACCAAAGCCAAAAAAACCAGTGGGAGGAATTATTTTATCTTTCCTACCAGGAATGAGTGGCTGCCAGATTAGCTTTGGTGTTTTGCAACACTGATTAGGATAAACAGTCTCAAGGGTGAATGGCTGGGGGTTTCCTTGTGTGAAAAGATTTAAAGAGAGGGCATCGAAATCCAAAGCTAGTAATATAAGGACAGGGTAAGTTTGAGAGTAAGGATGGCCTTGAGAATGTTACAAAGATAATAGCTCATGATGAATTTATGCCAAGAACCCTCACAAATTGTGATCAACTGCTGATCTCTTAGAAAGGCTATAAAAGCGCTCACATCCAGCTTTTGAATCAGCCACAGCGTACAGTCTTCATTAGGCTAGACATCTAAAATCCTGTGCATGGTTGTGTTTAGTCTGGCTTCAGTGCTTATTAGCTTGTGTGTGGACAGTGCAGGATTTTGTCCTGTATTTTGACCACATTCAGATATTTGTGTGAGGATATGGGATCATAATTCAGAAAAAAAACTCTTTCCTCAACTCAGGCATCACTAATGACTGTAAAGTTCTTTGATAATAATGTTTTACATTGTTTGCCTCGAATAGTATTTCAATTTTGAATACATTACTAATTGGACAAACCACAGTTACAAACTTGGAGATAAACCCATTCAAACATGGAGAGAACATGCAAATGCCACACAGACCATAGGCAACCCAGGATTTGGGCCCAGGATTCTGAAGCTCTGTGACAGCCCTGTGTTAATTTTGCCTGGTTAAATACTAAGTGAACCAACAGAATACTGGCATTTTAACACTACCTGTGGTTTTCTCTGTGTTACTGGCTGCCCATTAGCAGCTCAACTTTATAGGACTCCTGGGGCCTCATGTATAAAACTTTACTTAGATTCCATACTAAACTTTTGGTTATTCTTGAAAGGCCAAATGATATATGCACAAAATTTAAAAAAGTGGATTTACAAGATTATACATACACCACATGCCATGTCAAATTCTTTTGTAAATTTCAAATCAACTTAAAACACATGCACATGCTTTTAGCAACTCCCTGTCACCTCCCTCCAGAAACCATGTATGGCTTAACATGTGCCTTTTTTGAATATTCATGATCTAGTCACCATATACATTGTTTCATGTCCTTGAGTGACATATTTACTACAAAATATTCAAGAAGAGTGGAGAAAATGCAGAAAATGAAACTTCACTGAATATGAACTTGAGGTATTATTGTCTGAAACTGAGAATCACACATTCTTTTTGCTATTCTCTCTCTATGTGCCACAATTAAAAGAAAAAAAAGATGGGAGTAGCTGAGTGGAGTCAAAAATAACATATGTGCCCACATGCAGCGCCCGGACTTCCACCAGTACACAGAATACTATTAAATATCAAGACCATTCTTATTGAATTTGTAAAAAAAAAATAATTTACTCAAGGAAATGTCAATGTTGCAATACATGCAAGTCTCTTTACATTTGATGTACAGTGAAACTTCTTTACATTTCCATTGTGATGAGGTCCTGAAGGACAGCATCTGGGTAACCATTGCATATTGTGGCCAACTCAGGTGGCAGAGAAAGTCCATGTTTCTGCGTTGTGTTGTGCTATCACAATGTGGCAAACTTTTGTGGGACTATACAGTAATGTGCTGCCCGACTAGTACAAACACCATCATCTACCACTCAATGTTCTGTTATTAATATTATTTATTAAGCAGACACCTTTATCGAAGATGACTTACAAATAAAGTTATAATATATTATATATATTATAACTATATAATAGATACATCGGTTCTATCACCAATTGTGTGTAGAAATGCCTTTCATTGTATTTTCTCTCTGGTGTTCCCATTGTCACCTGAAAAAGCTTAATTTGTAATTCTATCAATTAGAGTGACTTATCAAGAAGTCAACCATCCCACACAGCATCGCCTTGAAGTCTGCTTCACACACTACTATTTAATGAAATAAAGGAATTGTGGGTTGAACCAGGCTACAATGGAACAATGATCACGTTTGAGCTTCACATATTGCTTGTATATTAATTTAATGAGAGTGCTTTCTATTTACAAAAGCAAGTTCATTCTGTAATAGTGCAACAAGTGTGCAGTCATGTGCACCACTTAATTATGAAAATCTCTGCAAATTGTGTATTGATCTTGGCTTTATACTCTGACTCTAAGGAAATTGTATGTATTTGAGCAGCATCTTAATTGTACCAAACAATATAGATGGCCTGACACGGCTCAGGAATGACTGTGAGATTCCTGACTGTTCTGCCATTTCACGCTGAAGAACGCTCATTAACAAATTTCCTATGGTTCTTAAAACCTGTAACAGAACAGGGATTTCTGAAATTTGTGTGATGTTCCCTGTAATGTAGGTGTCAATTGAACACACAACTCCCGATAGCCTGCCAATGGCGATATCAATGTCAATGTCAATATCAATTTATGTATAGATCACTTTTAAAACAACATCAGTAATGCTGTAGCCAAAGTGCTTTACATTAAAACATACAATAAACATACAGTAAATAAATAGAACAAATTACAGTAAAACACTATGCAACCAGCAGTATATTTAAACAAACAAATGACTAAGAGGAGGGAAACATTAGTATCACAGAAAGCTAGAGAATAGAAACGCTTCTTCTGAAAGTGACTCCTTAATATAAATAGGCAAAGAATTCCACAGACAAGGTGCAGCAGCTGTAAAAGTCCAGTCCCCCTTAGTTTTGCACTTAGTACGAGGGACAACAACAGACAACTCACCAGTAGATCTAAGGTCTCTGGATAGCTGGTTTATAACACACAGTTCAGATAAGCAGACAGGAGCAAACCCATGTAGTGATTTAAAAACCAGCAGCAACATTTTTAAATTGATTCTAAACTAACTGGCAGCCAGTATAAAGTGGCTAAAATTGGAGATACAGAGGCAAACTTTTTTGCTCCAACCAAAAAATAAGCAGCAGCATTTCTGAACTGCAACTTGCATATCAGAGATTTACTGATCCCAGAAAACAATGAGTTACCATAATCAAGCAGAAAAAGATAAAAGCACAAGTAATTTTCTCAAGATCACTAGGAGATGACAATGGCTTAACCTTGGCTTAAAAACAAAGTTGGAAAAAGCAACTTTTGACCGCAGAATAAATCTGTTTCTCAAAAGAGAAGTTACTATCAAAAATAACCACAATATTCCAAACTTGATTGTTGAAAAAATCCACGAAAGAGCCAAGAAGCTCAAAACTATTTCAAGCTTTGGCTGCAGGACCAGCTATCCGCACTTCCATTTTATTTTGATTAGGATTGAGAAAATTGTCAGCCATCCAGGATCTAATCAATTGTGTGGCTGATTCATTGCAGAATTGCACACTGGACTATAAACCTGCATTCATCAGCATAACAGTGAAAAGCAATATTAAACATCTTAAAAATAGCTCCTATAGGATGTAGATATATAGAAAATAAAGTAGGACCAAGAATGGATCCCTGAGGAACACCACATTTAACAGGAGTGGTAGACGAAAAAGAGGAATTGAAAGTCACTGAATAGTGTCTACCAGTATGATATGACCTGAGGCAGTTAAGAGCAGCCCCTTTAAGCCCCACTAGATGCTCAAGCCACAACAGCAAGATTGCATGATCAATAGTGTCAAAAGCTGCAGAAAGGTCTAGGAGGACAAGAACTGCTGCCCCACCTGAGAAAGTAATAACAGAGATGTCATTAAATACATTCAGGAGGGCCGCCTCAACACCATGATAACGCCTAAAACTAGACTGACAGATCTCAAATAAACTATTGGAGTTAAGGTGATCAAACAGTTAAATAATTATTTTTAATATTATAGGCAAAAATGGCTCTTGAGAAATCAGGCAAAAATTAGCTAACACTCCAGGATCTAACTCTGCCTTTTTAAAACAAAGTTGCACCATCGCATGTTTAAAAAATTAGGGCACAACCCCCTCACTAATACAACCATTTATAATATCCAACAATACTGGACCCAGGACATCAAAACCCTTGAGTAAGAGGTGTGTTGGAACAACATCAAGAGTATGTCAAGGGTACTTTTTAGGTGTGAAACTGAAACAACATCAAAGGGGTCCAAAACAATGACATAATTAACAACAGCAAGTACATAACCATTTGTAACAATGCCAGAGCGAAAAGTATTGACTTTGCTGACAAAGAATGAAAGAAACTGCTCACATGAAAGAACTGTACTATTTAATCCTATCCTAGATGTAAATAGCCAGATTAATTGAATTAAATAAGACCCTAGGTTTTATAGAATGAGAAGATATCAAATCAGAGAAGTAATCATGCTTGTATTTCTTAATTTCTGCTTATCTTCTTTCAGCAATCATAAAGGTGCACAACAACTGCCATGTGGTGTCATTGGAGCAGGTTTTCCCTTTTACATGAATTTAAAGCTAAGACAGAATCATCAATACTATTGCACTGGCCTACTAGATCAAAACTGGAAAGCATGGTTTTAAAATCAGATATAACAGAAGCACAGCTTGTAGTAGCCATGTCAACAGTAATATTCAAATCCATCATTAGAGAAAAATGATTAGTAAAAGAAAATCACATACAACCCCAATTCCAATGAAGTTGGGATGTTGCGTAAAATGTAAATAAAAACAGAATACAATGATTTGCAAATCCTTTTTTTAAACATATATTCAATTGAATACACTACGAAGACAAGATATCTAATGTTCAAACTGATAAACTTTATTGTTGTTTTGCAAATCTTAACTAATTTTGAATTTGATGCCTGTAACACGTTCCAAAAATGCTGGGACAGGGGCAGCAAAAGACTGAGAAAGTTAAGGAATGTTCAAAAAACACCTGTTTTGAACATTCCACAGGTGAACAGGTTAATTGGAAACAGGTGTTTGTCATGATTGGGTATAAAAGGAGCATCCCCAAAAGGCTCAGTCGTTCACAAGCAAGGATGGGGCGAGGTTCACCACTTTGTGAACAACTGCATGGGCAAATAGTCCAGCAGTTTAAGAACAATGTTTCTCAACGTACAATTGCAAGGAATCTAGGGATTTCATCATCTACTGTCCATAATATCATCAAAAGATTCAGAGAATCTGAAGAAATCTCTGCATGTAAGCGGCAAGGCCAAATACCAACACTGGATGCCTGTGACCTTCGATCCCTCAGGTGGAACTGCATTAAAAACTGACATCATTCTGTAAAAGATATTACCACATGGGCTCAGGAATACTTCAGAAAATCATTGTCAGTTAACACAGTTCGTTGCTACATCTACAAGTGCAAGTTAAAACTCTACCATGCAAAGCGAAAGCCATATATCAACAACACCCAGAAACGCCGCCGGCTTCTCTGGGCCCAAGCTCATCTGAGATGGACTGGCCCAAAGTGGAAAAGTGTGCTGTGGTCTGACGAGTCCACATTTCAAATTGTTTTTGGAAGTCATGGATGTCGTGTCCTCCGGGCCAAAGAGGAAAAGGTTAATCCGGATTGTTATCAGTGCAAAGCTCAAAAGCCAGCATCTGTGATGGTATGAGGGTGTGTTAGTGCCCATGGCATGGGTAACTTGCACATCTGTGAAGGCACCATTAATGCTGAAAGGTACTTACAGGTTTTGGAGCAACATATGCTGCCATCCAAGTGACATCTTTTTCAGGGGCGTCCCTGCTTATTTCAGCAGTACAATATGAAGCCACATTCTGCATGTGTTACAACAGCGTGGCTTCGTAGTAAAAGAGTGCGGGTAGCAGACTGGCCTGCCTGCAGTTTAGACCTGTCACCCACTGAAAATATGTGGCACATTATGAAGCACAAAATACGACAACGGAGACCCCGGACTGTTGAGCAACTGAAGTTGTACATCAAGCAAGAATGGGAAAGACTTCCACCTACACAGCTTCAACAATTAGTGTCCTCAGTTCCCAAATGCTTATTGAGTGTTGTTAAAAGGAAAGGTGATATAACACAGTGGGAAACATGCCCCTGTCCCAGCTTTTTTTGTTGCAGGCATCAAATTCAAAATGAGTGAAGATTTGCAAAACAACAATAAAGTTTATCAGTTTGAACATTTGATATCTTGTCTTTGTAGTGTATTCAATTGAATATAGGTTGAAAAGGATTTGCATATCATTGTATTCTGTTTTAATCTATTTTACACAACGTCCCAACTTCTTTGGAATTGGGGTTGTATATCAATATTATTAACTGAAATACCTCATGTAACAACAAGATCAAGGGTGTGACCAAGAGAATGAGTTGGAGCTTTTATATGCTGGGTAAAATCAAATAAGTCCAATAATGATAAAAAGTCATTAAGCAAACGTTCAGACTGACAACAAACGTGTATGTTAAAATTGCCATCAATAAGTACTTTATCAGAGGAGAGTGTAATATCAGTGAAGAGATCAGAAACAAATGTATCATTAATTACAGGAGGCCTATAAACCACAGCACACGACTAATAAAAAGAGCTACACATTTGAAAAAGTTGTAGTTTAAAGCTACTAAACAGAACCCTAGTAAGGCTCCAACACAGAAACAAACTCCCCTAACGAGACAACTAAGGAAAGTTCAATAACCTGAATAACCCGGTTGTACCAAGTCATTGAAAAAAGAGTCACCATTAACAATCCAGGTCTTGGTAATCAAAAAGAAGTCCAGTTTCTTTGAGGTAATAAAGTCTTGTAGGATAAGAGTTTTATTATACACTGACTTTACATTTAGGAGTGCAGCCATGATGGACTTAGAAAAGCTCGCTGTGGGGTGAGCTTGGGTGAACCTGCAAAGATTAACAGCGATTTCCCCCTAGAACACACAGAGAAAAAGTGACGCTGCCTTGAGATGGGAAAATTAAATCCGGTTTCCCGTGCCCAAGGGCCAGGGCCTGCATCCCGTAGAGGATAAGATGAGTCAAAGATGATAGAGAATTCAAGCCCAGTGAGGAAAAATTGAGCTGGTGTTTAACAGCAATGCAGACTCGCCTTCCACATCTGGAGCATCTGCATCTCCGAAGGGGCACTCAGCTCACTCATACAGGTGAACACCAGGTAAAGATGTCAGGAGATGAATAAAACAATGGTGTAGGTACAAATCAGAGGAAGAAAATTAAGATGATAACATGCCAGAAAAAATATTAAGTAAGGAAACAAGAGGACAATAGCCACTTGAATATACAAGCACAAAAACAAAATTAACACATAAATTAACAAGACGAGCCGACAACACACAGTAATCCCTTTTTCTATACAAAATAGACAGGCTACACAATAAGGCAGTTACCATTAAGTGTGTGCACTAAGTGCTGTTATAGACATTGAGGACAGCTGTTCTGAATGAACATTTCAGTTAACGGATATAATTAGTTCAAGAACATAGGAATTTGACATGGAAATGTTCAACGAGGCAAGATTTTCTGTTCACTTAATTGTCCTGCTGCCTGGTGTCAATAAAATGCCAACACCAAAAAAAGTCTCTGTAGGACTTACAGATGGTTGAAACTTGTCGTAACATTAAGCCAGTTTTCATGCTAAGTCCGACTTTTGCATAAGAAATGGCTTACTCATGTTTTTCAGCATAAGCACATTTTATACACGAGGTCTCTGATCTTTGTTAATTATCATTTTTAATAGCTATAAAATTGAATTCATTTTTAGGATAAACATAATTTCAAATCTCCAAATGGTGAATTGGACATCTTGCAAGAGATGTCAAACTATGTTTCATTTTGCTCATATTTGCTTTTTAATTCTATTGAATTAGAGAAAAACACTAAATATTGTGCAGGGTAAATCAGGAAATGATGTAACATACATATGTCGACATCAAAGACCATACTACTTTGCCAAATGTCATAATGTTGCATGTGAATCTTCATCTTTTACATTCATTTGTGGCCAGGGTAGTGGACCCAGTATCCTGTGATTGATTCTCACACCAGTCACCCACAGTGTGGAGTCTGCATGTGCTCCCTCTATCTATAAGAGTTTTTCTGTGCATTTCCTTTCATCCCTTAAAGAAACATCTGTTAGATGAACTGCTGAACCTAAAATAGCTTTGTAAGCATGTTTGATTGTGTCCTGCAATGGACTGGTATCTCGTGCAACACCGATTTGTGCTCTGCGCTCAGTGCTGCCAAGCAGGGCAGACTAGCAGGACGGAGAGTGTTATGTTATGTCACATTCATTTAAGGTAGCTTTAATCATTATTTCATATTCCCAGAGTGCTAGACGTGTGTTCATTTGTTCTTAAATGCAATTAACTTAAAGTGAGCCAAAATTGCATATGTAGGCTGTTTTAGTAAATATGTACAGGCATAAACGGAATTGTTCTTAATCAGGTGGTTCTGGTATTGTGTTGGGGTCAGCCAGCATTTCTTTTACATTTCAGGTCACAGTGTCCATCAAATTGCTTTAAAAGCATACTTATTATTTTGTATACCCCTGAAATGGTCAAAGATGTCAGTAAATATGTAAAATCCGGTAAATGTATGTGTTTTGATCCATGATTGCTTGTGGGATGTGTAGACAATGAAGGTTATTTATGTGTTTACCTATTATGACTAAAAGTAATAAAAATGAGCTACAGGCCATTCTTCTGAACAGGATGGAGACAAGCACATCTTTATATGCTGCTATGCCCGTTTTTGGAGCTCACATACAATGTCTTATCCCACATACTGCCAACTTCTTTTCAGTGCCAAGCGGGCTGAGAAAAGACTACTCCCCAGTGACACCTACTGTTTTTTTTATTGGAAGCTGGCACATGCCATATATTGTTTGATCAATTGCATGTGTACCGGATATGATGGGCACAGGCAGGGGTATACAGGAGGCTCCCAATTCAGAGTGGAGTACACAAAGCCCCAGGACAATAGTGCTATAGCAATGGAGTGCAAAGCACATTGCTACTAGTTCAATCATCATAAGTCATGAGGTAATTGCAGTTACAATTAAGAAGTAAAATCTCTGATTTTAGGAATTTTCAAACAATGCCCTTTATATGCTTGATTTTGAAGTCACTTTGGAAGTAATGGTGATGTAAACCACCCACTCCAAATGCAGGCTGATACTGTTGAGTAAAGCCTTCTAATCACAGAAATGCAGTTCCTCTTCCAATCAAATAATTGCTGATAGCAGTTAATAAAGGATTATGTCAAATTCCATATTTAGGAATGTACAGTATTATTATAGAAACATTGTTTTTAGTGAAAAGTATAGTTTTTGAGGACCTAAAACGTTGGTCACAATGTTGTGTAAATATGAGGTTTCAGTGGGGCATGGATTCTAATGAATGTGGATGACAGCACTTAATAAACTACTCTCTTCACTCTCATATTTGAATAACAGTCAAGAAAACCAAGGAGGCAATGTTATGTGTAATTCAGAAAACCAGATGGTTTATGTAATGTTAAAGAAGAAGGGTAGTCATCCAATTTGGTGGTGTTCTGTAGCATCTAAACACCATATTCAACCATTTCCAAAACCAATCCAATGTACAGTCTCGGTTGGGCAGGAATTGGATGCAAAGTAGGAATCGGCTCTGGACTCGCACCAGTCCACTGCAGGGCCCGCTCACGTTTAATTTGGAATCACCAGTTAGCACAACCAGCATGTCCTTAGGGTTGTGCAAGAAAAACACATGCAGTTAATTTAAACCCAGGATCTGTGAAATATTAGCAGTAACCTTCTACTATCCTGGCAATGAGTATGAAAAACCTGATTTATCATCACATAGTTTCAAGACTCTTGACTCATAAAAGGACAGGGGTGACATAATAGCCACCAACAAATCAATAGTCTTTTAGTTCCAGAATCCATCATCTGTATGAGCTGTCACCGTCCACATCCAAGACCCTTGCTAGGAATGAACCAGAGAACATTTCTTACCTAATCTCGATATATTAAACACAGTTACCTCAAAATTAACTTAAATCATTAGGGCATGAAAGCACAAATGACATTTTCTCCACACAGAGAAAAACATTCTTTCTAAAGATCAATTCACAACAGTAATCTATGCCTTTATTACAACTCAGTTGGACTATTGTAATTCATTGTATGTTGGTGTTAGCCAGTCTACCCAGTCTCGGCTCCAGCTGGTGCAAAATGCTGCTGCACGTCTTCTAACTGAGCATATTACACCTGTATTATCCTCACTGCACTGGCTGCCTGTTCAGTTTAGAGTTCATTTTAAGATTCTTTTATTTGTTTTTAAGTCTTTGAATGGCCGTGCTCCACCCTACCTCGCTGAGCTGCTGCATATGCACTCTCCTTTTCGCTTACTTAGATCAGCTGGTCAGCTGTTTCTGGATGTGCCTAGGACACAGCGAAAGCTCAGGGGGGATAGGGCTCTTTCTGTGTGGCTCCAAGGCTCTGGAATTCATTGCCGATCTACATTAGACAGGCCTCCTCACTGCCCCTTTTTAAGTCTGCTCTTAAGACCTATCTTTTTGGTTTGGCGTGAGCAGTTGATGTTATTTGTTTTAACTCTGTTTAGTTGTTTTTATTACATTGTAATTAGTTATTATTGTATTTTATTGATTGAGTTATTACTTTGTTTTGTTTAAATTTATTTAGTTTATGTACAGCACTTTGGTCAGTGGCTGTTGAATGTAAAGTGCTTTATAAATAAAGTTGACTTGACTTGACTTCACACTGCCTTAGCCCCATCATTATGTATCCTTTTGCTGCCATATTAGTCCTTTGATTAGGTGCTGAGATCATTCTTCTCAGGAGGAGAAGTACTCCAAACACCTCCACCTGCAAGGAGTCTCCAGTGCTATAGCCTTTAATGGATGCCATTCTGTGCCACCGTGCTTCCTTTAAGGCTGCTGCACATTACGGGCTCATAGATGGCGTTCAGTACCATGCTTGAAACATTGTCTTTCTTTGAATCCTTTCCTCAGGACCTTTTCTGATCTTCTTAACATAAGTAGTGACAAATCTGTTCTTTCCTTTTCATAATTGTGAATGTCCTAATATACACCACATCAGCTAATTAGCTCAGGCAGCTGCAACCAATGCCGCTCACCTACAAGCACCATCAATTACACACATGTTTAACACAATTATCATGATTAAAACAACATAAATAATTAAGGCTGTCACATAGTGTCAGAATATGTCTCAATGGATAAACACAACCAAATAAGAAAGAAGCAGGACAACAACTTGAATTATATGTCTTTGTGTTTTAAGCAGGTTTATTGAGGAGGAAAAGCAGGTAATTGTTCACAGCACACACAGAAAAGAAGAAAGTATAATCTTGTATCTACTCAGAATCCTACTAAAACACACTGCTCTCCCACTGTGTCCGGTGAACTGTGTATGACCCGTTTACTGAACCTCTTTTAATCCAATTATAGGACAGCAATGGGCCCAATGCAAGCCTGGGTGAGCTGACAATCCATTGTAAGGCACATTTATTCACACCATGCCAACTAACCAATTGTGCAGACATGTTTTTGAAGGCATCCTTCCAAAATGTTTTCTTTTTTTATTTTTTCTAGAGGGACATTATCATGCAGTTACTTCAAACCTCGGTTGCAAATGTTGAGGTTGGAGAGAACCTTTTGGAACATCTGAAAGTCTCAAAATCAAAATGAGGAAGAGGATTTTTGTATCCCGAAAACAAATTTTACAAAAAGAATTGGTGTCTATTACAGGGTTTGTGAGAACCGTGGTTGCTACAGCCTTGCTAGGTAAGGTTTCCCAATGGTGAGTGGTACTGACATCACCCATTGCAGCGGTGTTATGACTTGATGACACAAACATGAAGAAAGGGAATGAGGCCTCCCCAAAGACACCACAATTTTGAAAAGGCTCACTCAATGTTAGTCAGCTCCAGCTTCTACCTGTAGGATGTCACCTTACAGTGGCCCAAAAATGTGGAGTTGGCTTTAATAGTTCAAAAACACCTATTGAGAAAGAACTGTTAAAAGCTTTTACTCAATGCGACAAGTTCAACAAAGAATTGTATAAATAAGGAAAATGAATTAACAAAAGACAAAAATAACAAAATACAACAGAAAAACACAGAAAAAGCAAAAATAAGTTACCTTCAAGGGAATCTAAAACAAACAATCCCAATGCATTAATCCAAATACAGAAGCAAAACTAATTAAAAAAACAGTAAACCCAAAAAAGCAGTACTCATAACAACGTCAACACAAAGTCAATGGCCCACTGTTGAGATCTTCTCTTTGACTCAATATATAGCCAGAGGGTGGTCCCAGCAGCAGTGACATTAGTGGCACATGTTTGATTGCTGAGGTCTCCAGGACTCTAAACAAATCCAAATCATATAATGTGATATCATCTACTGTTAAATTCTGCTCCGTAATTGTAATATTTTTATTTTACTATTATATTGTATTGAGGATTACTTGTGTGCTCTTCTGTGTATTGTGTTGTAGTTAGCCCCTTCTTTTTAACACCCACTGCACGTCCAACCTACCTGGAAAGGGGTCTCTCTTTGAACTGCCTTTCCCAAGGTTTCTTCCATTTTTCCCTACTAGTTTTTTTTTTGGGAGTTTTTCCTTGTCTTCTTAGGGAGTCAAGGATGGGGGGGGGGCTGTCAAAAGGCAGGGCCTGTTAAAGCCCATATGCAAAAATAAATTGTATTGTATTGTATTACACGGAGGCGCAGTGGGTTCGCTTCCTGGGTCCTCCCTGTGTAGAGTTTGCATGTTCTCCCCGTGACTGCGTGGGTTTCCTCCAGGTACTCCGGTTTCCTCCCACAGTCCAAAGACATGCAGGTTAGGTGCATTGGCGATTCTAAATTGGCCCTAGTGTGTGCTTGGTGTGTGGTTGTGTGTGTGCATGCCCTGCCTGGGGCTTGTTTCCTGCCTTGCTCCCCATGTTGGCTGGGATTGACTCCAGCAAACCCCCATGACCCTGTGGTTGGGATATAGTGGGTTGGATAATGGATGGATGGATGTATTACATGTCTAAAGACACAGTGTATAAATATTAAATCATAAACAAACACAATAGCAATTACATTAAGAGAAGAAAAATAAAGATTAAAAATGAACAAAAACCACAATAAAATAATATAAAAATAAAAGCCAGGGAAAAAAAACCCTGTTTATTAAACATATTTGCTACTAGCAAAATACCCACGCTTCACAGCAGCGAAGTACTGCCTTAAAATTTTTATTAAGAAGAAAATTAAACTTTTTTAAACTGAGGGAAAATATACCAATAATTATTTGTTAAGGATCTCTTTGTATACCACATTGTCAGTTCGGCCCTCCGGTTGTAATATGACCAAGCTGTGTGCTGAGCTTACTCTTGAGCATGCAATGTACAGTTGGCCATGTGAACAGTAATCTTGTTTCAAATCTCACAGCTTGGATTGCTGCTGTCATAATCGGTTTGAGTTTCATGGTTTGTTTCAATTACGACAGTATTTGTAGGACTTGTGTTGAAGAGACATTCGGCATCTGTCAAGCGTTGTAAGCATACAACCTGTTTCATCGATAACAATGTTCCTCCGGATATCAAGAGTGAGCCTGATATGGCCGTGCAATATGTAACAAAGAGGATGGAAAAGGTAGATGCCGTCTCCGGGCATGGAAACCACTGGATAAGTGACAGTTCTTTGATCAATGGTGATCACCTCGATAGACATGTTAATGAGGGTACGGTTGGAATGATAAAGGAAATGGATACCTGAACAATGTAAAGTAAGTCTAAAATACCTACACAATAACTATAATCGTAATAAATGAACAATAAAACAGCGGAGAAGCCGTGGATTAAATAAAAGGCTGTAGTTATCAGCAAGGAGAGTGAATCGTGGCGAAGCAAGGAAGGGAATGTAGAGACTGGAGCGTTATATAGGCAGGCAGCCAACAACGGGGAATGGGGACCCATGAGCTGCAGGCTATGACTATATGGTAGCAGTTAGCGGAACCCGGAAGATGGGCCTTAACAAAGACCGTAAAAGTTCAATATGACAGTGGCATCATACCACGCCAAATTTCAGCCTTCTACCTACACGGGAAGTTGGAGAATTAGTGGCGTTGGAAAGTTCAATATGGCGGCTGACAGTGGCATCAGCCGCCTTACCAAATACCAAATTTTGTGAAGATGAGGCGAATAAGAAGATGGGGCCATAAATAAATTTCAAAATGAAACCTGTTCAACATGAGCATGCCAAATTACAGCCTTCTACCTACACGGGAATTTGGAGAATTAGTGACATTGGAAAGTTCAATATGGCGGCCGACAGTGGCATCATACCATCGAAATAAGTATGTAAATCGGTAGCGCAGGAAGCCGCCTACCAAATTTCGTGAAGATGGGGCCATAAATAAGAAAGTTATGACCGTTATGACCGTTATGTATAGAATTTCAAAATGAAACCTGTTTAACTTTTGTAAGTAAGCTGTAAGGAATAAGCCTGCCAAATTTCAGCCTTCTACCTACACGGGAAGTTGGAGAATTAGTGATGAGGGAGTGAATGAGTGAGTGAGTGAGTGAGTGAGTGAGTGAGTGAGTGAGTGAGTGAGTCAGTGAGTCAGTGAGGGCTTTGCCTTTTATTAGTATAGATAAAAGTTCAGTGTCATGCACTTCATTGTCATCTGAATTTACAGATAAAAACAAACTTATATCTTCATGTGAGTAAACCATTACATTAATTCACTTGATAAAAAAGCAGTTTTACCATTGCACACACAGTGTGTACATGTCATGAAAAGAGGAGGATGGCTTTTGTTTGCAGATCATTAATCTCAGTATGATGCCATTTTTATATTTAAGATGTGCATATTTTAATTGATAGCACTCTTTACAGCTAATCTGTTGAATATTCCATAGTTCCAGAACAAGATATCAGTGCTCACCCAACACTAGAGCACTAGCAGGATTATTTGATTACCACTGGGTATTTCTCACACTGCCAAATCCACTCCAACAAATGGGTAGATGATCTTATTTATGTAATATTTCCATCCACTATAATAACCCATTTATTCTCAGAAACTCAGTTTTAAAAATGCCATGTATACCCTTACTTTAGCTAAAGAAACTAGGATGTTGGTCTCTGAGAAACCAACTTTAACATGACTGACATGTTTCAGTGGCCAACTATCACCTCATCCATATTATCTAAGTAATTGGGAAATGAGTTACAGAGAGACAATTATGCTTCAGATACAATTTTACTAATGTGAGCCTCTCATCATCTTTACTTTCAATATTGGGATTTCAAGACCTTTTCATATGCTAGTGAAGAGAATAACATTTACAATAATGGCTGCATAATGATTACGATGATCTTTTATTACAATTATTAGATTGCAATTATTTTTATCAAGTTTATATGAGGATGTATTCCTTCCCTATGCTCTGTTTGTTACTATCATTAGAAATGTGTAGTGGCAAGTCATTAATTGAGAGAGGGCAAGATGTTAGTTCCTTGTTCACAGCCATTAATGAGCAATCAGATGGCTAATTGAGCAAACCAAGAAGCACAAAGCCAAAACAAGACTAGCTGCAGATCAGTTAAACTTGGGACTAACCTTGTTCCTCTGTTTACTGAGACAGCAGTTGGCCAGCTGGGTGCAAATCCTTTGTATACAATAATTACACCAGGACTTTAACCCATTCACATCACATCACTGCACCTCCAGGTTGGTTCTTATGAAATGCTTTGCCAAGTCTTTACTTCAGTCATTTTCCATTGTTCAGTTTTTATAGTAGGAGGTCCAGACTTGACTCTCCTTGTCAGAAAATGAAGCTTTGGATTTCATTCAGTAGACTTGTCCAGTTAAAGTCCATCATTGACTTGGGGTTGTGGTTTTTATGTGTATTTTCTTATCAATGGGCTAAAATAAAATTTGATGCTGTTCTACTCCATTCATCTACAGGAATGAGTGAGCCAGTTCTAGAGGCAAGTGTAAAATTTCTTCAACCATGTTTCATGTTGAAGGTTTATGCATTGATCTTCTACAGTTAACTCTTTAGTTCATACTTGCACCTTACTGCAGCTCCTAATCTTTAACAAGCTTACCTGCCTCCAATTCTTCTTTCAAGAATGCTGTTATCTCTGGGCACTCTGTTTTTGAAACCAGTTCAAGGTTTTCTTGTTGCTGTGTAACTTTTATGATTCTGAACCCAAGGGTATATAGCAGACTGAGCTGTTTTTGTGCCAGCTGCTGATTTCACTATTGATAGTTATAATGATTTTTTTTCTTTCAGTTGGTCAACTACATCATCACCAATTGTTATGCGCATACTATAGTTATTCATCCTTTTCAAAATGGTCCACATTGTTGATTTCTCAACAAATGTTATCCTATTGACATAAAATATCATGATGTCCCATATCTGTGCATTCTAAATCACTCCACTCCTGATGGCACTAGGAATAATGCACAAAATAGCGCCAGTCCATCGCAGGGCACTCTCATACATTAACCCACACTGACATTTGTCCGGTTTCCCCAAATTGTAGATTCTTGGGATGTGGCTGGAAAGCCAATGTATCTGGAAAAGAAGGGTTGAACGGGCATATTCCACACAGGCAATGGCTGGGTACCAGGGAACTGGTGTCACATTCTTGTTTGGGCCTCATCCCTGGCTCTCACCTTTTCCTATTCTTTTTGTTGTGTCCCTGGTCCTTTTACCTGTTTTTATTTTTACTCCTCATTTATTTTGGAGCCTAAATAAGTACTGCTTTTAATGTGTTTTTTCTTTATTTTTTTATGGATTAATTTAGCATTTATTTCATGTTCTTTGTGTCTCTTTGGGGTTTTTAAAATATGAGGAATCTATATTAAAGGTTTATTTTGTGCTAAAAATAATTGCTAAAATAGTTAAAGTATTTAAGATCTTATCACAATAGTAATTTGTTTCTTGCATGGGCCCAAAAATTGGGTTTAGTGTGTGTACTGCTGCTAGCACTACTTCTACTTCTATGTAGGACAACTGGAGGTTTCAACCTATTTTTTCACCTTACTGAGGGTTTAAAGGTCAGGATTATGCACTTACTGGATGTCTGAAATAGTAAATAGAAACATAAATCCTTGTGAGTAATTGCGTAAGTTATTCAGTCTTCTTGGTTTCAGAAATGTGTACAGTGATATTTTGACTACATCATTATTTAGTGATTTGGCTGTGACAAAATATAGGACTGACTCATGATTTTGACATAGCCTCATTTGGTGACATACATTTCATCTCCTGATCTCAATTTAAAATTACATGTGCCTTTTCCTCAGAAGACATTGCATCTGTGGCCTCAAAACAGTCAGTTTTTTCTCAGGTGCTGCTGCAGTTAGTAGTGCAGTTGCTTGAGGGAGATTTGAAAAGCTGCCTAACCTCAGCTCTTTGCTCTGGCAATGCCTTCTGTATCCTTCTTTTTCTCAGCAAGTTCTTCAGCAATTCTAAAAATTAAAACCTTTTATTTTTATGTTCTAACTTTTTTAGCTTGTCTTTTGGATGTAATGTTTACTCTATTACAATTTGTAATGATGAATATATCGATTTCAGACTTTTCGCAGTTCTGCTTTTAACCATATTTTTCATTACATATTAAATAGATAGATAGATAGATAGATAGATAGATAGATAGATAGATAGATAGATAGATAGATAGATAGATAGATAGATAGATAGAAACATTATTACAGGGCTACATCAGCAGCCAAAAAGGTAGAAATAAAGTGCTAGTTATGAACTACAGTGTGCTAAGTATCAAGACCCAAACAATGAGTCAAAATATCCATTTTCGGCATCAAACCCTGGCTAGTCAGAAAAATGGAAAGCATGATATCTTAATAAATAAAAGATTTATTTTAAAAAATCTTTGAAAACAGTGAAGAACACAAACACACAGAAGGGAAATCCTTTAAAATACTTTACCCCAAAAGTAATAAAAGTCTCAATATGAAAACAAAAGAATGGACAAAAGATTGAGCAAGAAGATCACAAAAATCCAGTAATTCACAATATGTAAAAAGAGCAAAAGACACAATAGAACTCAGCACCACCACAGACATATTCAATGAACCATAAGGGACTGTGAGGTTTTTTTTGGTATTATAGAAGTAAGGGCAGTCCCTTACCCTTCTACTTTGGAGACCACCTAAATAACATAGCAGAAGATACTTTGACATATAGAAACTTAATTATCAACAAAGTTAACATAAAGAACAAACAAAATAAACTTAAATTAAATTATTCAACCCTAGTCAGGGGGTAACCCTGGCTGAGTGTGACATTTACAAGAAGTGGGTATGTAACATCAGATAATATCTGTTAAACACTTGATATCAAAACTATTACACATAATGATACTCTATTGTTACCCCAGTAAACCGCTAGCTTTAGTGTAGTGGCAATTGATGGAACGTTACCTGGCTTACTGGATGTTGCACAAATTTAGATTTCTAAACACACCTGCAGCAAGTACAGCACAAGCTGCTTCTTCATAATGCTTTTTAATTTTTGTTTTCTTCTTTTCTGTGCTCCTGGCTAGTGTTGACTTGAAGCCATCTCTCTGCTCGTTAATGGAAAATTACTGTAATGGTCAACAATGTTAACTTAACAATTCATGAAACAGCAATAACCCCAAAAGGTGTGGACCACCAGAACTCTGCTTCATTAAGGTGGCTGTCATTTTTTACATTATACTTCAGTGATGTTGCGCGATTCACTAGGTTTAAGATTAGGATTGCTGGAGGAGCTATCTAGCTCAAATCAAGCAAACCAAGCGACAAAAATGTGCAATCCAACTGGCTGTCCAGCTGAGTTCCTGAGTCACGATGGTCTGCTTGTCCTCTAATCATGGGCCCCATGCAAAGTGTGTGATCTGCATATAGGAAGGGGCAGCTCTGGTTCTCAGCCTTGGGGATGGTTCATTATAGAGCCTTATGGCTGATGGTAGACACAACCTAATATAGCGCTTCTTGGAGCAACACATTTGTCACAGTCAATTATTAAATGTGCTCCTCTGTTTAGCCAAGACCTGATTTGAGGTGAGAGTCATTGTCCAGGATAGCAAGCAGCTTCCCAAGTGACCTCTGTTTTACCACTTCCTCCAGTGGGTCCAGCCTGATTCCCAAGATTGAACTAGCTATTTTAAACAGTGTATTTAGTCTGTTGGCATTACCTGCACTAATGTCAGCACACTACGGTATAGAACAATACACTGGCCACTACAGACTGGTAGAAAACATGTAAGAGTGGCCTGCATACACCAAATAACCTCAACGTCCCCAAGAAATAGAGGTGACTCTGACCCTTATTGAATACAGCCTCTGTGCCACTCAAGCCTTTTTTTCAGATGCACTCCACAGGTATGTCCTCACTGCCTCCACATCAATGAAAAAACCGAGGACAGCACAGGCTTGATTCTCCTGAAATCTACGGTCATCTCCTCTGTCTTACTGATGTTGAGCTGTAGGTTGCACCACTTTATTTATTCTCCTGCCCACTGGTGATACGCCCAACTATGGCTGTGTTGTTGGAAATTTTCTGCAGATAGCATCATTTAATGTTATATCTAAAGTTATTTTTCTTTATTATGTTATTTGGATATGCCATTTAGTTGTTTTACATTTTTTTACTTTGCAGCATTTTGAATTGATATTTTGCTTTTAGTAAATTATTCTTTCCGAGGTTTTGATAATTCTGTCTATTGTTTCCATGCTCTTCGTTAATTTAGTTTAAGAAATCCTCTTTGAATATATGATAGTTCCAGGTCTAGTTCTTTGTTTTGTTCTCTTTCATCAAACATATAAATTTGAATGTGTGTTTGCACACTGTCAAATTTAGCAGACTTTCACAATTGGAAGACCGCAGGTTATGTTTTCTTCCATAATTTTCCCCTTGGGGTAACTTAGTTTTGTAATTGCACCTTCAGGGAAGTGCCCCTAGGAGCAGTGCCGGTCGAAGCCCATATAGAGCCCTAGATGGTGTCCAGAGTATGTGCCCCTTGAGTTTCATAAACAGCATTCCATAATGTACATTTTGCCCATTCAGTATTCTGTGTGTCCCCTCGTTGTCCGGATCACGCGTCCCTTGAGATTCCAAATTGACACCCCTTGGTGTCCCTAGCATGTTTTGGCCGAGCGAGTTATTCCAGAGTGCATGCCACTTGAGTTTCATAAACAGCACTCCTTCATGTCCATAGCACAATTTCAATAATATTAGACTTTGAGGACAGAGAGGAGTCCCCCCTTGCATGATTGCCCCCTAGGTGACCACCTATGTCACTTAATGTATTGACTTTCCTACCTATCAGTATTTTTTTGTACTTGGCACAGGTATGTTAAAGTGCTCCTTATAATGAGTTTAATCAGTCAAATTTTACTTTTGGGAATTTGTTAAGTGACTACACCTACACTTCATTCCATCCACGGCAGTCCTAGGTATCCCTGCTAGTTACTGAATAATAGATATATTAGTTCAGTGTTTTGGTGGTTGTCTTCAAGAGATCGTATATTATTACATTTTTGGCCTTCCAGTTTTATGCAGATCATAATAACTGGATCCCTGAGGTAGCAGAATGGACCACTGCACCACTATTCTGTCCACTGAGATTGTCAATGTGAGTTGTTATTTGCCCAGTCACATTTGCTTTATTAATAAGTTTTAGGCAGGGTGAAACAGTGATGAGCTGCACTACTAAAATTATTAAAAGTAATTTAAATCTTGGAGCAGGAGATGAAAAAACATAAGTCAGGAAACATGCTATGTTCTTAAACCTGGAAATCAAGTCGACCTTTCGTAAAACCAAAACATAATCCTAAAGTGTAGTCAAAATAACATTGCCAAAGATTTGAATCACTGCAAAAGTAATATTGAAATATGGAGCGCAACGTGTCACAGGAGTTATCTGTTAAACTTGGATAAAGAGGAAGTAAAGAGCAGTACCTTTATACTGTTGTACTGCGGATGTTAGGTTTGGACCTCCGACACGATTATCATAATGACGCAGTAACAACAGGCATCATAAAATATCAGTGTCCATAAAAAAACAAAACAAAGTCAGAAAAGATGTGAATAAACTCTAATAATATTAAAATGTAAATGTAACAGAAAAGTGCCCTGCCCGGGGTTTGTTTCCTGCCTTGCACCCTGGGGTGGCTGGGATTGGCTCCAGCAGACCCCCATGACCCTGTAGTTGGGATATAGCAGGTTGGATAATGGATGGATGAATGTAACAGAAAACTAACATCAGAATTGGATTCAGCATCCTGAAAAAATAAAATACATAAATAATGATTGTGGGACAGAATCAAACCCCTTTGTTCTTTATGGGGCATTTGGCTGTACCCGTTTAATAAACAAAGAACAGCGGCTCACATGGGTACTTACTGTAAACAGACAAAAGGATAGGACCACCGGCCCGTTCTTTGTGCTCTTCGCCATTTTGCTTGTCTATTGAGTGCAGCGTTCTTTCTGAGAGTGACCTTCCCATCAAGTCTCTGCTAATATAATGTAGAGCCATAAGTCACGTCACTGTTTATGCCTAAAGTCATCCTCCACTCTTAGAGAAACCAAAGGGGGTTTAGTAAGGATAGTGGAACACTCGTATCCTTCCCTAAAAGTTCAGTTTCAGTTTAAGAGCACATTCCATTTTAGCTCATTTCCGTGACAGATAAAGTAATTAAATAAGGTTTCTTTCCTGTCTAGTACCTAATAGATAGATAGATCAACCCTATTTGAAAATGGCTTCATACAGTACATTATGTATTAAAGGCTGAAAGGGAACTGCACCCCGACTCCAATCAAGACAAATACAAAGTCTCGTGCTAACAATAAAAAGCCACATTATTATGTAAATTCACTGCAGACAAAGCCACCTCTTCTCTTAACCCACCCAAAGAATAAGATGTGTATTTATATGCAGTTATCTTTCTTACTAAATCTGCATCCTTAATATCCTGGGTTATAGCCTTTCCCATTTTTGGGCTGTTCCCAATCTGTGCTTTGTTTTTATATGGCTTCAGTTATACCTTTTATGGTTGCTATTCCAGTTGATGACCATGTAACATGGAGGTCCTATGACATCATCAAGTCTTGCCTATGTAAGATGGCAGCACACAGCTTCCAGCATTCAAGCTTTTGAATTTGCAAATAAAAAAATGTTCTTTGTAATGTTAGTTGGGGACAGCTAAAAGAAGCCAGTTTCATAGCTTTTTCAATGTTATCCTGACTGCAGTTCTGGTTTTGTTGTTCTTTCTGTCTATTATGGTTTTCTGACCCCTACCTGCTCCTCTGCGGTTTTTGCCTTTACCCAAATCTTTCATATCCTGCTCACTTTACCTCTCTTTCTAAACTGAACATCTTTTTAATACAAGTGTCCATAAGATTTCCAAATGCTGGTTACCCTTCTGCATCTCTAATGCTAAGTGATTCTCAATTTTGAGTCTTTTAAGGAAGCATCCCAGAGGCCCACAGTGGCAACAGGGTTTTCAGTTTTTTAATTAGAAGCAGATTCTTAGATTCTTCAGTTCTTCGTTGAACACTGCATTTAATTAGAGGGCTTGCTCCTGTTCTCATTTTGACTTATCTCAAATTCCTACATATTATTCCTATGTGATAAAGCAGAATTTGCACCTTACTCTACAGCTTTTTCATTAATTTATTTTCAAATAATTTTCATTTCTTTTTTTGATGATTATACACAGGTTAAAAATAAAATTAAGTTAATTGATTTCTACCTCCCTATTTTATCTCTACAAATGTTTGTAATGCTCCATCTCTTGGTATGAAAAATATAATGCATGTTATTACTACAGATCTTTGTAATGCATCATCTGTTAGAATGAAAAATACATGACATTTTATTAGTGCAAATGTTTGTCCTCCCTGCGTGGAGTTTGCATGTTCTCCCCGTGTCTGCGTGGGTTTCCTCCGGGCGCTCCGGTTTCCGTCCACAATCCAAAGACATGCAGGTTAGGTGGATTGGCGATTCTAAATTGGCCCTAGTGTGTGCTTGGTGTGTGGGTGTGTTTGTGTGTGTCCTGCGGTGGGTTGGCACCCTGCCCAGGATTTGTTCCTGCCTTGTGCCCTGTGTTGGCTGGGATTGGCTCCAGCAGACCCCCGTGACCCTATTCGGATTCAGCAGGTTAGAAAATGGATGGATGGATGTTTGTAATGAATCATCTCTAAGAATTGCATTGACAAATGACACGTGCAATGCATTTTACTATTACAAATGTTTGTGATGCACCCTCTGTTGGAATGTCAAATGCAATACATTTTTTACTACATGCATTACAAAATACATTCCAATATATGGTACACTGCAAACAGTTAATGTTGAGGTCTACATTGATTATTTGAATTTCAACCCATCTTAGATAGGTAGCACAGTTAGTGTCCCTATAACCCTATAATAATGTGACCAACAACTTCCTCTAACAGAAAAATCTTTAAAGAATGGCAGCTGTTAATGCTTACAAAAGTACTGTATTGTGAAAATATGAATAAGCTGAAACTGTAGGGGGCACTCTGGTGGCACCCCTCCACAACTGAAACCGCTCAAAATATAAAAAAAAAAACAAAGATCCATGTATTCAATGACATGCAATCGAGAGCTATCCAAAGGGAACTTACACAATAAACTAAAGTACAACTTTGATGCTGTCAAGAATTCATTCTTGAAAACATTTTTGCATATGTTATTTTTGTTTAATTTTATTGTTATTTTTATGTCTTGGTCATATCACCATTTTGTTTGCTGTTTATCCGTGTGTATCCGCGTTTTGTGAGTTTGTAGCTTGGGTTCCTCCAAACTGTTTCCTCCACTGAGCCCCATTGATAGTCTCATCGTTTCTACCCTTCTGATGTCATCACACTTACTCTGCAGAAGATGGTGACATACTCAGTGCTTTGTTCAGTCTGTGAATGTGTTTTTCTAATGTAGGAATTCAAAGGCTAACTAGTTCGTTTTACATTTTAAGATTTCTTCTTTGTCTTTGACTTTGAGTTTTGGATTTAAGATTAGATTTTATTTGCCTGTTTTTTTTTTACTGTTCTTTTGGTTTGCCTTTTGAAATCCAATTTTTTTTCTGTTTCTTAAAAACTTATTCTCCGTTTACTTTTCTGACTTAGCCAGAGGGGTTTGTAACAGTTGCCTTCTTGAGAAATCATACATGGTCTGGATCTTGTCTGTCTGGTGTAGCGGATTGCTGATTTATCACGCCAAGTAGTCCATATTTTTATGACTCCCTTGCAAAGCATTTTCATGGCTTCCTTCCTACTCACCTCCCAACATAAGAAACCCCCATACCAAAGTTAGCTTTAGGACAATCCTTAGAATCACCTCTGGCTCTAAGGTATGCTCTGAAAGTCCTGGCACCCCCTCTTCAGAGCACCATCTGGTGGCCCCAGGCATCTCTCTTTATACATTTACTGTAAATTGCCAAGCACCCTTAGAGGTTTCCAGTCTGCCAACTCTCCATAATGCTGTTGTGATTCCTGGCACAACAAGGCTCGAAATTTGGTCGCAGGCTTCTAAATAGCAAAAGTTCAAAATATCCAGAAATTAGGAGAGGGGAAAATCCTCATAAAAAAATTCTGATCCAGGACAAATACTGGCAAAGTTCCTTTCGATTTACTTACTTGTTAAAGGTAAGCCACGAAACAGCTAAGGTCAAAACCATGAGTAAGTCCTAGGTTTCTCCACAGCCAAATCATGAAACAAAGTCGTATTTAAAATATCGTTGCACAAAATTCTGAGAACAAGAATATTGAATAACTAAAATTAGCACTCGCAACGTTTTAGATTTCTCTCCATAATCTCAGATAACCAAGAAGGGTGTAGCCTTGACCTTTAAGTTTTCAACACGGTGGCATCACAGGTTGCAACCTCATGTTCTTCTAAATAGCAACATGGCTAGCACATGTTCACCCACTAAGACCAAAAATATAACAAAATGGTGTCTGCACAGAATAAACCTTAAATAAGGATTTCTATATTTAATAACCTGGAAAGGGACACAAATGGCATAAATTGTAAATGAATCCAAAGGAAACCAACTTTCAGACAGGAAATTGTCCTATCTGCCAGAAAATCCTCATGACATTTCTCCTGCATTTACGTCCACAGAGTATTACCTTCCAGGAAACTCTTTCAATAAACAAGTTTCACATCATCCGGGTGGTGGCTTTTGTTCACTGACATGTCAGCATATCCTCACTCTTGGCTCATAATTCTTTGCTGACCCCTTTCACTGCTCTGTGGTGCCTTCTGTTCATCGTACCCTTTGCCCCGTGCCCCCTAATAGGAGCAGTCAGCCAGTGGTGTTACACTTAGATGAAAAATAGGCTCGTCCTTAAAGGGCAAAAGGCAACTGGAAAGAGAGATAAACACATTAAATGGAAATGAAAAAGCACTGATAGGGTCAGATCTAGGAGGTCACAAAGTGTGAAGAAGAGGTCACAAAATGTGTTATGAACATAAAAAAATATGAAAAAAGCAAAATATTCTGAGTCTGAGTCTAGTCTGAGTGTCTGTTAAATGAATTGCTTGGCTCCTGATTTACTAGATTCTTCCCATTTGTGACCCTGTAGTTAGGATATAGCAGGTTGGATAATGGATGGATAGATTTTAGAAGAAAGAATCCCCCAACAGAGTTCTATACCAGTGGGTCTTTGGTTCAGTTCTGTGGTGGCTGATTTTCATGTCAACCTGTTTCAACACAGTAACTCTAATTATGTAATTTCAGTAGGGTGAGATTAAATTACCATTTACAGTTCATTATAGGCTGTGGACTGTGGCATACTTCTCATTTACAGTATGGAAAATTCTGTCTTTTCTAGTACTTTTTTGGAGATACAAAATGCATTTACTGTATTGTAAATAAACATTTTCCTGGAGCTATATGCCCTGAATGCAGTGTTTTCAATTTTTTGCTGTAGTGTGTAATGACTGCTCAGTAGTGTTTATGTACCGACTGGTTTGATTCATGATCTGAAAGCAGTATTTGCTTTTGAGCAAAAATAATATCGTTTTGAGAAGATTGTTTGATTTTGCAAGACAAGTCAAAGGTTTTGTGAGTGTATCTTGAATTTTAGGGTTTGTGCTTAGTGTTTTGAGAAATGGAGAGGAAATGTGTTTTAGCAATTCAGAAAAACTGCAAATATCTAAGATCAGCAGTAGCCCAAGATGAAATATTAGATGCAGAGATAACCCATAGAGTGCAGTGTGGATGGAACAATTGGATGAAGGTATGAGGAGTATTGTGTGATCGAAGAATTAAGGTGAAGACTAAAGGTAAGGTTTTTAAGACAATGGTAGGACCAGTAATAATGTATGGAGCTGAGACACGGGCAGTAAAAGGAGTGCAGGAGAAAAAGTTAGATGTGGTAGAAATGAGAATGTCGAGATGGATGTGTGGAGTTACAAAAAAGGACAAAATAAGAAATGAGACAGTCAGGGATACAACAAAAGTGGGAGAGATATCTAAGAAAGTTATGGAGCTTGGAGGTGGTAGGTTGAAGTGGTATGAACATGTGATGAGGAGAGACAATGAACATGTGGGATAAAGAGTGGTGGGAATGAAAGTACAGGGGAAGAAAAAACGAGGGAGGCCAAAGCGGAGGTGGGTGGATAAAATAAAAGAAGGTCTGAAGAAAAAAGGCTTGAGTGGGGAGGCAGTGTAGGACTGAGCTGTTTGATGAAGGCTGGTCAAGAACATTGACCTCACACAGAAGTGGGAAAAGATGAAGAGGAAGAAGAATTAGCTGACTTTGTTTATTTTGCAATTAGAGAAGTGCAAAAGTATGAGATTTACATTTTGTGATGGCACAATGGCAGCGCTGCTGACTTACAGTTAAAAAAAACAGGTTTATATCTTGAATCCTCCCTGCCTAAATCTTGCATGTTCTTCCTGTGCTCGTGTGAGTTCCTCCCACAGTGCAAAGACAAGCGTATTAGATGGTCTGACAATGCTAAGTTGCCCCCCTGAGTGTGTATTCACCCTGTAATGGAACCTTAATGTCTGAGGGATATCATCTTCTCTGGTATTTGCCATCATCCCTGAAATGACCCACTTGACTTGTAACTTCATACCCAAACAGGTTACCAGTCACCCTCAGAATTTCTTGAATTTGTGCTCTCCAGGAAAGGAGCACCCGTAGCCTCCTGTAGCAAGTGGATCCTATGACTTCATGTAAGGTAGTTGAAGAGACTGCAGCCCACCAAGCACAGAGTTCCCCAGTAAAGGTTTTCCGATTCAGAGTCGCACTGCAGTCAAGCAAATTTATGAATGAAAGAAAAATGGAAACCACGCAACAATCTGAATTCTCTGTTTTTCTATTTCTTGTGTTTCTGACAGGACGCTTGCTGCAATCATGCCTTTTGGTGAGCCAGGGGTGCATTCTCTGTGATCTACAATTGCTTCTTCAACACCACCTGCAAAGAGACCTCCTCAAGACAAACAGGTAACAGTTAGAAACTCTCCTTTTCTCTAACTATTTGAAATGTTCACAATCAGGGTGGGGGGACATTCTCTCCTTGTTCACATAAAAGATGAAACGGAGCTTCTAGGGGGAATTCTCCACGCTGTGTTTGGCTTCCTTATTTGTGGCACTTCCCTGTTTATTTACTTCATTGTCGCAAGTTTCATTTCTTAAAAATAATTATGTGCCTCTTTTGTTCTCCTACCTTTAATTAGTTTTCTTCCTCACTCCCTCCAGTCACCTTGGCCCACTGCTGACAGTCATTTTGTATGCTCAGTAGAGAGACATGTTAAACCAATCCTTTAGATTTTTTGAAGAAGCAACTGGAATAGTTGACAAAAAAGCATATGACATAACTTACTTAGACTTTCAAAAGCTTTGATAAAGTCCCACATCAAAGATTAATTCTAAAACTAGAAGCTTGAGACATCACAGGTGGCCTGCAAAACTGGATCTCAGTTTTGTTAACCAGCAGGAGACACATAGTACAGATAAGAGGAGAATGCTTCACATGGAGTGAGATCACCAGTCGAGTCCCTCAGGGGTCTGTTCTTGGACCGCTATGTTTTCTGATTTTTATTAATGACACTGATTCTAGTATAGTTAGTTAACTTGTGAAATTCCTAAATAATACTAAAAATGGGGAAATGGCAGACACTGAAGTGGCAGAAAAACAAATTCAAAATGATTCGGTCAAGCTTCAAAGCTGGATGACCATTTGGAAAATGCAGTTTAATGTAGAAAAGTGCTATATGTGGGCAAAAGGAACATCAATTATAAATATAAGATGGGAGACACTGTCCAATAGGAAACAACTTCTGAAAAGAATTTAGCGGTTTACGTTGACAGAACATTTTCACTGACTAAGCAATTTACAGAAACAATTAAAAGGCAAATAAAATGTAAGGAAATATCCTAAAACTGTTGAATGTTAATCAAAGGACGTTATGCTCAGACTATATACTGCACTAGTAAGACCACTTCTGGAGTATTGTGTGCAAATCTGGTCACCACAGTACATTAATGACACAGCAGTTCTTAAAGCTGTGAAGAGGAGAGCAACCAAGTGAATCCCGGGCTTAAGGACACGTCCTACTGTGACAGACTCAGAGGATTAAATCTGTGTAGTCTCGAGCAAAGCAGAGTGCATGAGGACCTAATCCAGGAATTCAAGATATTCAAAAGCAGTGATAAATTAGATCCAGCCGAATTCTTTCAGATTAAGGGTAAATCACATAGTCGAGAACGTCAGAGGAAATTAAGGAGAAGTGCTTTTAGGACTGAAGCTAGGAAGCACTTCTTTACACAGAGAGTTGTGGAAATCTGAAACAAACTGCCAAGACATGTAGTTGAAGCAGAAACGTTGACAACCATTAAGACATATCTGTATGATATATTAATACAGCTTCGCTATTAGCTAAACAAATGGTCTTGATGGACTGAATGGTGTCCTCTTGTTTGTCAAATTTCTTATATTCTTATGTTAACAATCTGTAGAACAAAAAACAGGAGTTTTGCTATGTGTACAGGGCACAGTGAAATTCTTACTTGCCTGTCGTACCAGCACGTATCATGTTGCCACCCTCTGATGCCATTATAAACCAAATTGACTGAAATATGTGTAATGTCCCACCATTAGACTATAAGGGCAGAGTCAGCTGTCCCACTACCCTGTGTCCTCAGCCTCCTCTGATTGCTTATACTCTGCAAAACTAAGCCTTTATTTTCAAAGAGAAGAAAAGGTTTACCTCAAATGTATTCCTTTACAAATGTAAAGTATTACACATAGGAAGTAGAAATGTTAGATTGAACATACAGAGGTCTGAAATGTGAATGTACATCCTTATGAGAAGGACCTAAGAGTCATAATGGGCTTGTTATTATCTACACTCAGGCGATGCACAGACGCAATCGAGACGGCTGTCAGGTTATATATGATGTGTGGAGGACAAGTCAAGGAAGGTTATGATTAAGTTACTGTGCACAGCTTTGGTCTTTATCTTACAAAAAAAGACATAGCAGTGCTAGAGTAGGTCCAGAGAAGAGTGACTCGGCCGATTCTGGGACTGAGAGGTATGAGCTATGAGGAGAGATTGAAGAAGCCAAACCTTTTAAGATTAAACAAAGGGAGGCAACATGACGGAAGTGTTTAAATTACGAAACAAGTTAGTACCGTGGATCCCAATTGTTACTTTAAAATAAATTCTGCAACAAGAACACAGAGGAAATAATTGGAAACTTGTTAAGAGCATATATTGCACAAATGTTTTTTTTTTACGGAAAAGAACCATGGACAAATTAAATAAATTACCAAGTAGTGTGGTGTTGAAGACTTTAGGGATCATCAAATTGTGACTTGATACAATTTTGCACAATTTATGTGAATAAAATGAATAGAACTGTTGGGCCAATTGGCTTCTTCTCATCACAATTTTCCTATTCTAATATTCATTTTGGATCACGGACTGGTGTCTAGCAAGCTGGTAATCAGCCCACATGACAAAAAAATCTACTTAACCACTTAAATGTCTTCTGCAGTACTTGCATTTGCTACGTTTATTGTATCAATGGAGCTTTTAAAAAAGATGAGTAACGTTTAAAATGACTTTGAACTTGAAAAGGGAACCGCAAATAGTCAAATGTCCACTAGAGGGCAGCATACGGCTGTAGATGGTCTGAAATGAATGTCATTTTTATTTCCTTTATGTTTTAATTTTATAAGTGAATGCTAATTGTATTTTTTCAATTATGTTTTAACAAATATGTACAGTATTTTGTATTTGTCTTGGCCTTTGAAGATAACAGGGTCATCGGAGGTGACCAGAGCGTAATTCCGACTTTTTGTACCATTCCATCCAGAGGCTGACAGTTGATGTGATGCATGTAGCCTCTTATTCTTAGGTCCTGAATGGAGAAGGCAGTTTGCTTGACTGCCTGTACAAGTGCATGCTGTCCTGTTTAGGCTCTTACCACTCCTAGTTGGATTGCATCAGTCTTAGCGAGGGAGCTTCAGTGTTGCTAGGCAGAGGCACGCTGCTGTCTGCTTGTGCTCAAAGTCCAGATCCCGCTGCTTCTAACCTGGAGCTAGAAAGAGATCCCTGTTCACTCAGGCTGAAAGATTTAGGTCATGTTTAGAAGTAAACACCTAACTCTCTCTCTCTCTCTCAGCAAATCATCACTGAGCAGGGTGCAATGGAAAACACAAAGTGGATTCAGGCCAGTCCTGGAATGAGCTCCTGTCATCATACTGTACAGTAAATGGTGTGCTGGCAACTGGCAAATAACACAACTACTTGGCAAGTTTTGCATTGGAGTCCCCAGTGCTGCTCTGACTAAACAAATAACCTGTGAGGGTGAAGAGCGCGCTCATCAGTATGGACAGAGGGCCTCACTGCTGATACCAATACATGTCTTTAGACAACTATTAGGATAAAGAAGTCAGTCTTGTGTGATTTTGAAAACGAGAATGGTTAAGATCACACAATCCCTTATGGGGACATGGCAGCACTGACATGGGAGGATGAGCTGAGCTGATACATTTCTCTTCTTGCTGCAGAGGTGGTAAATCTGGAGAGATGTTCAGACTTCAGCTGTGATACTGAAGCAAATTGTAGGCCAAAGTGCTATCCTTCCTGCAGTAATCACCACATTAACCTCCATGGAGAGACGACTTCACTGACTTGAAGGACTGTAACCAGCAAATAAAGCACAGTGTAGTCTGAAGAGATGTCCTGGGTCTCTAATAACACTCAGTCATAATGCTAACTAGTGTGAAAAGATGACACCATTGTGTTGGACCACAGATGAGGGCCCTGTTTAGATTGATAACTCATAAATTCTACAATATGTACCTGTACATCATGACGCCATTATATTGGTACTCAAAACAGAGGTCAATGCAGTTCAATTTGTTAACCTCATGTAAAAGTGTTGATTTGTTGTTCAGTGTACGTGCAGTCAGCTTCATGTTTATTCTCAGTAGACTGAAGCCTACTGGTCAGTCCAGTGCCGTGACGAAGACCTAAATCGGGAGGCCGCCGAAGCAAACATCCAATTTTCTGTCTGACTGATTATAGCTCTCATTACACCAGCTAATTAGAGCTGTGCACACTCTGATTTGTGCTTCTAATAAGCTGGTCTCACATCTTTAAGGCATTCTTGTGGTTGTCATGCTTGTGGAAAGGGTGTTTTTTTTTTACCAGATTGTCCAGGCTCTTTTTACCTAAGGTTTGAACATTTTCTTACATTGGCCTTCCATATCAACCTCTTTTCAAAATAAACTCAATTGTCTTCAGTTGACAGAGAGATTTTAAGCTTTAGGGAAGACTACAACAAAGATGATTTGCTATGAAACATTCACAATACCTAATGATCTGAGCTTTCTCATCTGATGGTTTTGTGCTTGGGCTTCAGGATTTATTTATGATTTACCAGTGCTGAAATCAAAGACCTGTATTGGTGTTGCTCACAGTTTTCCTAACAGTTCTCCTGAAATCCAGAATCATGTTCAATAAAGAAGTGAGATGTTTGTGTTAGACTACATTAGGCCATCAATGAACAATGCCTTTCAAACAAGGAGCTTTTCAGGTTTATCTTTATCAAATAAGGAATAATTTAAACAGTTTTTAAAAACATGTTGTAATGAGACATAAAATTAGTCCACCATTGGGGCTGAAACACATCTTATGTCTTGGGGTCAAAACAGGCGAGCTCTTCGTTGTATCTTCCATCTTGGAGCTTAGTAGCTATGCGCTTCATTGTTGAATTGAGCTGCCAGCTTTGGAGTTTGTCCTCTAATCTAACTTAACTTTAGTGGTTGATCTATATAGTTTAGGATTTTTGGTTTTACATTTACTGCAGAATCAACACATTACATATCAATGATGGAGTGGGTGCCCCTCCAGAGGTTTGAGTTTGATTCCTGGCTCTGTGCAGACTTTGTTTGTTCCGCATATTTGGAAGGACCTTTGTCTGTCTACTTCAGTTTCCTTTTCACATCTAAAAAATGTCTGTGAGTCACGTTAACATCTCGTAAAGCACTTTGAACTGCACATTTTGTATGAAAATTTGTTACAGGAAAAAATATTGTTACTGTTATTCTTGGTATCCTCAAGGATGGTGTGAACTCTAGGGGTGTCAGTGAGCCCAGTACACAAGACACAACTTCCACAGACAAAATTCCAAGCTAAAAAGAAGTTCTTTTATTGCTTTAGAATACCTTGACAGGCTTTTAGGTCAGTTCACACTGTATAATCTAGTACCTCAGTTGCCTTTCTCTTTCCTACTACCTCCACGCTGAGTGTTGTCCTCTTCCTCACGACTTTGACTCACTTTAAGTGAGGCTAGAATGCTCCTTTTATGTTGGACCCAGGAGATACTTCCGATGTCATGATATAGCATGGTGGAAGACTTCTGGGTCATGCGGAAGATCCCCATACTGGGGAGACTTTTTTTCCGACTGCACTCTCTGGTGGCAGCCAGGGTTTTCCTTCAGAATTACACTTCTCATGAAATCCTGCAGGAGTACAAACTAGGACCATACTAGAGTAGCATGACCGCCTTTCACTTTGGGGGATAAACTGTCCTCAACTGTTAGTCTCCCCCATTCCATCCAATATATGACAGCCCCCACTGTGATATGAACCTACTGCCATCTCAGCCAGGTTGCACCTCCATTTATGCAGTCCAACCATTTTGGCCTCCCGGCTGCGTAAGTTGTTGTTTCTCATTCCAGACGAAATACCTGTCCATTATGGAATCTACAATGGGTAGAAAATTGGTTCAATATTGAAATCAAACAGGTAGGGTGAGTGGAATTTCTTAAGAATCACTTGATATTAAAAGTGGTGCCCCTCAGGGATCAGTACTGGGGCTACTACTCTTTTTAACATACATAAATGGTCTTGATAAAAATATGATAAGTTTACAGTAGATTAGATGGAATGGTGGGCAATGCAGAATCAGAATCATTTCAAATGGACCTGGGCAGAATTCAGACTTAAGCAATGTGTGGCAGGTGATGTTTAACGTAAGTAAATATAAAATATTAGGTGCAGGAAGCAAAAATCTTAGATTTGAATACACAATGAACATTACTCCATATGAGGAGGACCTCAGATTCACAGAGGACTCGTCATTGTCCACATCTAGACAGTTTGCAGAAGTGATTAAGAAGGCCAGTCAGATGTTGGATAACTTAGCATAATGTCCTGACTCCAGGACTGCAACATATGAGCTATAAGGAAAGATTAAAGGAATCGAACATTTTCATCCATCCGTTTTTGTAACCCACTTATTCAGCACAGGGTCCAGAGGAGGTTGGGGCCTATCCCAACAAGCATGAGGCACAAGGCATCTTTTCAGTTTAAGCAAATGGAAATTAAGAGTATCATGACTGGAGTGTTTGAAGGAAATTAGTACAGTTGAACTTAGCTGTTACTTTACAATGAATTATTTAACAAGAACACGGTGACACAGAATGAAACGTGTGAAGGGTAAATTTTGCAGAATCATTTGAATATTAGTAGTTCACTCAGAGACCCATAGGTACATGGTATATATTGCCAAATAGCGTGGTAGAGAGAAGAACGTTAGGGACTTTCAAAATTCATCTTGATAGTATTCTGCTAAAGTTAGGTGAAGAGGGTTGATGAGCTTTGCTGGGTTGAATTGCTTATTCTAGTCAAAACTGTCCTTACATAAGTTTTGTTCTTAGTAAAAAAACATGCCTAGATGAGGTGCCAGTCCATCAGTAGCATACTCAAACAACCAAACAGCTTTAGAGTCACACACACTTCTGTCTTTAGGTTGTGGAGGAAAATCAAACAGGCTATAGACATGGGGACAATATGTCATCCCCACACAGTGACCCTGTTGGGGTCTGTGCTCATCAGAGCTCCATATAGTACTCCAGATATAACTTCTCAAATTTTAACTTTATACTCCTTAAGTAAAGCATTTTGCACTCTCCCAAAAATGAACCTCTGAGAAGACCTTTCAGTAAAGGCACAAGAAGAGGCCCTGTTTAAAATAATGTCATCTTAATGCTGAAGATGGGGGCACTCCCCACATAAATCATGCACCATGAGAGGCTCTGAGAGACTGTCATATTGTGGTCTCCATTTTAAAGAGTGATAAAAAGGTCGGGGTTAAAAGGTGAGAGGTCTGGCTGCATCGATCTGTTGACGGCTAAGCATTTTTACATCTCTCTCTTGCGGTTTAATTAAACATTCAGCAGATGTTCATGTACTTGTACTGATGAATGCGTCAAATCCTGATTAAATTTGTCTTGTCTGTAACAGATTTTCATTTTCACACGCTTTGCTCTGCTGGATATCCTCTGAGGTGAAAAAGATGGAGCAGAGATCCTTCTGGATTGAAGCAGGTCCCTTTTCCATACCTTTTTAAAAAGTTCCTCTTGAGCCTTTATAAAGAAATTGCTTCATACTTCATTCCTCAGAACTGTCTCTCCCGTAGTTGTGTATTTGAAATATTAAGTACCACGCTCAGTATCTTGCTGTAATCTTTGATTACCTGTTTAAAGTGGTCCAGGCATTGCAGGGAAACACAAGCTGTGTAGTGTTCAGCATTTCTGCCTCAGGTTATAGGAAACTGGGTTAACAAAAACAGTTTATTGTAATGGTTTGAATGTATATTTCTGAAAATGTACATTTTATCAATTGTCTTTAGTTTTATGCCATTCTACTTACATTCTCAACCCCACTCAGTCCTATTCAGTGTCTATTCTGCACACACTAGGAGTAAGGCAAGGAGCGAGTCTATCACAGAGTCTGCTGGTGGAATGCTGGGCCCAGTTGATCTCTTTGTAGTTTTCTGCCTCTGTCTGTGTGGGTTTTGGCTGGATGCTCCATTTTTCCTTCCACATCTGCAAAACTGTTAGTGTGGACTGGTGTCCCTTCCAGGGATACACACAATGCTTCCAGATTAGCCTTCCCATGACCCTAAAACTGGGCTAAGTGGTTTCAGTAAATGATTGGATGAATAAAGTTGATATCATTTGCAATGCTGAAACCAGTTCTTCAATAATGATTTGGGAAAAGCTGGAAGTTGTTTAAAAGTAAATTTCACAAAATGTTCAAGAAATGGTTAGCATGGCGAGGATGTTTTCCTCACAGCTCCAGGGTGCTGGTCTCTATCTCTGTGGATTGTACATATCTCCATGTTCATCTATATTGTCTTCCCATGTCAGTTTTTCACTCATTGCTAGTATTTACGTATCTTTAATGAGTTACTCTACATTTGCCCTTACAAGAACTAACATCTGGGGTTGTCCAAGGTTTGCTCCTGGCTCTCGTCAGGCACTACTGGAATTACACCCTTACTCCCAGTAAAATAAATTCAGAAATTCTCTTCTTTTAGAGAGAGTTGGAACTTCATGTTGTGGTAGGCATCAACCTGAGGATATTTTACATCAAGATTTAAAAATTTTGGAAATATTATGGGACTAAGAATTGATCAGACTTTATACACTGAGCTGAGTTGTCTGGCTTCTGATATTCCTTTATCAATAAATATTTAAAAAAACTTCTAAAATATCCACCTTAACAAAAGGATACATGTCTGTATGTCTGGTAGTGTGTCCATCCAGGTGTCTCATTCCAAAAGATGGAGCATCACAAACCTTTGTAGTAATAACATTCATTGCATCTGTCATTCCAACAGATGGCACATTATAAACATCAACACTGCCTGTGTGAGTCCCATACCAAATGGCATATAACAGAGACATATGCATTGTGTGGTCCACTGCAAATGTTAACAATGAGGTCTGCTTTGATTACGTAGTTTCCAGACTGTTTTAGGTGGATGGCACAGCTGGTATTCTTTAAAAATATATTGCTATAAATATGAATATACTTTAAAATATGTTACATTACAAATTAAGAATAAATGTGTTACAATAGGGCGGTACGTGGTAGCGCTGCTGCCTCGCAGTAAGGTGACCTGGGTTCACTTCCCGGGCCCTCCCTGCACAGAGTTTGCATGTTCTCCTCGTGTCTGCGTGGGTTTCCTCCGGGTGCTCCGGTTTCCTCCCACATTTCAAAGACATGCAGGTTAGGTGGATTGGTGATCCTAAATTGTCCCTAGTGTGTGCTTGGCATGTGGGTGTGTGTGGGTGTGTGTGTGCATGCCCTACAGTGGGCTGGCGCCCTGCCCGGGATTTGTTCCTGCCTTGCGCACTGTGCTGGCTGTAATTGACTCCAGCAGACCACCATGACCCTGTAGTTAGGATTTAGCGGGTTGGATAATGACTGACTGACTGACTGTGTTACAATATCTTACAGTATACTGAAATATATTTTAAAATAAGTAAATTATTGCCATTTTTGCATATTGCAATATTTTTTACAATATATATTTCTCAAATATTTAAAAAACTAGGAATAATATACTGTAAATTCAATCCACCTAAACAGCATGTCTTTGGATTGTGAATGGAGAGAACATGCAAACTCCACACAGGGAGGACCTGCGATGTCTCCTTGTTGTGAGGCAGCAACGTTACCACTCTGCCACCCTATTTGGAAATCTATTTGTTGCAATATATTAAGAAATCTATTTGTTGCAATATATTAAGAGAAGTATGTGTTTCATTATACTTTATTTATAATCTTAAAAAATATTTGAACTACATATATACAGTATATATATAGGCATTATATTCAAAGGTATCTCCATATATTAAGGTATATTACAACGCATTTAAGTTTCGCAAAGGTTTAACAGATAGACCAATGTTACACTGCCAAGCTGTTTTTAAGTACAAGTGTATGCAAAAAGAGGAATAAATAGATACAAATTTCCTTTGCAGGCATTAAGACTTGCGCTCTAATAAGGCAGGACTGCAGTTGTTCGCTCCGAGTTCACTACAGACGTTGGATTAGATGCAAGGAAGTAGTAAATTCAAGAGATTTGCACTGAAGAGTAAGAGTTTAGAAAGGTTCAGCAGGAAATTAAATAGAGTAGATGGGTCAGAAGAAGGACAGCTTTTATAAGGCAGCGTAAAAGCTTGTTAGAGAGATTGTACAACACATTGTATATAAAAAAGAAACAAAATAAAAGAATCATTTATGCAAAAAGGTTTATGATAAATAGAGGGTCTAGTGCAGTTGTTCTCAAAATCAGTTCTGGGGACCCCATGTAGCTGCATGTTTTTGTTCCAACTAATTTTTGTTTTTATTGGACTCCTGGCTGAAAAGCCGTCAGTTTTTCTAAGAATACACCATGCATTTATACGTGGTACTTAGGGATAATTTAGTGGTTTTTTTTAGATTTTGAATTTTTCATGCTAATCAAGATTTCCATTCCACTCTTCCAGGGGATCCAATTATTTCCAATTATTTTACTTCAGCATTCAGTGTTGCTTACCTGGATGTTTGTTATGCTCATTGTCATTTTTGGGATGTAATTAAAGGAATAAACTTAACAAAGTTTAACAATTGATTTAACAAAAAAGGGATTGTGAATCTGGGGGCAAAAACCTGTAGCCATAGGGGGTCCTTAGGACTGAATCTGAGAACTCCTGCTCCAGAAAGAAACAAGTAAATGTAAAATGAGCACAGAGAGCATTCTAGACTTAATAATGATGCTGGATATAATGAAGGTTACTGGGACTTTACTGGGCTATTGGTTCTGCAGTCATTGTTCGGGATTATTAGTGGCTTGAGCTGCTAGAAAACAACTGGCTTAAATCATTTAATTATCAAACAAGCATGTTCTACTGCTCTATAATTGTAATAGTAGGAAATGTTCTGCTTTGTTGGAGAATCAATTGTAGAGCTGTTTACCATTGCAGAGTCACAGCTGCAGGTTCCTGGCTTCAAATCTTGAGTTGGGGACTTGACTATGCGGAGTTCACACTTTGTTTGTGGGCCTGCATGGGTTTTCCCGACTGCAGCTCAAAGACATCTTACTAGGTTAACTGTCAATGCTAAAATAGCCAATCCCATCTTAGTCTTGCTGAAAGCAGATGTATATTATGTATGACTGGATACAACTTTGAGTCAATTGTGCTTAAAACTGGATGGGAATGATTAGATAGCTCAGTGAGTGTCACATTTCTAAGCCAATCCAATGCCTCAGGAAGTTGTAGGGTGGAGATTTTGAACTGCAAAGACCAGAGGCACTCCCATTAACCTGGTCCGACAAACAGCAAGCTTCTGTTTACGATGAACTGTCTACAGGCAAGATGTCTGCTAACAAAACCCTATTAGACATATAAGCACACTGCACTTATTTAAAATAAGCATAACCTGATGTAAGGGAAAAACATTTCTGTAGCATCAGATTATACACTGGCATTCGAAGACATCAATGGATGAATGATAAACATGAAGAACAACATTGTCAGAGGTGCTATATGTGCAGTCTAATGTTCAGTGTTATAACAATAGTGTAAGAGTCGAGGTGAGTTTAAAAGAATTAGCAGCTATATTTGTGAAAATATGGACTGCAAAAGATGCATTTGAATTATACAGACTGCCACACTCCTTTAAAAGGACTGCCGTTAAGAGAGCTGGTAACAAAGATTTCAATCCTCAAAACACCCGAATCAACAAATCTGCATGACAACACCACAGATGATTCTGAAGAGCATCCACCTTCTGACTGTATGTGTAAATGAATAACTAAAGAAAAGCAACATTACTGTCTAAATGGTAATGCAAACATGCCATGGCAAAATAGCAGCAGCCTTTTAACATGTTGTATATCCACAGACTACAGTGCTTATCTAAGCTTTATTTACTGTTATAATATCATATGTGTGTGTCTGTCTGTCTCCACTGTCTCACTGTTCATTGCAAGGAGCAAATTAATTATTATGATTCAGTTACCTTGCACTACTGTGCTGTCGAACGGTAACAATTTAGCCTTTTATTTTCTCTCAGTGTCAAGTCTTTTTATAGTTGTGTAGGATTTCTCCATTATTGACTACAAACTTTTTAATGCGTTGTCCCCAGATGTGTGTTCTCATTTGAGAATCACACCTGGCCCCACAGAGTAATACTAAAGTGACCCCTTAAGAGTGAGTATGCGTGCGAATGAGTGTACCCCACAACGGACTGACTCCCCTTCCAGGTTTAGTTCCACCTTGTGTCTAGTGTCATCTGGATAGAGTTTAACTCCCCACAACTCTGAATTGAGCAAATGGGTGGATAGACCTTAAAAGAGGCTGAAACCCTTTATTGAGTCAATAGCAGATATTAAAAAAATTGGGAGTGTGCTCCCCTCGACTTTCTCGTATACCGAGATACAGAAAAAGGTCATCAGAACCACTTCTAGTTGTGCAATATTTCTCAAATATTATATCTGTTTGTTTCTCATCATAAATAATTGAAAATATCGATACACAATCATTTATCTCTGTTTATAATCAAACTTTATATTAAAATTATATTTTCGCACTTTGAGAGGTCGAAAACAGTGATGGAATTTTTCATGATTACGCATTACCTAGATTACATACAAAGTAAAAGACTTATAATCACCTAAAAACATAGAAAAAGTGTTTTTATATTATATAATATTTGTTTCAATAAACTGCTATAGGTAAAACTGCATTTAGCTACATGATGGCAGAAATAAAAAAATAAATAAAATGAAATGTTTTACCTGGAACACGATGGGGGATGTAGCAGCTTACTGTCCCCATTACATCTTTATATTTACATGGCATGTTCAATTTCTACACATTATTGTTAATCTGATGATGCATAAATTAAAATAAAATGAATACATTATTGAAAGCATATGCGTTATATTGAATACAGCTTTTAAAGTCATGTACACATTTATACTTCCATGATACAAAAAATTCGGATGGTTGCTTAAATAAAATTCTACTTCCGGTTGAGTCATTTTTCTCAAATTTCATATCAGTTTGCTTTTTATCATTACAAAAACCTATAAAAAATTTGAATCATCATAATTATAACTATAGTTTACTTGAAACTTCGCGAAAGAATTCAGTTAATGTACCACTTCTGGTTGCCGGAATTGGTCCAAAAGTTGACAGGATTCCTTATTTTTCATATGAAGTAGGAGTACAAAATCTCATTGACCTAAGTCAAAACATTTACACACAGACAGACATCATTTCAAAAGTGGTATTTTCAGACTCAGGAGGGTCTAAAATGTCAAGATTTATCAAAATCTCGAGGTCAAACGTTTTCACAATTCCTGTACTTTCTCTATATTATATATAGGAGAAAGTAAAAATAAGCTGACGCAGGCACTATCTCATCAGCACATGTGAGCATCAATTCCTTCTCTAGAGAGATTATCTTCTTTTGTCAAGATGTGGCTGAAATGTTCCAGTTTGACAATAGCTGATTCCAGTATGTATTTGGGTCTAATTTGATGTGAATATCACTTACTGTATATGCTCATTGTGCAGTCTATGGTGTGTGTGGTTATCTTCTCCAAGTGCCCGTATTTCCCTTATTCTTATCACAATGATTCTTTGTTGTCTGTAATTCTCCTTCAAAAGAGGTGACACTGTGATGACCATTTAGGAAATATTCAACTTTCTTGTCATTCACAAGGTTCAATGAGATTCTTACTTCCATTTCTCCCAAATTAGTGGCTGCGTTATAATACTTAACCACAACAAACCCCTGTCTGGTACCCCACAGCCTTTTCCTACTACAACTGTATCTTTTACATCTCACTTAATGGCGAGAGCCATTGATGATTTCTAGCATGTTTGCACAAGACTTGTGATTAATCAGAGAAGCCTCAATTCTCTCTGCTCACTGACACAACTCCCTCGTCTGTTAGATGTCTGCTGTCTTTTGCTTTCTTTTGCTTACTGTGATACAGCTGTTCATTGATGGCCAGCTTTGCTGTTTTTGGGCTAACAGAGAGTTTCTTGACTCTTTCCCAGGTGTCACAGGTGGTTTTGTTTTAACAGATGGCATGCATGCTTGCAGATGGATTCACTTAGGCTCTGGTTTTATTGCCCCAACGGTTTTCTTGCCAGCTATAATTCAAGTACATGACTCTGGGCCTGTCAAAATAACAGGGAAGAAGGACAAGCAGAAATCAGAGAGAGCATCTCAAAGTGTCCAACACTGATATACATAGAAAATGCATTAATTTATATTAATGTATTAAATTACTAAGAATACAAAAACTGTGAATGAAATGCTGATAATCCTTGAAGGCTCTGAGGTTATAGCAGGGCCATGTACAGCCTTAGTGGGATCCTAAGCACTTTATCTATTTTGGCCCAATGTCTGCGTATGGCTTGAGGGCCCACTACCGGCCCCAAGACCTCAAATGGTCACTTTGCTTGCTTTAGCTGGAAGGTGGCCATGAGTTACCAGATTGTAAATAAACCATATATATATAATAAAGCATGTTTGTTAGATAATCCAAAGGTGCTTTGTGTATTAATTTACAAAGATTACTGTGTTAGACAAGTGAAGCAATGCATTGCATTGACAGAACATATTGTCAGATGATATATCACAAAAAGAGTTTTTTTCTTCTTCAAGATCCTTTGCTAACTAAGTTGTCCACATTGATAAGAAAAACATATGACACATACAGCATCATCCTCCCTGGAAAAACCTATGTCATGCAATATAATGAGGACTCTGTCCAAAAAAATTTCAAATTCAAAAGGAATAGATAGATAGATAGATAGATAGATAGATAGATAGATAGATAGATAGATAGATAGATAGATAGATAGATAGATAGATAAGAACTTTATTTATTCCAAGGGAAATTCTTTTGTCATATACATGCTCAGTGCAACAAGAGGAATAAAGATAAGGTAATAAAGAGTTAAGAAGATCAGTAGTAATAGTGCAAACAGAATAACTAAATAAACAGAATAACAACATACAGTAACTCTCAACAAAATATCAAATAACTATAACTATAACTAATAGTTTGTATTATAACTATATAACTCCTTTTATGCAAAGCAACAAACAACTATAACAAAAAACTATAACAGATATAATAAATTACAGATTATTAGTGCAAGTGGTGCATGTGATGATGGGAAGGATCACCTACAGAATGAGGAAGAATTATACAGTCTTATTGCCACAGGTAGAAAAGATTTCCTGTGGCGTTCGGTTCTACACTTGGAGGCAATGAGTCCTGGAGTCAATGACTTGGATTCCATCTTGGCTGTGGAAATGAGGTCAACTTTTGCCCTTACATACTGTAGATATTTGAGTGGCCAGCAAGGTCTGGCATCCCTACATGTGTTTTGTGGACTTCATGATTGTGGTATATTTTGGAAGGTGTTGTAAGAACATAGTGTTCAAGACGGCTTCTTGTAATTCAAGCCTTGTATTTTCCTGCTAGGTCATGTGCATTTAAAGTGATTGTAGGACATTACAGGGGGTCCGGAATGTCATTCAGACCTTGTGTTTGCAAATCAGGAATTGTGTTTGTGTGTTTGCTATTAAGTCAAAGAGGCTGTAGAACTTTGCCAAGTGTGCATTCTCTTCTATTGATGATTTTTTATGGTTAGGATGTCAAAAAACAACTGAACCATGGAGAGCATTTGTGTTGGAACCTGCAAAGGAAATTTTTGTTCCTTGCAAATGATGTTGTCTTCATGGTCCCCTGTCGCTTTCTGTGGTCATTCACAATGGACACTGATGAGAATTAGCACATCCAAAGCAACACTGGTTTGAGATCTGTGTGCTAGGGGGATTCAGATGGAAGGGTTCAGGTTCCTCATGGAGTTTTTCACATAATACATCATAAGTGATGATGACATTCATCAATGAACTGCTGCCGCAATGGCAATTTTACATACACTGTAGCAGTTGGTGGTAATAAAATGGGAACTAATGGATGAAACTTATAATTTACTAGTTAGTCCATACTGTCATCCTCACCTGTAGTCTCAAGCTCTGTGTAGCGATTAAAAGAAATGAGACTGTAAATACAAGTGGAAAAAAAAGGTTCTTGAACAGAGCTGTCGGGTACATTCTTCTTAATGGAGGTGCTTAAGAAAATAGTAGGACCTCAGCGCAGATCTCCTGCTACTCTGGAAAGACAGGAGTATTTGATGTGGTTTTGGCCTGTACTCTCTGATATTGTTTGGGCCTGCATGATAGACACTATATGAGGTACACTAGGAGAAGCCTCAAGACATGCTGAGGGGATTATATTTCTCAGATGACCAGGAAGCACCTTGGGATACCCCACAAAATGAATGTTGCTGAATATTGGATGGCCTAGTTGGCCCACTATTACTGGAGCACTCACCAGGAACAGCAATGGGAAAGGGAAAACGAGTTAAAGTTTAAAAATGCAATTGCAAAAACAAAGGTGTATTTTCTCAGCTGTCTGTTATGCTTTCAAGGTACTAAGACCCTAAGTGAAGCTTCAAATTAATGTTGACTTATGTTTATGTTTATTTTTTGTTGTGTCTTCTATTTTTCTATTCATTTTGTAAAGCACTTTGAGCTACATTTTTTTGTATGAAAATGTGCTATATAAATAAATGTTGATTGATTGATTCATTCATTCATTTGTCACGGTGCCAACTATTCAATGTATCTGAGAGATATACACGCTGACAAATCAAGAATGAATCTGGTAGGTTATTGTCATAGAATTTAGATCCTCACAGGAGTTGAAAGACTGTGAGAAAATAGTTCTTAAGTACATTTAGAAGGCCTAACCATTGTAAAATGATTTTCATTTCAGAAGCAATGTTGGAAGTCACATTGTGAAAAACATGATAAGGTATAGAGCTGCTATCCAACTTTCTTATATGATCCTTATATTCCTGTTGATGGCACATTTTTTGATTGTCAGCAGTCTTGGAAGAAATTTTGCAGACTTTCATCACACGCATGAGCTAAAGGAGATTTCTAGTTTATCAGGCTTTTCTTGGGTTAGTTAAATGTTGACAATTTCAAATATTTTCTTTCTTCTTAGCGACCACTTCATCTTTGCACATGGTCCATCTTTGATTCTCAGCTAATCTGGGGATATTTTATTCACAGACTAATAGCCTTATTCTCGCAATTATCATCAAAATCGTTATTAATTTCTGAATGATTTCTCTTCCACTTTTACCATTTTCTCACATACAACCTAATTCACACATTGCTCTTAAATTCTATTTATAATACCATTAGGGGAGGAAGATATGTCTGTCAGTTAACAATGTGCTCTCAGTCCTAATATATGGGGTATGTAAGTTGTTCTCTTTATTCTTCGTACACTCCTAGGTATAGCTCACCGCCCCTCTGTCACCAGCTATAGTAGACAAAGTCTTAGAACCTTTTCATCAGATCTCATACACATCCATCCATCCATCCATTATCCAACCCGCTATATCCTAACTACAGGGTCGCGGAAATTGACAAATATCTTTAATGTAATGCTTCAAAATCTGTGACACCAGACACTAAATATTATTTAAACTGAACAGTCCCATCATATCAACACACTGAAGCCAAACACGAGAACACAGAATTTGGATTATAAAACAGCCCAGAGGCAATGACATTTAGGATACTTCACCACTAAAATGGACAAAGAAAATAAGATAAATGTAACTCCTGCCCCCTTTTAGAGCCTCCATGGGCAGGGCACATGAGATTGTTAAGACGGTGTCTACACCTAAGCGATTCCCATATACCATATCCTTAAAATTCATTATCCACTTATTTAAAAAATGATATTATTTGATCTTTATAATAAATACAATGGAAATTAAATCAAAGGCTCAAAACCAAAAACTATTTACTTAAATACGGTGCAGTGGTAGCGCTGCTGCCTCGCAGTTGGGAGACCCGGGTTCGCTTCCCGGGTCCTCCCTGCGTGGAGTTTGCATGTTCTCCCCGTGTCTGCGTGGGTTTCCTCCAGGCGCTCTGGTTTCCTCCCACAATCCAAAGACATGTGGATTGGTGATTCTAAATTGGCCCTAGTTTGTGTGTGTCCTGTGGTGGGTTGGCACCCTGCCCAGGATTGGTTCCTGCCTTGTGCCCTGTGTTGGTTGGGATTGGCTCCAGCAGACCCCCGTGACCCTATTTGGATTCAGCGGGTTAGACAATGGATGGATGGATATTTCTAAAATCTAAATATTTTAGGAATTTACTAACACACCTGTGAGCTCACCGAAGTTTATCATGAACGTCAATCTCACTTACAAACTTTTATGTTTGAAGTCCCAGTTGTTGCTAAGGCTCACCATGATCTTTAAAGAAAAACTGAATGGGCCCCTTTAGTTGCATGTCCTCAAGCCTGGTAACAGGTTTCAAACAGACCTTCTTGAATGGCTTCACACTTACATTCAATTGCTCCAACCTTCTTTTCCCATTTGGCCTCCACTATGTGTAGCTCCTTCATATGATGCAAGTCACATCTTCAGAAAAATAGTTGACTGGGCAACACTCCTTGTCTATACTTCTCTCTCTGTCATCAGACTTTTGACTCAAATCCTTTAGTCACACTTTCCACTAGCTCCTTGTCTTCACACTGCCCTTTGCGTTATGTGTGGAACATTTTCTTTCTTTGGTCAGTTAACTATTTCAGACTGCCAACCTATCCCTTTCTGTGCAAAACTGCACTTTCACTGACCGGACCATATTTTCCATCATTCCAAACTTTATTTTTATACCAGTTGAATTATCCATCTCCTTCATCATCTCCTCCATCTGTTTTCTCTTTCATCTTTCCCTTTTCTGTTTTTCTGCATTGTCCCTTCTTTTGCTACCCTTTCTACTTCTATCCCTCTCCTGTCTTCATCCGTCTTTCCTTTTCCCTCTCAACTGCTTTCTCAATTAGCCCTACCTTTTTTTCGCCCCTCCAGTCCCTTTTACTAACCTCACCTAGCCAAAATAATCCAATCAGGGACACCAGCAGCCATCAAGCTTGGCTTTACGCTCTCACATGCTGCCTAGTTGCACTTCTTTCCAAGCATTCTTTTTCCTTTTAAATGAACTTTATTAAAACATCTCACAACTCGTTTTTTTTCTTTGTCAAAAAATACACCAGGTTACTTAAATATATACATAAGGAATAATACTGGATATATGTAGTGATAAGTGAAACAATTTGCACAAAACTAAATTCATAGTGAAACTCAATGTTTCATTTCACAAAAAATTTGCATAACAAATTGCATTTCGCTTCCATTGAAATTCGTAAAAAGGTGTTTAGTTTTGTCTGGATCCATTTACATGTATTGATGCTGCATGTGTTTGTGTGTCATTTATTATTTAAATAAGGATCTCTGGTCCCTGCCTTGTGCCCTGTGTTGGCTGGGATTGGCTCCAGCAGACCCCCGTGACCCTGTATTCGGATTCAGCGGGTTAGAAAATGGATGGATGGATGGATCTCTAGTGGAAAAAAATCAGTTGATTTGTTTCTTGTCACGTGTAGACAAATTATTGCGGTGTCAAGTGGAAGTTCTACTGATGCAATCTTGGCAATCGCAGTCCTAAAGATGCATAGAAGACAGAAAAGAAACTCAATGCTCCACAGGGCATAGAATGTGCATACCATCAGGGTCATCTGCAGGAATCAAGAAACCGGAAAGGGGGGTTGCTAGGTAACAGGAAGAGAAGAGCGGCATTCCATTTAGTTAGTTTTCCTGTGGAGAAAACACAGTAATTTGCACAATGGTGCATTTTGGTGTGTATTCATGTGGAAAATACACAGCATGACACATTTTTAAAAAATGTATTGTGCTCTTCAGTGGTGATGTGAATAAGGAGCATAAATAGAATTGACTTTACTGGTCTGCGGCCGAGTATCTGCCGACAAGAACACAGGGAATTTGCAGAAGGGAAAACGAGGCTTTAGGGAGCAATATTCTTTATTTTTCACCCCTAAAATCTTTTAAAAATCACAAAAACTCTTTTAGTGAGTCAAAATGAATTTTAGTGTCAGATTCACAAAACCGTATGTAAATAAAATCCCGGCTGTTTCATCACTCAGTCCTTTCTGATAACAGAAAATGTTATTTAATTCTGAAGCTTTCATTCTGTTATGTCAGGTTAGGCTTTATTTTCCCTGAATATAATGATTTGTGGAATGGAACAGATTAGTAATCATTCATTTATTTTTTCTTCCATTTCTTTCCAAATATTTAAATAAAACAGACAGACAGACAAACAGACAGATAGATAGATAGATAGAATACAGTCTGAACACACACCAGAAAGACTAAAAAGAAAGGAAACTTCTGACTTGGCTGTCACTGTCACACTGACATTAACTGCAGATGTGTTGAAGTTGGTATAAAGGAATCCCAGTAGTGTTTCTTGACACACGTCTGCTGAATAATTCATTGGCTGAAAGTCCTCAGTGTTAGTGTGTCATAGACAGGATGTGCAGCATTGTTCATAATGTCGCTCAGTTTTGTTTTAATTTTCTCCTTTGATACTACCTCCAGGGAAGCCAGAGTGCGTCCCATAACCAAGCCTGTCATTTTAAATAGCCTGTTGATTCAGTGAGCCTCTCTTGAAGTGATGTTACCAGCTCAGCACACCAAAATGTAGAAAATTGCACTAACCATCACAGAGGTGTAGAAGATGTGAAGGACATTACTACTCATATTAAAGGAACATAGTCTCTTAAGAAAAAAAAATAAGAGCCTCCTCTGCCCTTTCTTATATAGTTCATTTGTGTTATAAGACCAGTCCAGTCTGTCATGGATGTGAACCCCCAAGTACATGTACACCCACTACATGAACAGTGACTGGATATAAACTCATGTGGTGTGGCAAAAGTCACTAACCAGTTCCTTGGTTTTGCTGAAGTTAAATCGCAGACAATTCTCTTTGCACCAAGAAACAAAGATGTTCACCTGACTACTGTACTTTATCTCATCCTCCTCATCAATACACCCTATAAGTGCAGAATCATCAGAGAATTTCTGTAAGTGATATGACCTTGTGTTATATTTATAGTCTGAGGTGTACAAAGTGAAGAGAAAAGGAGACAGGGCTTTTTCTAGTGGTGCTCCAGTGTTGCTCACATCCACTTCATAAACGCAGTACTTGGGTTTCACAAACTGCGGTCTGTGTGGCACCATAAGCTTAGCCACCTGCATATGTCTGAGTTTAGCCCTTAAACAGGGATGGCTGGATGGTGTGGAGGCTGGCCCGGACACAGACAGGCAGACATCATGTTGTCACCCAACACACGTTTATTCATCAGTCCACACTATATACGAAAGTGCCACACAAACCCCCAAAGTCCCCAAAGTCCTGGCCACACAATGCCTTACTTTCTTCAGGCCGCCTCCTTGCCTCCTCCAGCAAGCTCAGTCCACTTCCACCCGACTCTCACCCCGAATAAAGAGAGGAACCCGGATGTGCTCCAGGTGCTTCCCGGCAATCTCCCACCGACACGCCCCCATGTGGCGGAAGCACCAACTGTATCCCCTCCAGCACTCCAGGTGTCCAGGCTCCTCTTCCCTCCAGCACTTCCTGGTGTGGTGGAAGTGCTGAGGTCCAGGGCTCCAAAGGCATGGGGGCGCCCCCTGGCGGTGACCACGGGCCCCTACCGGGTTGAGCTTCAAAGCTCTGTACCCATGGTCCCCATAGCAACCAGGGTGGCTGCCCCCACATGGTCTGAGATGGGCGCACGCCCTCTTCCGGTCCTCCAAGGCGTCCCGGCCGAGTCGTCGCCGCAGGCATCCCTGACAATGGTATCAAGTGCATTGGCATCATAATCCTCACATTGCTGTCAGCTTTTTCCAGGTAAGAATAAACCTTATGGAGCAGACAGATAAATTGCCTCTTACACGCCAATCTTTGTCCAACAGGCAATATGCAGTGGGTCCAGGTGGTCAACCATAAGAGGACTCATATTGTCCACGACCAGCATCTCAAAGGTCTTCATAAAATAAGCTATAAGTGCCACTGGTCTGTAGTTTTTAGGTGAACTGGAACAATGCAGGATGTTTTCCACAGCAGTGACACTTTCTGGAGCCTTAGGGAAGAGGTGACAGAGGACACCACAAAGTCGGTACAGATCGCAGATATAAATGAGACCAAGTTAGATAGCCTGCTGGTTCCTTTGTCATTTTTATCTCATTGTTATTTGACAGCTGGTTAAGAATACAAGGAGCAATTAAAAACAGTGAATGCAGCTGTTTAAGACTAAAAGTAGCAATTAAGGCTTTGGGATCTTAACAAGAAAATTAACTAAAATGAATACAAAAATGTTGCTTGCACAATAATTGGCTACTAATTAAGAAACTGGATTGGAATAAAAACCTGCAGCCCTTCAGGATTAAACCTGAGGACTTGCTGCTCTATACGTGAAGGGTAATTCCAGAGTACTGTACTGTATGTAATATTTAGGAAACCATGTACCACAAAAAAGTGAAGCTGTAAAGCAGACGTTAGCAAGAGGTACTTTTGTCTCAAAGTACTTCCTAAGAACACAGGAGCTATTTTGAAGTGATCTCACCTTTGGTACTTCAATTCAGCACTTTCATTTTCAGAGAAGGAAAATTATGCCAAGCTGAAGAAATTCAAAGTGTCCACACAGAGTGTTAAAACTGCCGCTTTGAATTTTTTAATTAAAGGCTTCATGCAAGAGGCAGCATGTTTTGTCTCTTTGCATGCTGAAATATTAATTAGAAACAGCCAGAAGGACTGCAGCTAGGAAAAGAGATTCAAAGCCTGCAGACTTGTTTGCTGGACTGCGGTTTTTATGGATGTGCTGACGCTTATAAATATTTGTAACTTGTTTTTTGTGTTACTTGAGGGGTGAGGTCATAAATCTCCCAGGGTCATCCCTGCTTGTTTTTGAAGAAGTCTTAGAAACCATCCATCCATTTTCAAACCCCCTTATTCCAATTCATGGAAGCCAGAGACTGTCCTGGCAACACTGCATGAGAGGCAAGAAGCAATCATAGGTGGAGACCCTCCAGCGTATAGCCAGAATAGGAGGTTGTATTTTTTCCATTTTTAGTGGTTTTAACACACAAAGCCATAGTCAGGCTTCAAGTTCTACAAAAGTAAGAACCGGAGGAGGATCTCTGAAAGATGAGTGTATAAATTGTTTGATAACACCCGGAGAACATGCTCTTGCTAGCTCTGTGCAGTTATTCCTAGGCTGGGATATGGACTCAGGATTTTCCATGTGTAAGGCAGTAGTGCTAAATGTTACATCATCATGTCGCCCGTTTGAGAACAGCAGCAAGGATCAGTGCCCGTTTATCAAGCGTCTCAGAGTAGGAAAACGGTCCTAACTGGCTCAGAAATGTCAGAGTGGTGCCAATTTGGACCTATTCTTAGAAGTAGGAGTAAAAGCATTGTTTTCATTTTCATTATATACTCGTAACTTTGCTGTGATTAATAGGAGCTTGTGAGCTCAAGAAAACAGAAATACCTGCAGAAAACTGATGCAGACACAATGAGGATCTAAAAACTCATTGAAAGTGACTGGTCTGGGATGTGAAGCCAGCCTCTTAGAGCTGCAAGGCAGCAGCCATAACCACTAGCAAGAATTAAACACCATAGGAGCTCACACATTATTTGGGCACCTCGTGTGAAACTGTCTTGTGGGATTCTCCCTCCCAAGCTGGGTTAGACGTTATGCCGTTAGAATAGCAGTGTTTTACTTAGAGTTAGGGTTATTTTTTAACGTTGTTATATTAAGAAAAAGTAAAATTTTGTGAGTGCCTTTAGCCCGCTAGAGAGAGCATATGTCGTCTCAGGGATCCACTGGGACTCATTGGAGTAAAGTTGCCTGTGAGTAAAGAATAGTGCCGAGGGGACTCCTCGTCACATGACGGATTATTTTGGGTTGCCGTCCAGAGGAATTGACCCACATTTGTCTGGGGGAGTTGCCCAGATCTCTTTCTGGGTTTGGCAAAAGGTCTCAGTAGACAGTAATGTTGTTAAATTGATAGAAAAGTTCTGGGTTCAAGTCCCAGGCACATAGAAATCCTGGGTTCAGGATTCAGGGGGATGTTTCTTTCTTTAATAAGAAGTTAAATTTCTAGCACAATCTTTTTTGGAGAGCACAAATGTATTCATTGGAATAAAGAGGGAGACGTTTGCTTGTTTATTTATGAAAACACCACATATGCAAAAAATGATTTCCTCATCCTAGATAGTTAGGTTAGGTCCATTAGGTTACTTTTTCTAAAAGAGCAGTTCCCTTATAAAATCTACTTCATGATTGACCGTTTCTCTTCATTTGAGCTGATTTGCACATTTTGGAACGAGTTTTAGTATCCACTCAAAGGATTCATGTGTCACTCCACTGGGGTTATGAATATTCTCCCCTTTAAGCCTGTTGTATTCAATTTATGTTTTGTTCCAAACTCTTCTGCATGCAAATCTTGAAGATATTAGGACTAATGGCTCTCCTAGCTGCTCTGGTGTTCTTTGTTGTACTTTCTGTGCTGTCAGTGAAATGTAATCCAGGCCTATGCAGATCTGAGGGATTTTAAAACAATACATTAGCTTGTCTGTGAACCATTTATCTTTAGAGCTTTTGAGATACTTGGCAGTGGAGATATCTAAAGGGAGAGCGATTCAAGATTGTGTTAAATTATATTTTAAATGAAATACAAGAAAACTCTTACTGTCTGAATTATAGGAGGGCGACAGGACCCAGTCTGGGTCTACACTGCACTATTATCTTTGAATTAGTCAGAATCCGTCTAATGCCTTTAAGTGAATTTTCCAAGTATCTCTCCATTCTTTTCGTAACCAAGTAATGTGGTAAAGGTTCACAGTAGGTAAGTGCCTATCGCAGCAGCAACAGGTGCAAAGCAGGGACCAACCTTGGATGGTGTGCACTTTCTATCTCACCTATATCCAGTGGACCAGTCATTTTTCTGGCTTACCCAGTTGCTCCCAATTCTTTTTCCTTTACACTCCACAATCTTTGCCTTCCTTTGGGTTCAAATGCATTCTTTTCATATCGTTTGACATCATCTCAAACCACAACTTCTTTGGTCTCCCTTTTGACTTCATCTTCTCCCACCTCCATCTTGGTGCACCTCTTCATTCAATCATCCTCTGTCATGATGAGAGAAATGATTTACATTAAATAGAATTTGCAGAAAAACTCAGTGCTTTGCTTCCTAAAACAATCTGGAGAAATAAATTGCGCCATGCTTCCAGTGAAATTTGAAGAAGAAAGATGATTAGTTCCTATCTGGAATCATTTTTAAGTCTGTCATTTAGTATTTAAATAAAAAAAAAATCACCAGAGGTGTGCATATCCCTAACTAGGATAAGGCGATTGTTTGATATTGATGGAGATGAAGTTGGCAGCAGCGACTTGAAGAGCACGATGGTGTGTTTTGGTGCGTCGCCGTGTGAAGAATATGCAACATGTCACATTTTCTAAAAATTAACTTTGCTCCTCCATAATGCTATGAACAAGAGGCATAAGCAGAATTGATTTTACCGGTGTGGTACAGATTACATGGATTACATAACATGAAAGCATGAATAAGGTATTAAGGAGCAAAATTTCTTGTTTTCCACCCCAAAAGAAACCTTTTTAAACCCCAAAGAATTCTTTAGTGAGTTTCACGTTTTGCAATTGTAGAGGCACATGTGAAACGAATTGTACTGTTATTTTCCCAGAATCATAGCAAATCGAAACTTCACTTACCCTTTGCCTTCTACTCCATGCTCCCAAAGCACCTCAGTCTGTTTCTTCTCAGCACACCTATCACCTCCACACCAAGCCTTCCTCTTCACTCAACATTCATTGTCCTGCCGCTCCATGATACCCTCACCTATACCAGAACTGTTTACAGCTGATATTTAACTGAGTGTGCCCAACTTCGGGAACCTCAGGAACAAAATTCACCAAAATAATGGTGCCCATGAAAACTAAGATGGTGTCAGAAACAGTGTAGAAATATTTTAACATCATTAAATACAAGTCAAAGACAAAACCCTTTACAAAATTTGCGTTCTCTGTGATTCAAACCCTAGACCAAAAGAGATAACATTAAGAAAAAACATTGGGAAGTTTGTAAAACATTAAAATAAAACAACAACATTACACAATCTTCTTATGGAGACATGCTGTTTGATTCTGAAATTATGCTATATTGATTACCTCTCAAGCCTGTCATGGAGCCCAGTACCTTTACTCAGCAGCTTCATTTTGGCCATTTGTATTTTCAATCTCATTTTTTCTGTCACTATCCAAAGCTGGTCAGTTGGTTGGTAATGTAGACCATCATTATGATTCAGTCTGCAAAACTCCTTGTTGTTTGGTCAATCTTGCAACCACCACCCACTTTCTAAACCCAGTCAAGATGTCCAGGGTCTACCCCAAACATTGATCTGAAATGGCAGAGTTGATGATGATGTTGCCATCTGTGGGAGTTACAGATGAACCTTATGCTCCAGGAACACCCACTTCTTCTAACTCTAATTTGAAGTTCAGGGTTACTTTTGAAATGAACAAGAAAATATGAATTTAAATTCATCGCAGGGTTAAGGGAAGATGAACCCAATGAGCCTCAGGATTTAACAGTCATTTTGATAGTCCACATCAAGACATTCCTTTTTTACTAAGTGGCTGGCAGCTGGACAGGCCATACTGTAAGTACTTTAATCTAAGCTATTTTAAATTGGTGCTTTAGCTTGCCTGTGAAGCATATGTCTGTAGGGCCTCCAGGTACCTGATGGCGCGTGCCAGCTAAAGCGAGAGAGAGCAGCTTAGCGGCAAGTTGGAAGCATCCTGAGCAACACACCCATCTGAGGGTTTGCTAAGCCTTTAAATTCATGTGATGAGATAATCTGCCATTAGCAGTAGACGATACAAAAAAAAAACTGCTTACCTTGTTCAAACAGCTGCCAGGAGACAGGAGTGCAGAAGACACATCACTGTGTCTTGATTGCTAAAAAAAAATAAAACTAACAACAGAGAAGAATACAGGGAATTTCCCAAATCCTGAGTCGTGAGTATGCCAGTTTGTCTTCAGGTCTGGCTTGAATTTTAAAGTCCAGGCTACATGTGGCAGTGCTTACTAGGCGTGTGGTATAGAGTAAATTAACTCCTCCATGTCTGGAGTCACCAAACTAGTGCACTGTGATCTCGACAACAATGACATCTCGGCTGACCTCTTGTTAAAAGTCCATTTCCAGTGCTGCAGCTTATGCAAAAATGTATCTTGTTTTCAGAGGTTCATGTTTTTTTAGGTTCTCAGATGGTGTTTCCTTATAAACAAGGCATTCTTTCATTTCCTTTGTTCTTAAAATATGTATATTGTATTCATCTTTACCTGAGTAAGGTTTAGATTTATTATTTATGTCAGTGACTTTGCTGCAGATTACCTGTATGAACGTCTCCTTTTTTATCCTGTCTATGATATTGAAAAATCTCCATCTGTCATCCATCCATCCTCCATAAACTCTCCTTCTAAGGACAGAAGCAGACTGATCTTATCCTAACAACAGTACACAAGCAGAATAAAACCACTCCAAGTGGAACACACGACAATTGGGGGGTATACATCCATACTTTATAACTCAAACAAAAAAATTTGGACTGCTTTCACACAAATAGAACAGCTGATACTCTCAAAATTACCTGTCTGTTTTAAATTTAAGGGTACACATTGACACCGGGACGTTTTCAAGTTATAAGTTAACCTAACAGATTATTTTTGAATGGGCGGTGGCCACCACAGTTCCCAAACTGGAACATTTCAAGGAATTGAAATGGAGCCCAAAAAACAGGCAAAGATCAGGAGAGGTTGAAGGAGTTGAACTTCTTCAGTTCCAGCATACAGAGATTAAGAAGTAACACAACTGAAGTGTTTAAAACTGTGAGGAGAATTAGTATAGAGGATCCCAGCTGTTATTTTAAAATAAATTATTTGACAAGAACTTGGGAAACCAACTTGTTAAGAGCAGATTTCAAGGTTCAAGCAAGTAAGACTAAAATGAACAAATTAAATCTTAAATGCAAACTAAAAACCTACAATACACAAGGTATATCATACAGTTGTAAAATTATATAATAAGCACACTGGACAAAAAATGAGTCAACTCTGGATAAATTTTATCTAATAGTGATTAATTCTGGGCAACTCTGTCTGGTGTGAACACCACCAGTCTATGGATTTGGCTGACACCAATTTTCATTCACTCTTCCAGCACTAAATCACTCAGCTAGGTCGGATTGGTCACTGGCTTTTCACTCATTGCTACAAATAGTCCCACAGATTTCCTATTGGATTTCAATCTGGATATTTCACAGGCCAATCGAGATACAAGAATGCTTTAGGATGTTCCTCGTGCCAATCACGCACAGTCCCAGCCCTGTCTATGCAACAATTTGCATCTTGGAAGACTAGAAGAGCAGTTCTATATTTACTCTGGAGATGAAGCACTGAAGATAATAGAATGTGTTCCACCACTGTTTTTAGAGAGGTTTGTAAATAATCAACAAAAGTTGGGACCTGTAGGAATTATTTGCTGTCACAGTGAGTCACACATGGCGGCAGTCCCTATCTAGGAGCACATATTTTGACTGCAGTTCTGAGAACAGTTAGCTGTTGACTGTGATGTACGCCACTGCTGGAGGACCCATTGGACAATATGCTTTGACACACTTGCAACGCTGGTAACCTCCTGCACCCTTTGTCCTTTGGCACAGCAGAACACCATAAATCCTTTTTGCCAGTCACTCATGCTTGTTGTGCGACATGTTTTGCACAGAGAGAACCAAATTCACATGGCACATTACTATTCCTCACCACTCTTTGAGCACCGTAGTACATGACACAGCAGTTTGTAAGATGGTATTCATACTGGGGTGCCATGTGTTGGTGTCTGAAATGTGTATCACCACTTGCAGAGATGGTGAGTAATTTATGTTTTGCTGAATTTATTATGTCATTTGTTATATTATGACAAAGGTGATCAACGTTGATCCTGGAGGGCCACAGTTACAGCAGGTTTTTTGCTTCAACCCAGTTGCTTAATAAGAAAACAATCCTTGCGAAGATAAAAGGTCTTATTTAATTTCATGGCTTGTTAGTTTTTTAACTCTGCAATATCAGGCCATTCTTAAATCAAAGTTTTTTTCCTTTCTAATGATATCATCCAAATGATTTGAAACCTAAAACATTTAAATAATTTTCAGTTCTTCTGGGAGTTCAAGCACAAATGTGAATATTGGCAGAGTCTCTTCGCAGTCTTTGTCGTTTTTCATAAAACGTTCAAATCAGTTGATCGAGCGGCCCTGTGGGATATCCTGATATCTCTGCAAAAGGACAAAGGTCCAAATCTTTAGAGTGCTGGTGCTTCCTGTTTTGCTATATGGTTGCGAGACATGGACACTATCCAATGACCTGAGATGAAGACTGGACTCATACGGTACTGTGTCTCTTCGGAGAGTCCTTGGGTACCGCTGGGTTGACTTTGTGTAGAATGAGCGGTTGCTGACAGAGTCCCGAATGAGCACATTGCACGCATTGTGAGAGAGCATCAGTTACAACACTATGACCATGTGGCGTGATTCCCCGAGGATGATCCGGCTGGTAGGATCTTCATTGTTAGGGACCCGAGCACTGGACCAGGCCAAGGGGATGCCAACATAACACCTAGCTTGGGCAGATAGACGGTCATTTCCAGAGGGTGGTACTGGACCACGTGTCTGCTTGGGGGGTGCCAACCGGGATTCTGAGTTGTTTTGTTGCGTGGTGAGTGTGGCAACCCGCTCTACCAGTGCATACTCTCCAACATGACCTGATCTTATGGTGGACTCTGTTGCTTGCACCACCCTTTACAGGACTTTTCAGTTTTAGGCAGAGCAGTTGAAAGCCAAGTTGTGATGTTAAATGTTAAGATGTTTTCTTCAGCAACCTGTGCAGAAAGTTTTCAGGATCACTGGGGAGACCTTGAATTTCCCCAGCTGCCTCAGATGGTTCAGATGCCACCTTGCCTTTTAATCTGAGCTTAGATATGTTAAGTCCACATCAAGACCTCAGAGATGTGAACTTCAACGTACATGAAGCTACTCACGCTTTCCATTGTATCCCCTTTGACATGAAACAGTGTGAAGGACCTCTGCTGTTTACTGCTGAAATCCACATTCAGCTTCTTAATTTTACGAATGTTCATTTGCCTGACACCACAATGCCAGGTTCTCTACAAATTTTCTACAAATGTTAGGAAGTTTTTCTTCATGTAAAGAACCGTAGACACATGGAATAAATGACCAAGTAGTGTGGTTTAGAGTGGCAATTTAGGAACTTCAAATGATACCTTGATGTTTTTTAAACAATCTAGATAAATAGGATGGAAAAGCTTGTTGGGATGAATGACCTGATCTCATCACAATTGTTCTAATGTTCCTCACACTACTCTACCTACTGTAAAATCTCAGAAACCTTGCTTAATAAAGTGTAATACAATGACCACAACCAGAATCATCTCACAAGAGCAAGACAATTTGACTCAATTTTAGCCTGCCAAACATTTTCTTAATATCAGTAGACATTATTCTATAAGCAGCAGCCTTCATGGACAAAGCCAACTGTCGTAATCCACAGATTCCTTCTAACAAAGCTGGCTGAGTGAACTGTGGTTACACCAGGTCTGCACTGCAATTAACACACTGTACTGCCTCGGCAGTATAGGTGGACATTGATTTAGATGCCAGAGCAGTCATTTTTTATCTTCAGGGTGTCTTGGATGGAAGAGCACACAGTAGCTTTTTTTATTTGCAAGCAAAAATAAACAAAATCTTTCTTTTTTTATATTTCCGTCTACTCCTGCAAGCTTTTTATTCTTTCCGGACAAAAACAGTAAGCATTCTAATTAACTGTTGCCTACTGCATTATAACATCTCTTAGTCTATAATTTTGAGGAGTATATTCAGAGTTTTCCTACAGCGTCTCTCTCCTCCCAATCTTTTCTTTTTATTGAGAAGATAAGTAGAATATGCTGTTGCATTGTAACACATAACATTCTCTGGGTCATGGTGGCTCAAAACCCTTCCAAGGAGGATGTTGTGCAGGATGGTACCAATCCTAGACAAAGTATGAGTCTATTGTAAGGCAGGAACTAATGGCAGGAACGCTTTTATTCAACAGATCTGAGGCAGCATGGCATATGATCAGCAAATACAGGGAGAGCTGAGCTTATAAAGACTGGTATATTTTGCATAACACACTAGAACATATCACATTATATGCTGTATGCGAGTAGTAATGTTACTAAGACAGAACAGTTTAAAAGTTTTTGTTAATTAAGTTATCATATGATTGAGGTAGCATCGTCTTAGGGTACGGATGGCAGGAAACCTTAGTTACATAGAACAAATATAGATAGATAATATATTTTCTACAGAAGACACCAAGCAAATGACAAATGGAATATGCTAATATGACCAAGCAAATCACAAATGGAATATGCTAATTAAAAATTACCCTTTAGTCTAACCCGCAGATCTTTGGGCAGATGTAGTTGTTGGTAGCACATTTGAAAAAATGCTTTTGATGCTGCGACTCCTCTTCTTCTTCAGCCACCATTACCACTCAGGAGTGGATGAGAACTATACTAGTCTGTGGCTTTTTTGGCAGCTGCTGACTGACCTCTCCCCTGCCCCTGAAATTCACTGTCTGTGTGACCTTCTCTTCTGTTTTTAAGCACTTTCACACATGGTTCTGTCATTGCCTCCCAGAATAATAATGCAGGGAGTCAAATTAAGTTGTTTTGGCCAGCCCTGACCCTTTAGGACCGGAACTCTTATCTAAAGCCTACTGTAGATCAGCAGCGCCCTCCATAATGTTATGGGTCAAAGACACATTTTTCTTTGATGTACCCCTCTGCTCCACGGTTAAAAATTACAAATCAAACAATTCAAGCAAGTGCACATTGAGGAGTTTCATTTTGGGGTGTTTGCACACCACTCCATGTAGAAATGACAACACTTTTTCGACGTGGTCTTCCCTTTTTTAGGGCACTGTAATATTTGGGACAATTGGCGCTCTGGGTGTTTGTGGTTCCTCAGGTGTGTTTCATTCCTTCATTAGTGCTGCCATAAGATTCCTCGCCTTGCTTCTACTACCTTTGGAGTCTGTAGTGGCCTTTGTTCAACATGATTACAAGAACTGTGACAATGAAAGTCAAAGAAGCCATTATGAAGCTGAAAAACAAAAATAAGCCCCTTAGAGACATCAGTAAAACCTTAGGATTACCAAAATCAACATTAAGAAGAAAGGATGCATCAATGAGCTCAGTAATCACAAAGGGACTAGTAGGCCAAGGAAGACCTCCGCTGTCGATGACTGAAGAAACCTCATTATGGTAAAGAAAAAGCTGTCAGATCAGAAACAGTCTTCAGGAGGCAGATGTGGATGTGTCACCAACTACACTCTGCAGATGGCTTCATGAACAGAAATGCAGAGGCTACAATACAAGATGAAGACCACTAGTCTGCCACAAAAACAGCATGGTCAGATTACATCTTGTGAAAAAGGATTTAAAAGAGCCTGCAAAATTCTGGAAAAAGGTCTTGTGGACAGATGAGACGAAGATGAACCTGTATGAGAGAGATGGTAAGAGCAAAGCATGGAGATGAAAAGGAACTGCCCAAGATCCCAAGCATACCATCTCATCTGTTAAACATGGTTGTGGGAGTGTTATGGCTTGGGCATATATGGCTGCCACAGGTACTGGCACATTTCTCTTCATTAATGTTGAATCTGCTGATGGCACTGTCACAATGAATTCTGAAACATTTTATCTGCTCAGGATCAAGCTCTGCCTCCAAACCCATTCTACAACAAGATAATGATCTGAAACATCCTCCTCAGGCAACACAGGAGTTTCACAAACCTAAAAATGTAACATTCTTGAATGGCCAATCCAGTCACCCGATTTAAATCTAATTAAGCATATGCTGAAGAGAAAACCTAAGGGGACAAGCCCTTGAAACAAGCAGGAGCTCAAGATGGTCACCAGAGAAGATCCTCAGCACCTGGTGATGTCTATGAATCACAGACTTCAATCAGTCATTGCATGCATGGGATACGCAACAAAGTACTAAATACAGGTGCTTTAATAGATCTGCCATTGGTATGTCCAAAAACGTATGGTGCCTGAAACAGGGGGACCATGTAGAAAAAAAAATACAGGTGCTTGGAGTCCATGTTTGAGAGAACAATTGAGATATTTTCTGAAAGATTATTTGGAATATCTGATGTCTCATGTTCTGATCCCAGAATTGTTTGACTGTCAGCTGTTGTTGACTTCTAAAACCACATCTGCTTTAAAAGTGATCTTCATAAATGTGAAGTGTTCCAGCATGAAGCTGCATCATGTAACCAGAGGAATATCAGTAGATATTGACTCAGGCGCTGCCATGAGTGGCAGCCTTTCCAGCAGCTCCGTGTATGACTTTGTCTTTCCACCTTTTTCTCTATTTTTCTCTATTTCACTGATCACTCCTACCGCTTTCTTTTATGTGGACTAGTTCCCTGGACACTTTTTACTACTTTTTACTACTTGGACATGGATTTTTACATGCCGAGACTCATCTATTCAGGTAGTCAACTTCTGAGAACAAAGACCCGTGCCAGGGTGGTTCCCGATTTACCCAACGAGGTAAGAAGGTTGTATCATAGTAGCAGAGCCGGCGCTTAGCTAAAAGCTAAGCGGCTAGCGAGAAAATGGCGATACAAGCCTTTGGTTCCTTCTGTGATCCTGGGAAATGTGAACTCACTACCAAATAAGATCGACGAACTGGCTGTGCTGGTGAAAAATGTCAGGACCTACAGAGAATGCAGTTTGTTGTTTTTTTGTGAAACGTGGCTAACAACTAACATCCCAAATGCTAACGTGGAGCTACCTGGGTTTAGCACAGTTAGAGCAGACAGAGACGCAAATACCTGTGGGAAGCGGAAAGGAGGAGGACTTGCTCTCTATGTGAATACAAGGTGGTGCAACCCTGGACATGTAAATGTCAAAATCTCCACTTGCTGCAGGGACATTGAACTGTTGGCCTTAAGTCTGCATCCCTACTATTTGCCCAGAGAGTTTGGGCACATCATTGTTGTTATTGCTTACATCCCTCCTCGGGCGGACACGGAGATAGCGGGTGACGTCATCCATTCCGCTGTTGCTAAACTACAAACGCAGCACCCCGAGGTGCTTGTGCTAATCACTGGAGACTTTAACCATATGATACTGGACAAAACATTATCTGCCTTCACCCAGTATGTGGATTGTAACACCCGGGGAAATAGGACTATTGACCTACTGTATGCAAACGTTAAAAAGCATAGGGCGCCACCCCACTGCCTGCGCTTGGGAAAGCAGATCATAACTTGGTTTTGCTTCAGCCACACTACAAACCAAGAGTGAGGGAGCTATCTACAACCACACGCTCATTTAGGAAGTGGTCCCCTGAGGCAGAGCAGGCTCTGAGAGACTGCTTTGGAACTACGGACTGGGATATCCTGCAGGGATCATATAGTGAGAACATTGAGGAGGTTGTTGACTGTAGTACTGACTACAACAACTTCTGTATGGACATTGAAATTCCAGTAAGAACAGTACGCTGCTATGCTAACAACAAGCCATGGATTACAAGTGACATCAAGGGCCTTTTGAACCAGAAGAAAAGAGCTTTTAAAAGCAGTGATCAGCATGAACTCAAGCGCGTGCCGAAGGAACTCTGAGTCCAGCTCAGGGCAGTGAAGGAGCAGTACAGGAGAAAGCTGGAGCAGAAGCTGAAGAATAACAGCACGAAGGAAGTGTGGGATGGGATGAAGATCATCACTGGCTGCAGCTCGAAGCGGGGTGCCACCATCAAGAAAGACGTGGAGAGAGCAAACCAGATGAACAACTTCTTTAACAGGTTTGACCACCCTAACCCACGCTCACCTCGGAGTACTGCATCCTCCAACCATCCTTCTGCTGATACCAGCATAGGAGAGAGTTTCCCCTGCTCCCCCACAATTACAGCTGCCCAGGTAAGCAGAGAGCTGAGAAGACTTCGTGCCAGCAAAGCAGTAGGTCCAGATGGAGTATTGCCACGACTGTTGAAGGCCTGTGCATTGGAACTGGGGAGTCCTCTACAGCGCATCTTCCACCTGAGCCTGGAACAGGGGAGAGTCCCGAGGCTTTGGAAAACATCTTGCATCACCCCAGTCCCAAAGGTATCACGTCCTAGTGAGCTGAATGACTTCCGGCCTGTCACTCTGACGTCACATGTGATGAAGACCATGGAGCGGCTGCTGCTTCACCACCTGAGGCCACAGGTCCGCCACGCCCTCGACCCTCTGCAGTTTGCATACTAGGAGAAGGTGGGAGTGGAGGATGCCATCATCTATATGCTACTCCAATCCCTCTCCCACTTGGACAAAGGCAGAGGTGCTGTAAGAGTTATATTTTTGGACTTCTCTAGCGCCTTCAACACCATCCAACCTCTGCTCCTTAGGGACAAGCTGACAGAGATGGGAGTAGATTCATACCTGGTGGCATGGATTGTGGACTATCTTACAGACAGACCTCAGTATGTGCTTCTCGTGAACTGCAGGTCTGACATTGTGGTCAGCAACACAGGAGCGCCGCTGGGGACTGTACTTTCTCTGGTCCTGTTCAACCTATATACATCGGACTTCCAATACAACTCGGAGTCCGGCCACGTGCAAAAGTTTGCTGATGATACGGCTATTGTGGGCTGCATCAGGAGTGGGCAGGAGGAGGGGTATAGGAACTTAATCAAGGACTTTGTTAAGTGGTGCGACTCAAACCACCTACAACTGAACACCAGCAAAACCAAGGAGCAGATGGTGGATTTTAGGAGGACCAGGCCCCTCATGGACCCCGTGATCATCAGAGGTGACTGTGTGCAGAGGGTGCAGACCTATAAATACCTGGGAGTGCATCTGGATGATAAATTGGACTGGACTGCCAATACTGATGCTCTGTGCAAGAGAGGACAGAGCCAACTGTACTTCCTTAGAAGGCTGGTGTCTTTCAACATCTGCAATAAGATGCTGCAGATGTTCTATCAGACAGTTGTGGCGAGCGCCCTCTTCTATGAGGTGGTGTGTTGGGGAGGCAGCATAAAGAAGAGGGACGCCTCATGTCTGGACAAACTGGTGAGGAAGGCAGGCTCTATTGTAGGCACGGAGCTGGACAGTTTGACATCCATGGCAGAGTGACAGGCGCTGAACAGGCTCCTGTCAATCATGGAGAATCCACTGCATCCACTAAATAGTATCATCACCAGACAGAGGAGCAGCTTCAGCAACAGACTGCTGTCACCATCCTGCTCCACTGACAGACTGAGGAGATCACTCCTCCCCCACACTATCCCGACTCTTCATTTCCACCTGGGGGGTTAAACGCTAACATTCTTCAAAGTTATTGTCTGTTTTACCTGCATTTTTGTCACTCTTTAAGTTAATATTGTTTTTTATCAGTATGCTGCTGCTGGAGTATCTATCTATCTATCTATCTATCTATCTATCTATCTATCTATCTATCTATCTATCTATCTATCTATCTAATCTTCTCTCTTGATGAACTGTCTGACGATTTCTATTTTCAATTCCACATCCATTGACCCTGAACTTTGAGTGCAGCCGAGTTTGATCATATCAACATTTAGAGACCTGTGACTATGTCATGCTGGAGCCTGCTCTTTAAACAAGAATTAAAAAAAAAAAAAACAGAGGCGTGCATTGTCATCCTTTAAAAATATACAAAATCCCTCTATGCCTGGAGGCCATTACGCTTGAATTTTGTGAGTGAGCTCAGAAAGGGCAAAATCTCTGTTTGCGATCGCATCTCCTTGCCTTCTGTAGTGCTATTTCCCATGCTGACAGAGCAGTGTAGTGCAGAATCCCAACCCTCCCTGATTTCCACTTATCTGGCTGTGGAGGAGAAGAATAAAACAACAAAGCAGAAATGTTATTTTTGTTTAATCACATAACACAAGAGTAGCTTGCTGATAATAACTTAACCTTTCATCCCGTGAGAAGTATGCCTGCCTGTGACTGAATAACTGCCGTAAAAACATAAATGACCAGTACCCCAAAGAAATGTGATTGTGTTATGTTAACATTTTCACCATTAAACATACTGTATGCCCAGTGAGCTCCTGATGGGTGTTTGTCTGATGAAACCCAGGGGGTGATTGCTAGTGCCAAAAAGTCTCTTTAAACAAATGCTGTTTTTCACGCTCCCTGCTCCTTAATTTGACCCATGTGCTGAGAGATTAGAGACCCTATGGGGTAATAATTACATTAGCATGAGGGCACAGGAGATGCCTGTAAGCAGCTCTATAAATTTGTCAGTGTGCATAAAGCATGAAGCAGATGTGCCCCATGTAGTAGTGCCCTTATAGCAATAGTGTCTTCTATTGAACCAAACTGTGAATCTGGAGGTTCACAAAAATAAAATCATTGCCTAAAGTGTAATGAATATTTTAAAACCTATTTTTGCCTTCATCAGTTGCTATTATAGGAGTTCCTGAGGTTCTTGAAATCTGGTCCATGGGTTTGATGCCTAAGGGAACACCTTCTGATGAAGCATTATACTCCCATTGTCCCATTTAGATACATATTTCCAATGTGTGTGCATTGTTTGCTTTTGATTTTGTATCATCATCTTCTTCTTTTTCTTCTCCCTATTCATCCCATCATTTCTATGTGGGTTCAATCAACCTTCTCCAAAGAGCTCAGTCCTGCACCTCCTGCTCAGTCAAACTCTTTTCCTTCAGGTCTTCTTTTACTTTATCCATCCACCTCCACATTGACCTCCCTTTTCTTTCTCTTCCTCTGTACTTCCAATCTCATCACTCTTTTGCCCACAAATTCATTGTCTCTCCTCATCACATGTCCATACCACATCAACCTACTTACCTGTACTTTCTTAGATATCTCTACCACTTTTGTTGTACCCGTGATTGTCTCATTTCTTATTTTGTCCTTTTTTGTAACTCCACACATCCATCTCGACATTCTCATTATTACCATATCTGTTTTTTTCTCATTCACTCCCTTTACTGCCCGTATCTCAGCTCCATAAATGATTACTGGTCCTACCATTGTCTTAAAAACCTTACCTTTAGTCTTCACCTTAATTTTTCGATCACACAATACTCCTCATACCTTCATCCAATTGTTCCATCCACACTGCACTCTCTGCATCTAATATTTCATCTTGGGCTACTGCTGATCTTAGATATTTGCAGTTTTTCTGAATTGCTAAAACACATTTCCTCTCCTTTTCTCAAAACACTAAGCACAAACCCTAAAATTCAAGATACACTCACAAAACCTTTGACTTGTCTTGCAAAAGCAAACAATCTTCTCAAAACGATATTATTTTTGCTCAAAAGCAAACACTGCTTTCAGATCATGAATCAAACCAGTCGGTACATAAACACTACTGAGCAGTCGTTACACACTACAGCAAAAAATTGAAAACACTGTATTCAGGGCATATAGCTCCAGGAAAATGTTTATTTACAATACAGTAAATGCATTTTGTATCTCCAAAAAAGTACTAGAAAAGACAGAATTTTCCATACTGTACTATAAACAAATTATTGGACATTGGGATTCATCACGTCTTTGGGTTGAGTCAGGCAACAGCTCTTCATCAACGTCACATGCTATATTCTCCCTCTCTAGGCAACAGGGGAAGAACCCTCTCGTGTGCCGAATCCACCCTTGACACAACTCCACACCAATGTCACCACAGGCCAATTCCATGGCCTGTACGAGATTTATCCTGGTGTATGGTTGTCCGTCATATGCCTTCCATGTAGAGAAAAACTCCTTTATTGGGTCGAGGAAAGGGGAGTACGGTGGCAGGTACACGTTGATAAATTGCTTGTTAATGTTATACCATTCTTTTATCTGTTCAGCATGGTGAAAAGTGAAATTGTCACAAACATATAACATAGGTAGGATGCTCATTCAGCTCATGATCCTGCTGCTCAAGTCCAAATAAGACATCTTGAAGACCACCAAGAAATGTAAGAAGATGCTGGGTGTTATATGACCCCAGTGTGGTATGATGGTGTAGAACTCCACAGTTATGGCATCACATAGTGTCACATTGCCACCACGCTGGCCAGGGACTTCAACAATGACCCACTGTTCTAATTACTATAAATTTATCCACTTTTTTCAATAGTTCTGCCTGCAGGCTAACCGCTGAATCCTGATCATCATTAAACCTCATATTTTATGTCTTCTTCCTACTTATCTTTAAACATCTGTCTTTCAAAGCACTTCTCCAGTCTTCCAACTTCTTCCCCACTTCCTGTTTTCTGGTGCTACACAACACAATGTCATCAGAAAAAAGCATGTACCAGGTGGATTGGTCTTTTATCCAATGACTTAACACATCCATAACCAGATCAAATAGGTAATGACTTAAAGAAGATCCCTGGTGCTGACCTACTCTAACTGGAATCTTGTCTGTGACCCCAACACTGTTTTTAACCTGAGTCATCAATCCCTCATACATATCCTTGACAATCCTCATATACTTTCTCTGGTACTCCTTTCTCTCTCGCACACCTGCAGACCTCTTGACGTGCTACTTTTGTCATATGCCTTCTCCAAATCAATTAACACCATATGCATGTTTTTCTCAATGTTTCTCGATCATCTGTCTCAATCCAAAGACTGCTTCAGTTTTTCCTCTCCCTGGAATAAAACCAAACTGCTCCTCCATGGTCTCTTCATAAGCCTTCTCTCTATAACCCTCTCCCAGATTTTCTTTGTGTGTAACATCAGCTTTATCCCTCTATAGTTTCCACAATCCTGAATATCACCTTTCTCCTTATAAATGGGTACAGTCTTACTGTTCCTCCACTCCTCTAATACTCTCGCTTGTTCATAGATCTTCTGCATTAGATTCCACAACACATCTACTCCCTCTTCTCTTAAACTCTTCCACACTTCTTCTGGTATTTCTTTTGGACCCATTGCCTAACTGGTCCTGTTGTGCAGAAGTTTATTTTTTTATTGTTGATACATTTGTTTTATTATTTTTGTGCTAATATTTTTTTGGTGGGGGATGCCTTTTTGTGATTGTGATTTTGGTTGCTGTAATGCTGCGTGTTTATTAGGCATGTACTGCACTTGCTGTGTGACCTGGACATCATGGCAACCATGATATAAAAGTGTCATAATTCTTTTTACAATTTTTCTGGACCTTTTTTTGAGGAAGTGTTGGTGTTCTGTTTGTCTTTCACACAGCCACAACTAAGCAACAAAAATGGGAGCAGGCTTCCAACAGATGACAAAACACAAAAGACCAGATGTCACTGAAATTCAGTTCTGGGCCCCTGGACTTGGCCTCACCCAAGATAGCCTATTTGAAATAGGGCATAGGCCAATACTGGCCCAGAAATGGAGTTCAGGCTTTTAACAAAAGTCTCAAAATGTCCCCAAAATGAAGAAGAGCAAAACTGTTAAACCTTTGGTCAAAGACAAATAAAACTAAGTTACTTTGTACTTAGAGATTTTTTAAAGCTGACTCAAAAGGATTACATAAAAAGCTGAGCAAAAAGGAGCAGATGTGTAAACACATCCAATACACAATCCAAAAACAGTACCTTAAATCAAGAGCCAGGGGTCAAAACCTGAAAATCCAAACAAGTACTAAAATCACAATGACAGGAATCAAAGACAAGGATGCAATGCTGAAGCCGTTGATCCTTCTTCGTCTTTCGGCTTAAGCACTGCTGGGGCCAGTACACCAGCTGCCAAATTAGGTGGCCCTGCCTCCTTAGGTTCCACATACAAGAGCAAAAGAGATAAGAAAGAGCAATGAAAACATACTTGATATAAAACATAACAGGAAAATTAACAAATAAACATATCAATAAAAAACATAACATTACATAAATACAAAGGCACAACAAAACCAAAACAATTACAATAATAGGAAGAATTATGTTTAAATATAACACAAATAAAATACAACCCTGGTTGTACCATAAAAATATTTCAGGCTGTTGATCTTAGAAAACCGAATTGTATCATTTATTCATATCTCAAGACTGCCTTTTTTGAAATGAAAATTATTTCCCATCTTAATCTTCTTATGAAAGATAGAAGTTTTTATGTGTGTTTTGTTGTAGTTTATTTTTATCATATTTATTTTTTGGAGTTTCTTTAAAATTTTAATTTCCCCTTGGGGACAAATAAAGTATCTATCTATCTATCTATCTATCTATCTATCTATCTATCTATCTATCTATCTATCTATCTATCTATCTATCTATCTATCTAGCTATCTAATGTAGTGCAATTACAGTCTTGCATTTGTGATGTTTATTATTGCCAAAGTGTTGATGTGCAGGTTTAGTTGGGATTAGGTGGTGCATGAAGTCACAAATGTGATTGTTGTAAAATATATGTTGGAGGGTCAATGTAAAGATTTGGGGTACCATCTTGGCAGAATTAAAAAAAAAAAAGAAAATAGCATATGAGGGTGCAAGACAGGACAAAAAATCTCCATTGATGAGTGCTTCTGAGGAGCTCCAACTGTCTCAGACACACGCCCAACAATGGACAGCCACTACCGGTGGTTAGCAAGGTTAGGGTTAGGGTTAGGCTTTCTGGGTTGGAGAGGACGTGAAGCCATTTGTCATTGGCCTGGTCCCCTTGAATCATAGATGAGAAAGGAGAAGGTGTCAGCAACAGCACCCCCTCTCTGCTCCCTCCCTTGAAGATGTCCTCTAAGGAAATATGTTTGACACTTTATGAAGGTCAAAGCTGTGCAATTCCTGGTTATCCAAGAGTTCGGATTAAACCTAAAAGAGATCAGTGACTAGTGTATTGTGAATTCTTATGTTTTAGCCCTTTGCTTTTTTTAGTGACTTCAAGATTGTCTTAACACTTTGCTTTTGCTGACTCATTTTTTGACTTTCATAGTCATGCAAGGACTCCAGGTCCCTCTTCCACATTAATTAAAGGATATGTGTCTGTGTTTGTGTCTGCATGTGTATGTCCAGATGCTATATCTTTGTCATTCCAACAGATAGTACAGTACATCAAAAACATTTTAGTAATAAAATGCATTGCATTTGTCATATGATGCATCACAAACATTAACACTGCTTTAATGACTACCATACCAATTGGCATATAATATTAATAATAATAATAATAATAATAATAACTCTTTACATTTATTTAGAGCTTTTCTCACTACTCAAAGCGCCATCCATGCAGAGAGGATCCAGGAAGCAAACCCACAATTTCCTTGCTGCTAAGCAGCAGCAGTATCACTGCGCCACCTGTGTGCCTATGACACAGACACGTTCATTGCATGGCACACTGCAAACGTTAATGCTGAGGTGTATGTTGATTATTTAAATTTCAACCCATCTTACATTGGTAGCACACCTAGTAATCTATAAACTGCCTTATTTTCTTAATGGTAGAATAAAAAGGTGACCTCTCACAATGGCATGTGTTCAAAAAACATTTTAGAGGATGGATTTCTTAAAAAGGTTTGCCTCAAGAAAATTAAATGGGGAATTGTCTTTTGGTTTTGATGTTGACTTTATTCTTGGTTTGTTTGCTTTGCCTGTTGACTACTATTAATTGACTTCTCTTCTTGTATACCAATTCTTGGCTTTATCTCAGGCTACTCTTTTGCATTCTCCACAAAGAAGTAATACTTCATCAGTCCCTGGCACTCAGTTATAAATTAAATGAATAGCTGCATGACGCACTGCGTTGAAGAGTGCTGTAGCAGTACTATTAGCGCTTGGAGAGAATAATGGCTTTGTATGCACTTTAGCAACTGTTAGCACTTTGTCCTTTCCAAACTAATCTACAGTAATATGCATTTCAGTATGAGCTAAAGTAATCTTGGGAAAAAAATCTGACCAGACATGTAGCACCCTTGTCCAACCAGAGTGCAGAGCTCTCTCAATAGTCCAAGCAATACTCGACTTCTCTTTCCAATTTCCAAGTGAATTAACCTCATCAGATTTATGATTATTTCTAATACCTTTGATTTCTTTAGCTCACCATCACTATAGGGTGACATGATGGAAATTTGACCAGTTAAAAGACTTTGAAAGTATAGAAAAACCAAGAGAGAAGGAAAAAATACAATTAGTAGCACATAAAAAGTACTCAGAAGACATACCAAGAGTCTGAAAAGCCAGACAGATAATTTTAGTTCTAGAGACTAAACCAAAACAAAGATCCAAATATTAAAGTCAACAAAAATGTTGTGAAAGAGGTTCTTACTAGTAACTAAGTAATCTTTTCTCTAACTGTATAGTTTTGCAAGCTTTGTAATTCCTGAAACTTGGACATCATATAATGTGCATTGCCCTCATAAATTGCATTCATGTCAGAGGCAAAGCTGATCAAAAGGTCTGAAAATGAATGTTACAACAATCAACAACCTGGCCATGGCCATGAAAAGTTCATCAGTTAAAAGCAGCATTTATACAAAAACAAGAATCTAAATGGTGTAATTAAATAATGGTAAAAAATAACAGTTTAAATAATGATAATATATATATATATATATATATATATATATATATATATATATATATATATATATATATATGTATATAATTATCATACATTTAATACATTGCCACAGGAGGTAAAATCTTTAACAAAATGTATGGTGCAATAAGGCCTGGCAAGCTGCTGTTGTGTGGACAGTTTTGAGGTGTCTGTGTGACCTTCCTCGTGGCTTATCAAGTCTCAGCTGAGATGCCATCTTGTAGGAGTGTCCCTCCTTTATACTGACCAGACCAGAAGGAGCGTAGCTCCCTTGGCTCTGTGGCCCTCAAAGGGGAGTCTCTCAAGGCTGTGTGGGGAAAAAGGAGACAAGACGGTTGGGATGAAAAACTGGACTACAAGACAGGACTCTTGACCAGTGAATTAAGGGGCTTGATGGATCTTTGATTAAAAAAAACAGTCCCACATGACTTCTCTTGCCTGTTTTTGATTCCTGCTGTATTTTCCTGATGCATTATTTAAAAATATTTTTACACAATGCTAGTAAACGACGTTATAACTGACATGTCGATTGTGCAACATGAGTAACATGGGAATTTTTTTTTCCATGGTTGGCATGTTTTCATATTGCTTGCTTTTGTACAACTTCAGCCACCATTGTTTTGTAATTATATCATAAAGTTTTTTATCTTCATTTTCCATGAAAACATGACATGAGAAATTTTTTCTCAGTCATCACATTACCATATAAAAAATATCATTTTTATGTGGAGTATTCCTTTGAAAATTGTGAATGGGATTGTGCTTTATCCATATCCTAATCTGCTTAATCCAGTTCAGGGTTTCAGGGGGCTTGGGCCAGTGGTCAGCAACACTGTGCAACACCAAAAACAACTACATGTATTTATAAAACACGCCTTCATACAAACATTGTACTTCAAAGAACTATACAACAAGATAAAGAAAGAACCATGAATACAAACCAAATAAATATCTACATAAATAAACTAAATACATAAAATACAAACTGGCAGAGAAATACATAAAAATAAATAAAAATGGAAGTGTCCCTATAGAACTACTTATGACTTAAATCACTATTAAATATTAAAGTGTGAATCTCCCCTTGGGATTAATAAAGCATCTATCTATCTATCTATCTATCTATCTATCTAATCTATCTATCTATCTATCTATCTAAAGTCCATGACAGTTACAATGCTGTGATCAGATGACCAGAGAGGAGAGGAAAACAAAAATTCAAAAAGATGGGGTTGAAAGGCCAAAAGACCAAAGGCACACTAAAGCTGTTTGTTATTTTTATGTTACACAATCATTCGATTGAGAAGATCACATCAATAGTTGAGGCATCTCCATCCATTCAAAAAACCAAAGGTGCCATTGTGGAGTAGGTGCCATGGCAGAAAACTGGAAAAAGAAAACAACGAAAAGTAATGGTCAGTGACTAGTGCAAATGTTTTGAGCATAAAGTATCACAGCACAAACGATCAAATTTAAGAAATCTGTTTTTTAGAAGTTTTTTTCCACAGAGTTAACCAGTCATTTCTCTATTGGCCTTGTTTTCCAGGGTTTTGGTGCGTATGAGCGCAAGGGCACGTCACCAGTTCTTTTATAACAGGCATGGCATTATCAGAGCATCTAAGGTAATGGTTATGTAGAGAAAACAGACGCTCAGAAAAACAAGACTGTACTTTAAAGTCAGCTCTAAAGGACACAGGTAACTGCTATCATGATGCCAAGACCGACGAGATGTACTCAGATGTTCTTTTTATGGCTATGATTCTTGCTACTGCATTTTGAACTAGCCGCAGCTAATTTATGTCTTTCGGAGGCAGTCCTGTTAGGAGCATGTTACCTTAATTTTAGTCATATATTAATTATTCAGCATCTTGAGATGTTGCAAGTGATCTGACTCTTGCAGTATTTCCAAAATAATAAAACACTGTCTTAGCAATGTGCCTGATGTATGATTTGAAGCTTACATTTGAGTCCGTAATAATACCTGATTTTCTATCAAGTGTGAAAGTTCACCTACACTACATGGTTATAGTTAACTGTGGTGTGTATATAAATGCTAAATTAATCTGCTTTATAGCTTAATGCTACATTTATCAACTGTATTTTAGCTCACCGTTACTATGTAGTTATACTGTAGTTAACTATGATTTGAAATCCATCCATCCATTATCCAGTATCCTAACCACAGGGTCACGGGGGTCTGCTGGAGCCAATCCCATCCAACACAGGGTGCAAGGCAGGAAACAAACCCCAGGCAGGGAGCCAGCCCACTGCAGGGCACACACACACAAACCAAGCACATACCAGGGACAATTTAGGATCATCAGCGCACCTAACCTGCATGTCTTTGGACTGAGGGAGGAAACTGGAGTACCAGGAGGAAACCCACGCAGACACTGGGAGAACATGCAGGGAGGACCCAGGAAGTGAACCCAGGTCTCCTAACTGAGAGGCAATGGTTAGAAATACTAGATTTATCTGCTTTATAGTGCCCCACATGCACAGCTTACTTGGAAATGGACTGCTGCCTTAAGCAAAAAGAGATTCTAGTATGGCTGCTTCTCCCCAAGTGTATGGTTTCATCCAAACGTGCACAGCTGCCTCAAGTAAAGCAGCTTGTCTTCAGACACGGACGTCACCCAAAACCTGTGCTATTTATCAAAGCTGGTGCCCACTCACCTTGCTGCCTCTTTTTTAAGGTTTCCTTTCTTAGCTGCTAACCCCTGTGGGAACATGACAATCACTGACACCCACTCTTAACCACACAATATAAACTTGGTATTTCAATAAAAAAAAAGTTCATAAAACATAGTAAAATGAATGTTAGTGAAAGTAGCAAAAGGATTTGAAAAGTGTCTTAGAGAAAGATACTTATGCTGGGATTCAAATGATAATGTTGAGTCTGTAATGGGAGGCCAGTGTAATGGAAGGACCGGGAGAGATGTTGTCTGGTGGATATTTTCTACCCCAATATAACAGATGGCAGTTTCCCACAGGGCATGTTGTGAATTGGAGTCCCAGAGTGGAGCCTTGTTGGGTTCCATGGGTGCTGCTAGGGGGAAGTGCAGGGGCTTACAATGGACTTCCCCCTGACCCCAAAGTGTTTCCAGAAGACCATGTCCAAGCACCAAAAGTACTCTCAAGTCTGAGATAAAAGGGGCCATTCTGCCTCACCTCAGTGAGTCAGAGTCCGGAGGCAATGGGCAACACTTATCAGGAGGACAGAAGGAGGAGGAACACAGAATGTTGATCATACTTGTGTATTTTGACTGGTACTTATTTGGAAAAGAGTTGGTTACAAATAAAACTTTTTATTTGAGCCCAGAATTGGGTGACATTGTGTCTGTAGATTGGAGCTCAGTGGTTACAGCCTCTTCAATCCTGAGTGCATAGGTCGGTTCAGCTCAGGTCAGATTGGGGAGCATGCACTGGTACAGCGTGTTGCCGCACCCGCACCCACCACACAGTCCTGTTTGGCAACCCCCCAGGCAGACATGTGATCCAGTCCCACCCTATGAAAATGACCCTTTACGTGCCGTGGCCACTTGTTACGTGGGCATCCCCTTGGCCTGGTCCAGCCACTAGAGGATCTTACGAGCTGGATCACCCTTGGAGAATCATGCCACATGGCTGTACTGCCATAACTGACACTCCCTCACAACACAGGTGATGTGCCTCATTCAGGACTCCATGAGCAACCGTTCATTCGACACAAAGTCAAACCAACGGTACCCAAGGATTTTCTGGAGAGACACAGTACCAAAGGAGTCCAGTCTTCTTCTCAGGTCACTGGATAGCGTCCATGTCTCACAACCATATAGAAATAGATGCATAGCTGCTTAAAAAGTTTCTTTAGTCTGCATAGGTCTTGTGTCTTTCCAGTTTCAGTGGGAATGTAAACATCTTGCCTGGGTGAAGGTGACAATCTTTTCTCTATTTCTGTACAACATGGATAACCTAAAGGCCTCTCTCCACATGGAGTTAACAATGAATACCTTAATGACCAATAATCTTAAAACTACTGAGATGTTTACATTGCAAAACTGTGTTCTTTTCTCAGATTTAGACCGGAATTTAATCAGTGCCCAAATTTGCATGGACCTCCACAAAGCGTGTACTTTGTTACTAAAATAAGTTTCAAATAAAGGATGCCTCGTAGTAAGGAGTCTGGGGTGTTGTCCAGGTGCTCCCTGCGTGGAGTGTGCATATGAGTTTCCTCCCCAGTTAGAGATATGCCAGTTAACTGAATTGCCGTTGCTAAATTATCTCCAGTGTCTGTGTATCCGCGTCTGTGTGTTCACCTTGTGATGGACTGGTGCTCTGTCTAGGAATTGTTGCTGCCTGCGCTAGTTACCCAGCATCCCTTCCCTGAATAAGCAGGTGGTTGGACAAACAAATAATATAATATTATTAACTACTGTATTTGTGGATGTGTTCATAATTTTGAAGTTTTAAATGAGTTTATGTAAGTAAGATTTAGTTTATATTGAAAATTTAGGTTACAACAATTTACCATATTTCATATGGGGTGTGATATAAATATATAGCGGTGCAGTTGAGACTAAGAAATACAATTATTTTTCATGGTTTATGTGGACCCCCAAGCCCATCACCATAACATCATGCTAATCAAGTCGTTTTCTAATTTCTGTTTTTTCTTGTTTTTTCAGACCTGGGAAATGTGTCAGTCCGTCACAGATTTATGTTACTATTATTTCACATTTGCCCAACATCGTTATCCAAAGCGACTTACAATTTCAAGACATGCTTACAGATACATTTCACATTGGGAGCACAGCCACCTGGCACATCACACTGCATGCCTGCTGCACTAGACCATAGCTTGGACTCCAGGCACTAGCAGTCATTTTGGTTCCTCCATTACACTACTCTATTAGCCCACTAAGCACTGAGAGTTTACTCCTTTTGAAAGGATCTTTAATGTAGCGTATCAAATGAATGACAACTTTTTACTGCCACAGTATTATCATTCTGCAGTTATGAAGCATCTCATTGACCACACTTAAAATACCAAATCCTGGAATCAGTAAACGTTTTCCTTTCTTTTCATGCCTAAAGATTTCCCTTTTTGTATCAGAGCATTGAAGATGGCCAAGAAATGGTGCATTAGCTCCCTATTATCATATCAATGTGGGAAGTGCTTCAGCAGCTTTTCCCATGTAAACTGTTTAGCTAAGAGCTGACTTAACACTCCAGATGAAGGCAGGAGACCATTACTTTTGAAGCGTTGGGTTGAAGCACTTGCTTTTGCCGTTTCTATTTCTTCAGACATGATGCAGATGCTGCTGTCCTTTGTAGGGAGTGTAAATGATAAGGAATGTCCTGATATGGCTGACTTCTGTCTTTGTTAAGCTCTCCCGATACCAATGATTACTAACAGGCGAAAAAAGGAGAAGCCTTTCATACAAATGGTTTAGCGCCAGCACTGTGGCTATTAAAACACAAACCACAGAGCCTTTTGTCAGGCGCATGTGTGACACTTTAGTGTTGTAGTCTTACTACCTCATGTCGTTGGATCTGGTGACACTGAAAGAGATAAAACAAGTTAAGAACAAAGACTGGGAACAATTTCTTATTAGTTATTTAATATTACAGCAAGAAAATAAAAGGCATTGGCTATATTTGCATTAAATGACATCTTTAATAACAGATTTGTGTCCTGTTTTGGAATTCTTCACTTTTCTTAGTTCTAAATAATACAACATGAATCTAGTTCTGGATCACAGGGGCCACAGTCTATGCTGGCAGCAACAAAAATAACAACAACAATTTATTTCATTTATAGCCCAAAATCACACAAGGAGTGCCACAATGAGATTTAATAGGCTCAGTCAGGCTTGACTCCCTAAGAAGACAAGAAGAAAACTCCCAAAAAACACCCTTGTAGGGGGAAAAATGGAAGAAACCGTGGGAAAGACAATTCAGAGAGAGACCTCTTTCCAAGTAGTTTGGGCATGCAATGGGGGTTCAAAAATAGCATAAATACAATACACAAATAGAATATAAGTAATCCTCTTCACAGAGCTAGACGGCCAATCTATCCTTACCACCTCAAAATAATAATACAGCAGTACAAACTACAAAGCAAAATCTCAGAATAGATCATATCACTCACTAAATACAGAACTATCACATATTCATATACAGATTTGTCCTGCAGACCCTTGGCCAACAAGCCACCACCCCTTATTGGCCTTTCCACAGCTGAGTCAGTGCTGAGCCAACCAATCTGATGAAAGGACCCTTCTATCCGATGATTCTAGTGCTCCTTTATCAGAGATGATTTTCCCATAGGCAGGCAAAGCACTTGACAGTAGAGCAGTGGCTCAAAGTGTTACATGTGAGTACCGAGAAGAGAATCAGAACAAGCAAGTGTTAATAACAGTTTATAAATATAATATTAGCTATATTTTAGTACTAATGACTAACCACAGAGATGCAGTATGCACAGCTAATCAGCAGCTCTAGTCAGGGTATGCTAAACTAAAAGATGAGACTGAAGGGCCACCTCTTATATTAGCAGGCAGAACATTCCACAGCTTTGGGGCCCTGCAACTAAAAGCTCGACATCCCATTTTTATTTTATTAATTCTTGGAATCATAAGCAGACTGGCATCTTGAGATCCTAATGTACGTTCTGGTTTGTAAGTCATGATAACTTCAGATAAGTAAGCCGGACCTTGGCCATTTAAGGCTTTATATGTTAAAAGGAGGACTTTGAAATCTGGCCTAAACTTAACTGGTAGCCAGTGTAAGGACTTAAGAACTGGAGTTATGTGTTTGTATTTTCTTGTTCTTGTAATAAAACTTGCAGCAGCATTTTGGATTAACTGAAATCTGTATAAGAATGATTTGGGCAGCCAGTAAACACTGCATTGTGATAGTCAATCCTACTAGAAATAAATACATCCATCCATCCATTTTCCAACCCGCTGAATCCGAACACAGGGTCACGGGGGTCTGCTGGAGCCAATCCCAGCCAACACAGGGCACAAGGCAGAAACCAATCCCGGGCAGTGTGCCAACCCACTGCAGGACACACACAAACACACCAAGCACACACTAGGGCCAATTTAGAATCGCCAATCCACCTAACCTGCATGTCCTTGGACTGTGGGAACCCACGCAGACATGGGGAGAACATGCAAGCTCCATGCAGGGAGGACCCAGGAAGCGAACCTGGGTCTCCTAACTGCGAGGCAGCAGCACTACCACTGCGCCACCGTGCCGCCCCACTAGAAATAAATACATGAATTAATTACCGTATATACTCACGTATAAATCGGGTCTTGAAACCCGAAAAATCGATCATAAAATCAGACCCCGACTTGTACTCCCGTTCAAAAATGCGACACTTAATTTTTTTTTTGTTACATCTTCTTGACTCCTCCAATCTTGTATCAGTTACTCAGGCGTATCAAAGTTTGTTACAGCAGCACAGTTACCAATTTCTTTTGCTACAACGACGTTTAATATAAAACCAGCTTCATATTTTCTTCTGATCAAACGCTCCATCGTAGATAAGGAATGCTCTTACGATAAAGGTGTATGAGGTTGTGAGATACAAAAAACACAAAACAATGCAAACATCACTTCAGAATAGTTCTGGTATTACTGTTTGGTCATGTAGGCACAATAGAGAGAGAGAGGTTAGGAGCACACACTGATACAGCGCATTACCACACCCACATAGATAAAAAAAGACAGTGCGCTCTGTGGTTACCCTCTCAGGTGGGTGTTAGCATATCATAATCTCTTGGACCAATAGCGTGAGTTTTCCGCATTCGACTTATATGTCCGACATTACAGAATACCAGAAATTATACATTAAAATCAACTTCTGACTTATCCGCGGGAGAACTTATCCATGAGTATTGTGGTCCCCGGCCGGGACGCCCAGGAGGACCAGAGGAGGGCTTGTGCCTCCTTCAGACCGAGAGGGGGCGTCCATCCTGGTTATACTGGAGGCCTCAGGTAGAGGGCTTGGAAGCCCAGCCCTGTAGGGACCCATGGCCACCGCCAGGCGCCCCAGTGCCTGATTATCCCAGGAGCCCGGTACTTCCGCCACACGGGGGTGTGTCCGCGGGAGATTGCCGGGAAGCAGCTGGAGCCCATCCGGGTTCCTATAAAAGGGGCCGCCTCCCTCCAGTCAGCAGTGGATGTCGAGTGGAAGAGGACAGAACTGGAGGGAGGACGGGAGGCGGTCGAGAGAAAGGCAGAGAAACTGTGTGGCCTGGACATTGGGGGAATCAGTGCAAGAGGCACTGGGGTTTGTGAGCACGTTAAATTTGTAAATATTGTAAATAAACGGTGTGTTGGGTGAAACTATGTTGTCCGTCTGTGTGTGTCCGGGTCTAAGTTCACAGTATATACGGTAATTTCAGCAAAAGGCACAAGACAGGAGCCCACTTTAAACAAGATGACAGTCTATTGCCTATGCAAAAACACTCCCAATTTTGAAATAGTCAGTTATCAACTGAACCAGCATATTTTAGCAATGAGCAAGGAAAGCCTGGGTATTGTGAGCAAAACTCATGTTGACGTAGGGAGAACATTTAAGCTTCTCTCAGACAGCTACCAGGTGGGATGCGAACCCTGAGCACTTATCAAAGCTTTAAATAGTTTATTTAAATTAAAAGTAGTTATATATTATCTTGAAGTTATTCAAAAAGTGTTGAACTAGCCTGATTATAAGACCAACAGAAATAAATACCTCCCAGATTCATTGCATCTGTGAGAACATGTTCTCAGTTTGGAAGATTTCCTTATTTAATAAATATTCCAAGAAATTATTCTATTTTTTCCACTTTCCAGTTTTTGAGGTAGCAATTACAGGTATTGAGGCAGTTTGTTTAAATGTCTGCCATGTGCACTCTGGCATGTGGTTCTGACACATGTTGGACACATGTTGTTGTGTAAAAGGGTATATCAATCTCTAGCATATTTCTATTAGTAAGAGTTTAAAGTTAGACAGACACAGAAAAAATGTGCATATTACTGTCAGAGGGGTCAACATGAAGGCCTTTTTGGCTCTTGTCCACACATAAAAATTTAGGCAAAATATTTGTTTAAAACAAACTATTCAACACAAGAGATCAGGTCAGCTTTCATCCCACCTTACAATTACAGTACAGATTTTTGTTGGCTTAAACTGATGTCACATTATATGACTTCTAGCCATGGGGTAGATCAGATTGTCCGACTGCAGTTGCTGATCTTATCTCTGGACCATGTCAGTTTACATAACTGAAAATCACTACTCATGTCACATTTACTGACTGAGTACCGACCTTTTAGCACAGTCATACTCGCCCCTTTGTCTAATGGCCAATAGCGTGCTGCCTGATGGAGCTGGAGCTGTACAAAGGGTTAGCATCTACAACGAGTTCAGCCACAATCTCAGCTCCTTTTCATTGTTCTTTTTTCCATTCTGTTATGGTACATAAAAAAACAACACCAGACAGGCGAGCTTCTCTTTTGTTTGTAAGGTCCAAAACACCCACGTTCCTAATTCCTCGTCGCTGCATTCTATGTGCTGTACTTCCGGGAGAGCATTCATTAGTTGTTAGCTGTCAGACACATAAGCCCACACCAACAACTAAGGACAAAATCAAACCTGACTAGAAAGGAAATTTCACATTAGATGACCAAATTCAAATTAGTGTGCTCATGATTGCCTCCGACGGTGTAAGATTATACAAATGTAGGCTATGACTGAAAATCACTGGAATTGTCACGTAATGTGACAATGCCTTTAGAAGACCCTAGAGCCCTGCTTTGACACATGTTTTAAATGACTTGTTTGTATCCCTCCCCGAGGATCAGGGGGAAGAACTTTTAGCCACAGAAACATACCCCCATGGTGTAATAAGAAATGCCTCTGGGGATCATTACTGCCTGCAGCCATTAAGTAGTTCAATGTGTCCTCCCGACATCCCTTCCATCCATTTAGCCAAAAGACAGGAAATTACTAAAAACTTCAATTGACTATATAGAGTATTTTAGAGTAATATTTTTTTTATATAATTTTTTTTCTGTGTATTTTACGTTATGTTTAATATTTCACTGTGGCATGCAATTGAATTTCCGCCCAAGGATCAATAAAGAGTTTCTGATCTAAATCAGAAGTAGGATTGGCCTTTAATCCCAAAGGCTGCCGGTTTGATTCAATCTTTGGACCTCCTGGGTGACCCTGAGCAAGTTATTCAGCTTGCCTGTGCTCTAGCTGGACACTTATATAAAATACATATACAGTACTTGTAAAATGCCTTGGGATGAGTTTCACCATAGAACGGCACTGTATTAAATGAAGATTTCTTTATTTGTAAATAGCACCTTTAAAAATGAGTGCAATCCCTAAGCTTTGAAATTTGTGATTTGAACAATCCAAAAGAAAGTTCTGGAATACAGTATGATATAATTAAACATTGTATTATATGTCATTTTGAGGAAATTCTGATATTTATATTTATTATATTCATCTTTTGAATATAATATATGAATATAATATAATTGAATTCTGAATAAAAATGTTTAACAAAGCGCAGAACAGTGGTTAACACTGCTTCCTCACAGCTCCTTGAGATTAGGTTTGAGTTCTGGCCTGGTCTTTCACATTCCTGCACCTTCATGCGTAGTCTTCCTCTGCTTTCACAGGTAACATCTGAATGCAAAGAGATTTACAAGATAAGGATGCCTTGCAGTTACTTGCATATTTTTGTTTTACGTTTGATTGCTCAGAGTCACACAGTGGTGTGGAGGTGGGGACTGGCTCTGTTAAAGCCCACTGCTTATGCCAATTTATCAAACTTTCCTCCATCACCCTAAAAGACCTGCAGGTGGTGTTAATGCTCCAAATCTAAACTGGCATGAATGACTGTGAGTGTGCCCTGCAGTACACTGGTGGCCCTGGGGTGGTTCCTGCCTTGCATTTAGTTCTGATGGAATATGCACCAACTCCACATGACTGCAAAATTTAATTATGTAGAATTGTAAAATTAACAAGCATTTCCATGCCCATTTACTGTAATTCAGTGCTGTGGGGGGCTTGAGAGAAGGTAACACACACTCAAAACACTCAGGGGCCAATTTGGAATCCACATTGAACTTAACCAGCATGTCTTTCGTGATGTGGAAGCAAAACCCACATAGGCAAGGGTACAATGTGCATACGCCCTACAGACAGCGATGAGGCCCAGGTTTAAATCTGGGATGCTGAATCCATGAAGCAAGAGCGCTAACCACAGCACTACTCCGCACCCTATTTATTTTTAATTCATAAAGCCCCCTTTCCCAAGGCTGTGCTGTACATATTTTAGACCTGGGCCATGCATGCAGTGAGTCCAAGGCAATGACTGACCAGCATTATTGGAGTTTAAAGTCTCGTGTCTTAGCCTATAGGTTGTACCAAATTTAATTTAAAAACTATTGTTAAATAGCATACAGTGCTTTGAGGTGCTGGGATCACTGTACACATTTACAAATATTGTACAAATAAAACATAACACATCTTGAAATTTACACATTAAACCAGATTTATAGAGGTGTTCAGGTTCTTAAGTCTCCTTACTGTATATTGATAATATAATTTAACATTCTCAAGCCCACTTAGTCCACTTCACAGAAATAATATCAGTAAATGACAATGTGAAGAATGATAAATCATGGCCGGTTGGTGAAAATAACCAAAAATAAAAGTGGAAATGCATTTGACAGTATGTTAACTAATTTTGTGTCACCTCACTTAGTCCATCCACCCTTCTTCTTGTAGTGCTTTTTTTCCATTAAAGGATTTGGGACAGATCCATGACCAGGTGACCATACATATACACCTCTACGCTTTGGATCAATTCAGACTCTGCCATTAATTTAAAACATGTGTTTAGGATGTTGAGGAACACATGGAAATGGAATGGACAGTTGCTGAGCAGGGGATTCATTCTTACGAGGCAGTGATGTTGACCACTCGCCTCTAATCTGTTTGAGACAGTAAGGCTTACCGTTCTGCCACCAATATACAAAAAAATATTTTGAGGATATTAACAGCATTCAAACAAAAATATATGAAAAAAAAACTAAATCCTGGGTACATATTTATGTAAAAGTTATAAATCAAAAGCCATTTTATATTTTATTGAACACCTTTCCAAACAGGCACACCACAAACAGGAATAGTTTGTCATAGTTAGCGGAATGATTCTCAGCACATTGACAACAGTTTGGTATGAAACGTCTGCTGTGTGGACTAAGAGCAAACTGCGGAGAAGCACCATCTGTTGTGCAGTAGTAGCAGGTCTGGAATTGCCATCTGACTTACACCAGACGTTGGCCGTTTCGAGAGTAATGAAAATATCTGAACATGCACCAAGCCCTCGTGTTCAACTCCCGCCTCTTACAAAACACACCGCCATTCAAAGGGCTGTTAGTTCATATACAGTAAATCACTCTCTTTTTAAAACCTTCATGCAATTACTAAATTCTTTTTTTCTGTAACCTAAAACAGTATTGTTCTGTTTCACCTAATGAATGTTGTACTTCTGCACACTCGGAGCAGGCAATGTGGTATTTGTTTTATTGCAGAATTGTAAAGATCACCTGGAATGTTATCACATCTTTGGCACTAAAAACAAATTCCTATCAACCCCTATTGACAGGCAATGAATTAGTTGCCTGCAGGGTATTTGATCTTTCATTCAAACTATGTGACATCCACCGGCTTAACTAAGTAAGCAGGAATTTGTGTTTTCAAAAACATGACTCGTTTTTAGGGGTCTTTAGAGCTCCGACAGAGAGGATCTTTTTGTTTCGACTGACACCTCCTGGGATGTCAGTGTTCACTTTTTTTTTTCTTTCTTTAATTAAAATGCATTTTGCCTCTGGTATGTTGTTAAACTTTCCAAACTACAGACTTATAAGAGGGATTGCCTTTGTTTCACTTTTGGTGCAGTCTTAAAAGTGAAAAGGTGGGCTTGAAGCTGCACTTTTGCCTGTCTGACTTTAATTGCTAGTTAGAATTGTTGTTTTATTGTTGTGGCAGCAATAAGTGATGGGGGTAACAGCTTAGGACTCGGAGTAAAGGTTTGGTAAACACCTATTAAAAATTTGTCCCAAAAGAGAGCATTAAAAATACACCGTTTGTAACCAGAGGAGCTAGCATATGAGTGAAGCATGCAAAAGTATCCAATCCCATTGAAACTCATCATAATTTTCTGCATGGCAAAAGATTTGTACACATATTTATTCATTCTGCATTTTTAATGTGAACTCTTATGGTGTAACAATACATTTCTAAAGTCAAAATAAATCATTTTCTATAGATATTGAACTGAAGACGAAAAACTCAAAAAATGAATCACAAAGCACACAATGGTTACAGTCATTTGACCATTTAAACATTTTTAATCCTTATATCTTTCTAATCAGAAAAAGCACCCTTTGTAAGGCCCATAGTCTTTGTTGGACAATCACTGCAAACATGAAGACAAAGGATCATTCTGCTGACGTGAGAATCAAAGTCATTGAAATGCACAAGGCAGGAAATGGCTACAAAAAATATCAAAAGAGCTTGAATGTCCCGTTAAGCACCATTGGATCCATCATCAGAAAGTGGAAGGTTCATCACAGCACCCAACTCTTACCAGAACAGGCCGTCCCTCAAAACTAAACATCAGAGCAAAACATCGACTGGTGAGAGAGGCAACTAAAAATTCAAGTGTTGCTCTCAGAAATCTGCAATGCTCTTTGGCTAACACTGGAGTGAAGGTACATGCTCCCACAATTTCAAGGGCTCTCCATAAAACAGGCCTCTAAGGGAGGGTAGTAAGAAAGAAGCCATTCCTTAAGAAGGTCCCCATAAAAGTACGTATGGCATTAGCTACAAAGCATGAGAAAGACCCATTTAAGATGTGGGAGACAGTTTAATGGTCAGATGAGACCAAAAGAGAACTTTTTGGGCAGATTTCAATGAGGTACATGTGACGTAAAAATAACACTGCCTCAAGAAACACCATACCTCTGGGAAAATATGGTGGTGGAAGCATCCTCAAATGGGGATGCCTTTCTTCTGCTGGGACTAGGAAACTTGTGAGAGCTGAAGGGACAATGGATGGACACAAATACCGCAAATATTGCAGAAGAGCTTGTTCCAGTCTGCTATGAACTTACAGCTCAGGAGAAGATTCATTTTTCAGCAGTGACCGTAAGAATAAAGCCACATTGGAATGACTCAAAAACAGAAAAGTGAATGTTTTGGAATGGCCAAGTCAAAGCCCTGATCTTAACCCTGTTGACAACCTGAGGCACTACCGTATGTAACCGCGGACAAGTTCTCCTGCGGATAAGTAGGGACTTGATTTTACAGTATCATATCTGGTATTTTATAATGTTGGTCGTATAAATCAAATGTGGAAGACTGATGCTATTGGTACAAGAGATTATGATATGCTAACGCCCACCTGAGAGAGTAACCACAGAGCACGCTGCCTTATTTTTCTACGTGGATGCGACAATGCACTGTATCAGTGTGTGCTCCTAACCTCTCTCTCTCTCTCTCTCTCTATTGTGCCTACACGACCACACGGTAATACCCAAACTATTCCGAAGCAACATTTGCACTAATTTGTGTTTTTTTGTATCTCACACCCTCATATACCTCATATACCTTTATTGTAAGAGCATCCCTTATCTATGATGGAGAGTTCGATCAGAAGAAAATATGAAGCTGGTTTTAAATTAAACGCCGTTGAAGTAGCAAAAGAAATTGGTAACTGCGTTGCTGCAACAAAATTTGATGCGTCTGAGAAACTGATGTGAGATTGGAGGAGGCAAGAAGATGTACAAAAAAAAATTTAAGTGTTGCATTTTTGAACGGGCATATAAGTCAGGGTCTGATTTTATGATTGATTTTTCAGGTTTCAAGATCCAACTTATACATGAGTATATACAGTATTTGAAAACTGCTGTCCACCATCCTAGAGGATCTCTAGAAATTCTGCCAAGAAGAATGAGGAAGAATCACTCCTGAACAATGTGCAAAACTGGTTCTCACTTAATTCAAAAGAATAAAGGCTGTTATTGTAGCAAAACAGTTCTCAACAAAGTATTAATATGTAAGGCTTAAAAACTTATGCAAAACCTAATTTTTGAGTTTTTCTTCTCGAGCTAAGTATCTACAGAAAATGGTTTAGCTTGACTTTGGAAATGTATTGTTACAGCATAAGAGTGCACATTAAAAATACTGAATGGATAAATATGCGGATAAATCTTTTGCTATGCAGAAAATTATGTGGACTTTCAAGGGGATTGAATACTTTTGTATGCAATTTGTCATCTTTGTACAAGCTGTTGTGTTCATGTGCTTTGCTTCCCAGTGGGAAATTTCATGTGAATGCCCCTTCAAATGGTAGCTCCTAGTTGGGCATTTCAGAGATAATACCTGAAAATCTGAACCTGAAATCAATGAGATATGATGTAATTATTACCTTCCACCTCATTCCAATACATCTTATATATAAACGTCTATGTGTGGAAGTGTGTGTGTCTGTCTGTTTGGTCCAGAAGTGAGAGGTAGAGTCGGGGTAAGGGCTCCTCCTCCGAGGGAACAGAAACTTGCTTAGCCACTAATACACAAGTGGGGCTAGCACATCAGCAAAACGAAACCTCTGAAGAAAAAGACCCTCGCTTAACCACTAATACACAAGCGAGGTGAGCACATCAGCAAAACAGTATCCCTTTTACTTTTCTTTCCGACGATAATGCTCAAGTGAGGCAAGCACGGCTGGCAAAACAAAACTTCAGAAGAAAGACAAAGTCACTTAGCCGCTAATGCACAAGTGATGTGAACACGTCTGTAATACGAAACCTCCTAGGAGAGAGATGCCCAGAGTAGTTCCTTTCAATTACTTGACATCTCTACATTTCAGTTTTTTTTCTGATGATTTCAATAGTTTCTAGAACCCCAGGCTTTTTACAGCACAGGCTTATACAGCTAGTAAAATATAAAAGAAGAAGAAAAAGCTCAACCAGAAATAGCATCTTGACAGTGACTTAATGCTGCTTTCTTTTTGTTCTGACAATCCATAAAATTGCTTTCTGTGTGGACTGAATAGCAAATCATCAGAGACATTATGCTTTCCCCTCAACTCCAACCAGAAATGCATGTGATCTGAATGGCCTTGCAAGGTGTGTCAACGTTTTCATAGCAAAGAGGTTGCCAGGCATATTGGCAGCAGCATGCATCACAGAACGGTCTGTTTGCCAGCCCCACTTGGTATTTCAGTGTTTGTAGACACGGCTTAGTGTTGCAGTATGCTCTCATCTCCTATTTGCATCTTTACATTCAGAATATTTAGTTGTGTTACCTGATGATGTTTCATCTTTAAAATAATTGAATCTCTTTCAAAAATGTTTCAATCACAAAAACACAGATTTGTCTAAGCAAGTCTCCTGAATTAATTAAAGTTAACGATGTGCCAAGAAGACAAAGTAGGTAGTCTGCCATTGTATGTCTGTTCAGACCTAGAGATAACATAAACAGTAAAGATCAAGACTGAAGCCTAGTAGAGATACAGTGGTGTGAAAAACTATTTGCCCCCTTCCTGATTTCTTATTCTTTTGCATGCTTGTCACACAAAATGTTTCTGATCATCAAACACATTTTCCCATTAGTCAAATATAACACAAGTAAACACAAAATGCAGTTTTTAAATGATGGTTTTTATTATTTAGGGAGAAAAAATCCAAACCTACATGGCCCTGTGTGAAAAAGTAATTGCCCCCTGAACCTAATAACTGGTTGGGCCACCCTTAGCAGCAATAACTGCAATCAAGCGTTTGCGATAACTTGCAATGAGTCTTTTACAGCACTCTGGAGGAATTTTGGCCCACTCATCTTTGCAGAATTGTTGTAATTCAGCTTTATTTGAGGGTTTTCTAGCATGAACCGCCTTTTTAAGGTCATGCCATAGCATCTCAATTGGATTCAGGTCAGGACTTTGACTAGGCCACTCCAAAGTCTTCATTTTGTTTTTCTTCAGCCATTCAGAGGTGGATTTGCTGGTGTGTTTTTGCCCCGTCTCTTTCTTATGGTGGAGTCGTGAACACTGACCTTAATTGAGGCAAGTGAGGCCTGCAGTTCTTTAGACGTTGTCCTGGGGTCTTTTGTGACCTCTCTAATGAGTCGTCTTTGCGCTCTTGGGGTAATTTTGGTCGGCTGGCCACTCCTGGGAAGGTTCACCACTGTTCCATGTTTTTGCCATTTGTGGATAATGGCTCTCACTGTGGTTCGCTGGAGTTCCAAAGCTTTAGAAATGGCTTTATAACCTTTACCAGACTGATAGATCTCAATTACTTCTGTTCTCATTTGTTCCTGAATTTCTTTGGATCTTGGCATGATGTCTAGCTTTTGAGGTGCTTTTGGTCTACTTCTCTGTGTCAGGCAGCTCCTATTTAAGTGATTTCTTGATTGAAACAGGTGTGGCAGTAATCAGGCCTGGGGGTGGCTACGGAAATTGAACTCAGGTGTGATACACCACAGTTAGGTTATTTTTTAACAAGGGGGCAATTACTTTTCACACAGGGCCATGTAGGTTTGGATTTTTTCTCCTAAATAATAAAAACCATCATTTAAAAACTGCATTTTGTGTTTACTTGTGTTATATTTGACTAATATTTAAATGTGTTTGATGATCAGAAACATTTTGTGTGACAAACATGCAAAAGAATAAGAAATCAGGAAGGGGGCAAATAGTTTTTCACACCACTGTATGTGTGAGGGGTGAAATGTTTGCTCAAAGCCTGACAATTTGCTGGTGAGGAGATTTCTACACAACATTCAGAGGATGCCGGTCAATGACTGATAGTAATAAATTCAAGAATCATTCATGTTTGTATTTTGAATGGCTGCTACTGTCCAATTAGAAGGATACTCAAAATGGGCATCTCAGTTCCACTTTGTCTCATTGTAATCACTAGACATAAACAAGTCAATAATGATGGCCGTGTCAGAATATGTAATAATTAACATCTACAAAACTTATTAATCAATTTCAGGCAGTGTATCCATTTTCCAGGGTTCTTAAAATACATTAGAATGTTTCACCATGTACTCATGTCCTTGGCTCCAAAGAAGCATAAAACATGAGAAGAACTCAGTTCTCATTTTACTTACTGACACTGTTAGTAATGCCTGAGTCATCAGAATTGCTGTATTTACCTGCTGTAGCTGACCATTCGTCTCATTATGGGGCCACAGGTCACTTCCCACACAGTCTCCAGCAGATAACCACAGCTCCTTTGCTTGTTGTGATTTTATTCAAAACGACAAAGATGAAAAGTCGTTTTAAAATGGAATTTGTAAGGGTTAGTCAGACGTGCAAGAGTGAGTAACGAGAATGCCTATATAACAAGAATATTCAAAAGAGACGTCCAAATAAGTCAAAAGTCAAAGCACAAAAATCAGAATATTAAAATCTAAACATGAAACAGAAATGCAAAGTTAGGAACAAAGAAAGTTGAAAACAGAAGCCTACACTATATAACCAAATATCTGTGGACACCCAACCATCATACCTATATGAGCTTGATGGATATCCCATTCCAAAGCCATTAGCATTAATATGGAGTTGGCCCTGAATTTTATACCCATAACAGCCTCCACTCTTGTTATTTTGTTTGCAGAGAAACTCATTTGCAGATTGTATAAAGTTTTCTTCATGATTTGTTATGCAACACCTTCACCATCCAGTTTTGACACCTGTATTGCACGCTTATGGACTTGGCCAATTTTAGTATGAACTCAGTGTTTGCTTAAACAAAACAGGCCCCACATATACAGGCGATAAGAACCTGGACACAAATTGAAGAACATACACAGGCTTGGACCGCAATAGAAATAAAATCCTGCAGTACTTCTTTGTATTCCTTGCTCTGTGCTCCAATAAACACAAGTTATCGGCAATACACTAATAACCCAATTGCGCTCCACTCACTTAGAATCTGGAACCAATGTAGAAAGCATTTTAAGACGGAGAAGCTTCTATCTGTGGCACCCTGCAAAAGAACCACCTCTTTCAACCCTCACAAACATATGCAGTTTTTAATATCTGGAAATAATTTGGGATTAACTTGCTTAGAGAGCTTTATATAGACAACGTCTTTGCATCCTATGAACAATTACATTCCAAATTTAACATTCCAGCTACGCATTTCTTTCACTATCTTCAAATCAGGAACTTTGTTAAACAGAACCTTCCAGATTTTCCTCATTTTGCACCCTCATCCATGCTGGAAAAAATATTGCTCAATCTCAAGGACTTAGACTCCATCTCTACAATATATAAAATCATTTTACAATCCCTTCCTTTCAAAGATCCAAGAGGACACTGGGAAAATGACCTCTCAATTAATATATCAGAAAAGGAGTGGAAAGTAGCAATGCAGAGAATTCACTCGAGGTCCATATGCGCAAAGCATACAATTATACAACTCAAAATTATATATCGAGCACATCTGTCTCGACTAAAACTCTCCAAAATGTTTCCAGGTTGCATGATCCAAACTGCGAGCGTTGCAATCAAGTCCCAGCCTCACTGGGTCACATGTTCTGGGCCTGCACCAAATTAACATTATTCTGGACCAAAATTTTAATTACCTTTCAGACAGCCTTGGACTCACAATCCCTCCTAACCCATTAACAGCTGTGTTTGGGGTTCTTCCAGAGGGGCTTAAAGTGGAGAAGGACAAACAAATTGTGATTGCATTCACTACACTTTTGGCACGCAGACTTATTCTGATAAACTGGAAGAACCCAAACTCTCCTCTTAAGTCAGTGGGAAACCGATGTGTTATATTATTTGAAATTGGAAAAAATCAAATACTCAGTTAGAGGATCCATACAGACTTTTTTCAAAACATGGCAGGATCTAATCAGTAATATTTTAAAATAAGTTCATGAAGCACAGAGAATTTATTAATTTAGGTATGTTTACAAGCCTTAAATTTTACGCCGTTTAGCTTGTTCTCTTTCTCAGGGGATCGATCTGTTCTTAACTTAATTTTTCTTTTTGTAAAAACTTGATTGCTTTGTATGGATTCAAAATAAAATAAATAAAAAAAATAAAATAAAACAGGCCCCACAAATTTGCACATCTTTGATTCTACCTCAGTGACTGTCAAACTGAGCTCATTTAGAAGCCCCTGCTTAAAGTCTATGTGGTGCAATGCTTTATAGCTTCAGTGACTGGTCATTATCAATGTGGAATTTTTACAATCTGTCCATGCTGGTGTAGGCTTCCTCCCAGATAAATTGCACATTAAATAAACTGCCTAATGTGATTGAGCATATAAGAGCGACTGTTTCTTTACTACATGGTGCACCATTCTGTCGTGACAGTGTCCTGCTCCTTACATCCCTGTAATCAAAAGAGAAGATGGGTTAGAAGAAAAAACGTGATGGTTTTCAACCCGATCTTTTGCTTCAGCCTCATATCATACTGCTATCAAAGCTACATAAGGTTTCCAGTCTGCACCTTTTCATTTTTAGTCTCAGATACACTTTAACATTTTTCAGTATTCATTTTCTCTCAGTATAAAATTTTATGGTGATCAGTTCATTCTAGCAGAGGACAACAGGTTTGAAGGAGCATCTTTGCCAAACAGAATGCCAGCAGGGCACCGTTTTTTGTTAACTCCACACACGTGTGTTCGCATGTGCTGCCTGCAGATAATAAACTAATGGTAAAGCATACCATTATGCTCAAATTAGACAACATTTGCATAACTGGAAAATTCAGAGGTGGACACAACTGCCTTACCTTAGACTCCGATTTATGCTCATGTCAATAATCATTTTACCATGTTGCTCATAATATTGAGTGCTTATTATGCAGGTCCAGATTGTCTAGGTGACTTTGATTTATGTGGGGGCGATTAAAGTTCAACGCGAAGACGATTATTCATGTCGTCAGTTCGCACACTTCTCGATGATCCGAGATTTTTCCGGTGATTTTCTATGTAATAAACTTAATAAGTTATAGCGTAATGAAAATTGCATAATTAGATCTGGACCACCCTATAGTAGGCCTGAGATCAATTGTTTCAGAAACCATTAGGAATTCAAAAACTGTTCAAAATGATGTGTTTTTCTCTGTAAGTTCACTGGGGTGATGTGATCTTTAAAAAGATGTGTTATTTAGTTCAGATATGAGTTGCTACTTCATGCTCAACTGGACTAGTGTAGATCTCAACTGGAGGGCATTTGTGTGCATTTATTACTTTTAAGACAGGGTCAGGTCTTAATGATATTTTGTTCTTGAAATTAATTAATCTACAGAGTAAAAACTGCATAGTTAGAATAAACTTTTGCTTTTGTTTCCGCAAGGTTTCTTTTTCCCTGATAATGTGGGTCTTACTCGTGTAGAAGTTTATTCGCTTGAAGCCTAGCTGGAGGACGTTAAGCAGCAGATGCCTCAGATGTCTGCTGGCTGCTCAATATGCTACGGAGTGATCATTAGCAGTCCAAAGAAGCTTAGGCGGGGTGGACTTCCCAGGAGCAGCTGAGCAAGTCTTTGTCCTCTGTGGTTCATCAGCCTGCCAATTGGTGATGAGATGTTTCTTCAGGTAAAACACTTGCAGAAGTAGATGGTAGAAGTCTAAATTTGTTTTTGCCAAAGGATATTAAACATTACAAAGTACCTGGTTAGGACATTAGGATTATATTAAATATGACTTGGCAGAAGATTAAACCACTGTCTTTTTGAGAAGTAGTTTTCGTCTACCATTTTTGTGACCCTCCATTATGCTAACAGGTGCTTGTCAGATGACCCAAACCCAAAGTTAGGCTCAGGAGAACTGAAAGCAGGAAACAAAAAGAGGCAGAAGGAATCACCAGAGAGTTACAGGCACAATGTGCAGAAAGAAACTAAACCAGCAAAGCCCAAGCCTTAAGGCCTACCTACAGAATATCAGAGCTGTTCCAGATTAACCAGGGGTGGTCTGTAAGCCATGTAAGCTATAATAACAAATATTTTTGATTTTCTTGTATATGTACTCTGTACTGAATATGCTATCAGGGCTGGCGGGAGTCGTGAGTAGATGAAGCGGCATTTGGGGTCAGTGTGATATTTTCATACGGGAGTATTTTTTTTAACATAAAATAATAAGTTAAGTATGAACCATAAGACTTACATACATTCAGTGCTCTCCATAATGTTTGGGATAAACACACATTTTTCTTTGATTTACCTCTCTGCTCCACAGTTTAAAATTACAAATCAAACAATTCAGACGTGATTAAAATGCACATTTCAGACTTTCATTTAAGTGCATTTGCATGCATTTCAGTCACACCATGTAGAAATAACAACACCTTTTATACAAGTGCCTAATTTATATTCTGCCCTTAAAATTTGTAAGAAATATTTTCATATTAAAAGTTTCAGATTTCAGAACTACAGTTCACACTGTTGAGCCGCCCTGCAAACAGCCAAGTAAGAAGTGGGATCATGTGCATTTCAGAACTACATCTCAGAACCGAATGTCTGCCGGCAATTTTCTCATTTTGTATTGCGTATATGTTGTTTGTTATTTTGTACGTTTTTTTAATTCTTGACGCTTATGAGGTTGTTGTCACAAGGCACAATGTCTCTTCAATGTCTCTTAAGTTGGCAATGTGCAAATAGAAAGGTCAAGTGTCTTTTAGCTTGCAGGATAGAAGTTCGAAACTGCAGTGATGTTTAGATAAGGATGCGTCAGTCTTGTTTCACAGTCAATTTCACAATGAAAATATAGATTTGGGTCAAACTGAAGCAGTAATGGATGTGTTTTATTTACATTTGCAATTATTTACATTTTGCACATTTTTCCTCAAATAACAATATTTATTTGTGATTGTGTCCATTGTTCTGAGGAAGTACTGCATTGTGGAAGTATTTAATTATGAACCCTGTATCACATTACATATTGTAGGCCGTGGTAAAGATATATGGGGGACAAGCATCAAAAATGTGCTTTGCCTCAGATGGTATTAGTAATGAGTCGGCCGTGTATGGTGTATAGGATTACTTTGCATTCGATGTAATGTTTTTTATGTACATTTGGGTCCTTATATTGGTATTGTGTCATTGTTGCTATTCTGAGTAGGCATGCAAGTAAATATTTCGAGACTTGGCCTTGAATCAGAGAAATAAAGCTCCCCTTCACCCTCAAAAGTAAACTCTTCTTCTTCTCTTATATTGCCCTTACTTCCTCTAACCTGCTGAGCCTTCATCTGTCTCTACCTCCCAACTCCAAGTTCAACCTGAGACTAGCTGAAAGGGACTTTATCACTTATAACACTTCCAGGTTGCCTGGTGCCAACCTAAAGTCGTGCTGTTGTATGGGGTGAGCCCCATGATGGCACCAGGTACTCATTTATGATTTCTGTGCCACAGAGATGTACAGGTGAGAGCCAGACTGGCTGTCCTCTCCAGTATCCTTGTAAAGTCACCACATACAGTACTGGGGAATGTCAACAGAAATAAAAATATTTGTGATTTTTTGGGACTTGCCCTATGGTAGAGTGCCCTCGTGGTCAAAATGGGGGTCACTACCCTTGTTTTTTCACTGAATTTAAAAATATTAGAACTTAAGTTTAACAAACAAAATGAGTTTAGTCTGTTTACATCAAGGATTCTAACATTGGCTTATTTTTGGAGGTCTTTATTTTAAAGTTAGGATTTTTGTATCCTTTATTTTGCAATGACTTTTTGTTTAGCTGAGTAAGCCACCATATTACATGCAACTCTTCCTGACAATCAATCCCAGAATGGCCTGAGAATGCATTGTGAATGACATCTATTCTGCAACAGTATAAAGATCAGCACTTATATTTCCAAAACATCCATCCACCCCTAATAAAAGGATAAGTGCCTAAGTATCTGTCTGTGTGTCTGTCTGGTTGTTGTCTCTGTCATTCCAAAAGATGGTGCATCACAAACATTTGTGGTAATAAAATGCATTATATTTGTCAATCCAATAGATGGTGCATATAAACATTAACACTGCTAATCCCATACCAAATGACATATAACAGAGACATATACATTGCAGTTGTCATTCTTCAGATGACACATCACAAACATCTGTAGTCAGGGGTGGTCCTAGCCTGTTTGGTGCCCTGGGCGAACACCCCTCTCTGGCACCTCCCCCTGGCACACCCTGTGCCCCATTCAGTGCCCCCCGCACCCCACTGTGTGCCCCCCAGTGTTCTAATAAACAATGAAAAAATACAGTGCAATAAAACAAACTATTGGAAATGTAATTTCTAACAGAGACAAAATCAAATTTTATATTTATACAGCACCAAATTATTTTGTTATAGTGTAAAGAATTTTCACTTTAGAACCATCTCCAGTCATCAGCTCACCAGGTCACTAACAACTACATAAACCTTTTCTCTCAGAGCTGCAGTCAGTTTATTATTTCAGGTTAACTTTCCCCGCCTACCACTCTCCACTACGCAAGTCATTTGCATTAGTAAGTTAGCACGCAAACATACAGTATATCCATACAAAAAAACTCTTACTAACTCAAATCATTTTATCAACATGTTCAAAATCTCATTGACGATATTTTACCGTTTTAAAGCCTGTAATGTGCACTCCAATTATGGCGAATTTACTAACCTGTGATAAAGAATAGAGAGAGCACAGGCATTGAGCTGGAGTCAGCTTCGCACAGGAGGATTTATTCTTCCTGTTTGCTGTACTCTGCTCTATGTTGCTCGCACAAGGAGCGCCCATCTAACAATTTCTGCGATTTCGCACATTACAGGAAAAATTAATTGTGACATAATGGGCTTGGATTGACAATATTATGAATGAAATGTGCTTTATTTGGAAGCACCTCGCCCCCCAGGTTGTGTGTGAGACTTCAGCACAGCATGCAGCAGCGGCAAGCAGGCGCACCGAGGGCCCTGGCGCTCACTTCCCGCATATATGGGTGTGATAGAATTTAGAAAAAACATTGGTGCAAATTATAAGTCTATATCATAATGTCTGGTGCTTTTGTGTTTGCTTGTTTGTTTTTATTTTGCTTTATTTTGCAAGCTGGGTATTAGATGCCGCGCCAGCCAGCCAAAGAATCCCCCGCCGCTCTGCCCCTCTCCTCCCTTTTCTGCAAGCAGCAAGCGCACCTCACAAATGGAGGGCGCCCTTATTCCCCACAAATGGGCAATAGAAAACCACTCGGTGCCCATGCAATCACAAAAATGTGCTGGCATGATGTCGGGGCAGCATGGGCGCATGCAAAATTAAAAAAAAAAACTTTTTTTGCCGATGCCCAAGATGCCGCCCCCACCATGATGTCGCCCATATCAAAAACCGCCACTGTTTGTAGTAATAAAATACATTGCATTTGTCATTCCAACAAATGGTACATCACAAACATTTTTAGTAATAAAGTGTATTGAAGTTGTCATTCCAACACATGGCAGGCACATCACAAACATTAACACTGCTTTTATGAATCCCATATCATATGGCATATACAGTAACAGAGACATATGCATTACATGGTGCACTGCAAACATTAATGCTGAGGTCTGCGTTAATTATCCATCTTACACAGGTAGCACAATAGTGATTGGAATAAAAATCTGAAGTGTTTGCTTGTGATTCGTTTTTATGATTCTTACTGACATTTCACCCTATTTCTGACAAATGACCGTTGAATCTTGACAACAGACTGGTTTGATTCTTGGATACAACCTCAGTTATGACCCTGATCCATTCATTAAATCCTTACGTTTGTGTTCTGACTCTGTATAAAAGCTCATTTGGTCAGCTGTCAGCTTATTTGCCCCAATAACTTGTAAACTTTCTAAACGTTGTGACAGTTTCCTTTTCAACTACGTGACTCAGCATTTTAGGTTCTGGATTTATTCATTCAGTATTCCCGTAGAAATAGAAATAAAACTATTAAGAATTGAAGACCTATTGATTGCATTCACCTTTTAGCCCGCGTTTCTTAAAATCAATGCTATTTGTTCACTTAATAATCTTCCATCCATCTGTGTTATGAGACCATGAGAGCCTGACCCTCACTATCTACAATGGATACAACCCATCTTGTGCTGGTGGTCCGACCAAGATCACAGGATATGCTCATGCACACAGCACAGCTCAAACACACTTCTAAGCACATCAGCCGTGTCTTTGAACTGTGGGATGCAAACACAGTCTGTGGGTGAAGTTCATGCTGGTGCCTCAAATAACAGAACTGAATTCCAATCAATGTCCTCACTTGACAATGAACCTGTTAGATAGGAAATGTTATTGTTTATCTATAATTTGTTTAAATTTGGCTTAATGTATAAATTACTACCTGTAATATTTCCAACAGTTATTTTGTTTCTGCTCAGTTTTTAGTTTTTTAGTATTAAGGGGTTAAGGAGTTTCAGTTCAAGCCAGTGCTTTAGTGAATTTCCTCGTTTTTTCCATTTCTTGCATAATTGTTCTATTTCTAACCCTTAAATTTGTGTATTGTTAAAGAACAGGAACACCTGTAAGGCCAGATGCTTTCAGTGAAATGACCGAAATTGGTTTTCCATGGATGCTGAACTCCGGTATTCAGGAATCAAGGCTCCTTCTGATTTCTTCAGTTAACATAATTAACGGTCACGCATCAAAGGTGCTTTACTAGCATGTAGTCTGTACATGTTTTTGTATTCTTCTTTATTTTTAAATCATATCTCTGCCACACTGGATGGACAGTGAGGTCTGAAATTTGACAAATTAAAACAGCAACACATTCATTAGGCTGTCAACTTTTTTCATTGTACGCAGCATTTGTCTGATTTTCCTGCCTTGGGGGCCCAGCTAATTTTAGCACAGACAATTTGCATTTTCATTTCTTTGAGGAAGGGAATGATACATTTATTGACATAACGTCATCCTACTCCTAAATATTAAAAGACATACAGTATGTACAGTACGACTTATCATAGAGAGGAATAACCATGCATATGCCCCCCAAGTCTGTACAATGTGTAGAGCTCACTTAGGAATGAGTTTCTTGTTACCTCAGTATTATGACTTTCTTGTTAGTACTTTTTTATGAATGGTACTGTGCCATATTAATAGTATGGTTAGCACAGCCTCAGATAATTGACTTTAAATCCTTTTCCAGTCAAAATCTGTTAGTTTGCACATTTTTCTCCATATTAGTGAAGATTTTCTCTGGTTTTCTCCCAAAACATAAACACACATGCGTTATGTTGACTGGTGAATCTAAATACCATATGGTGGTGTTTGTAAGTGTGCCCTGTAATGGACTGGCGCCCACTCCATGATAACAAACTTGCATCTGATGCTGCTCAGATAGGCTCCATCTTGCTATGCTTCTGTATTGAACAGAGAAGAATCCAGCAGAAAAGATCTTGCAGTTACCAAGTACTTGGGTCTTGCAGTTAGAATGCAACCATACACCCTGTGGAAGTTGGATGTCAGAGTTTTGTCAGCACAGCAAACATCCAAGTTCTTCACAGCACTGGCATGACTGGTTCTAAATTAAGAAAGGCTACTAGAAAGCCACCAGACGAGGTAGAGAAAGCAAGCTACTGGTTATGGTTATGGAGGAAGGACAATGGTTGGGGGTCAACAGAACATTATGGACAGCTGTAGGGTTTGGTTGGCAAATGTCCCCATTGAGCCACTGCTCCTTCGCCATTGACAGATGTACTAGGCAAGAGCGCCTAACATCAGAGAATGGTGGCTCCCAAATGACAACCCAAACCAGGAGCAAGAGCTACCTGTGTGATGATCCACAGATTGTGAAAATGGATGTTCTTTTTGTGCAGACAGCACTAGCACCATCAACAAAAACAGATGAAACAAGTGACTACTCTGACTTTTGACTGTCAGGTTATCACTGCCATAGCTTGTCTGGAATTAATAATTAGTGAATGCTTTTTTTTTATTTAGAAACTTAGGTTAAAATAGTATTTGACTAGAGAATAACTGTTATGAATGTCTTCAAGTTAGGTATTTTTTATTTTATTTAATACTAGCTGTCTCCCACGACTCTGCCTACATAAGTAGTGAAACAGGACAGTGAGAAGGCCCCTGCCCGGCTCCCTACTCCTGATGTCACGCTTCCCCCTCCCCTCGGCCCGCAGACTCTGTCTCGGGAATATATCACTCCTGCAAGCGAACTATGATTCTTAGTGCGATGAGAGAAGTCACAAAATCAAATGGCATGTTTTTAACTAAGCAGAGTTAAGGTTACGTCCCGAGGCTGGCACGTGAGTGAGGAGGTCCCCACTCCCCTCTCAGATTTGTGCAAATAAATCAGTACCACGAGTGAACTATGATACTTAGCTTGATGACAGTTGCAAAATCAACTAGAATGTTCAAGCAAATTATAGAAAAAAACCCGATCTAAATCCGTTAAGTAGTCCTCTTGTGAAAAGTGGCCAGACAGACAGACAGATGTTGCATTTTATTTATATAGAGATATTTTGCTCTGTGTAATATTCTTTTTTCACTCTGGAAGCTTCCATAAATGCAGATGCAGTGCAAGGCAGATGGTTAACTCAGAAAAGCATTTAATTTATTAGAACACATGAAACAGAACTTTACAAAAGATGTCACCTCCATTACTCTCTATTACTAACCACACCCCTTATTTATTCATATATTTACCTTGGTTATCTGGTTCATAACAACTTTATTTAAAACCTTAATTCACAATATACCACACTCTGAAGGGGCGGCACGGTGGCGCAGTGGTAGCACTGCTGCCTCGCAGTTAGGAGACCCGGGTTCGCTTCCCGGGTCCTCCCTGCGTGGAGTTTGCATGTTCTCCCCGTGTCTGCGTGGGTTTCCTCCGGCAATCCAAAGACATGCAGGTTAGGTGGATTGGCAATTCAAATTGGCCCTGGTGGGTGTGTTTGTGTGTGTCCTGCAGTGGGTTGGCACCCTGCCCAGGATTGGTTCCTGCCTTGTTCCCTGTGTTGGCTGGGATTGGCTCCAGCAGACCCCCGTGACCCTGTATTTGGATTCAGCAGGTTAGAAAATGGATGGATGGACCACACTCTGAACCACTATATTTTTCTTTTTCGGTTTGGTTTTACTTTTGTTTTGTCGATACCTTTTGTTTTATGTTACTGTTATTATTTGTTTAACGCCATGTTGCACTCCTGTCATTAGGACGTAATCTTCTGTTTGTAGCGGCGTGGCCTTTGAGGTAGCATTACTTGACATCATCAGTGTAGTTGTATAGTAACCTTTTGCTAGACTTTGAAATTCTTGTTATTTTTTTTTACTAACTTTGAGTTTTGTTCATATATTGCATTTAATCTCACGCTCGGCAGACTTTTTCATTTTTGACTTTTGATCTTGATTCCAGCCTCAGGCTCTTTTCCATTGTCTTTGTGGGCTGGCAAATTTTTACCAGCTCTGGTGAAACAATAACATTCCCTAAATATCTGAACTACTTCAAACATCAGGGTGTTAATTCCTCACAAATTGCCATGGAAATAATAGGATTTTTAAAAGGTTTTTGACAGTAACTCATTATTTTAAATTGTTAGTCATTGTGATTTTATGTAGATGTGGGAAAAAAGAAAGATGCATTACCTTAAATGGAAACATTTTTAAGATGTCATCTATAATGACATACAGATAACGATGGTGCATACACTGCTGTAACTACCAATATATGAAGCACTGTTTAAAAGTTTGCAATGGGTTTGCCCTTCTAGCTTACCTGGTGGGCTAATGGACACAAAAATCAATAGAAGAGCTCACTTAGTTACTTCTGAAAAGATGATCGGGTCCCTGATGATCTGTTGTCGGGTTTCTGCTTGAGTTTATTCCCCGTTTATGCCTCTGGTAGCTTCAAGTGCAGGTTCCTGTATTTAGCTGAAAGGATTCCAAATGATTTTGTCAGTGACTTTGAGGATTGTGAATTTCTTAATTAGATCCCTCTGAAGTCCGCAGCCTGTCCAGTAGGACGTGCCCTTTAGTCATCCTTACAACCTTTACAGAGCAGAACATCTGTTGCTACATTCTTGAAATGTATGAAAATGTGTTATATAAATAAATGTTGTTGTTGTTGACAAGTTAAATAAATGTGCTTGGTGTTATACAGGACTACACTCATATGAACAAAGCGGGCTGGACTGGCAATCTTGCCTCAGGGATGCCACCTCCTGGGATGAAATGCTAGGCTGGCCACTGCATGTGTGGTCTTTGCATGTTCTCCCTGTGCCCCACACACCACTCAGGTTAACTGGTTATTTACAATTAACCAGTGAGTGGGCGTTATTCAGTGGGTCCTGCAATGGACAGGCGCCCCATATTGCCCAGGAAGCACTCTGGTACTGTGCAGCTCAGAACTGGATTAATTGCTTTTGAGATTGAAAACAATGTGTCATTCTGGGTGGATAGATGGCTATTTTTAATAATGTTTTGGCTACAACTATGGTAACTGTTTTATTTTAACCAAATTAGAGCCATCGTTAAGAGCGACTGTGTAATTTTTTTTTCTCTTGACATTTTTGCTTACAGTTTTAGCTTGGCTCATTTTCAGAAATCACATGAGTTTGAAAATGTTATGCTAAGCTACGATGAAGTGAGTTCATTTTAAGTCCAAAACATTTGTGAGTCGGCTTACTACGTTCAGAGGATCTATTCTGGAGGTGTTTAAAATGATTTGAAATGAGAATGTAAACAGACTATTAACTTGTAAGACCAGCCCTGTGCTGATGCATTTTATATGGAAATGTGTTGACATGAAGTTTGACGGATCTGTAAATCCCCTCGTCCCTCCTCCCCTCACTACTAACACTTTTGGCTTTGTTCTTGAGGGTCTGTTCTCCTAAACATAGCGCTTTTATGTATGCAAATGAAAGAGTGAGCTCCTCTGTCTTTATTTCCTGAAGGTAACAAAGAGCACCTGCACTAAAATAACTCAGTTACCTTGCCATTTGTCACACCTCACCTATTAGGCTGTTTGATAAAATTAAAAACTACGTAACTGCCCATTTAAAGTCTATTAGGAATACCAGTAATGGAAAATTTGTGTTAATATTTTAAGCTTCCAGTTTTATACATATGGGTCATTTTCCTCACACAATTAGTTATCAAGGAAGCAATGACCATAGTATAGCAAATATCATCACCTATATCTTTAAAAAAAGAATATAAATGCTACAATTTAATTTCTAATAGTAACAATTTTTATTAGATTTGATTGAACTGGATTTAACTGTGAAGGATGTTTTGTCTAAATATATTTTGGTATTTTCTCAGTTGCTCTATGAATACTACATACATGTTATATCTGGTGCCCCATTTGGTCTTGTATTCAGGTTTTTTACCCCTTGTGGTCCAGTAGATTGTGTTGGTGCTTTCCTTGACACTGCTGTCTCACAAATCCAACATCCATTAACCCCATCACTGGCAACTGTCTTTGTGAAATCTGAAGCTTTTCACCACATGTGTGTGAGATTCCCTCCAGGTAATTTGTGTTTTCTCCAGTTAGGTTAATTGGTGACATTATATACGCCATGTGTGTGTGTGTGTGTGTGTCCTGTGATGGACTGGTACCCGGTCCACGGCTGCCTTGAGCTCACATGGGCTTTGGCATTTGAGAAGATGCCTGGCACTGATCTTTAAACACCAGTGTGGCTGGACCAGTCCCTGTCACAGTCTTGTCATGTGGCTTTGAGGAAGTGCCTGTGTTCCAATTGTACGAACATATATGGAAATAACTGTAAAGTATTATGACCTCACTAATGGCCCTGGGTAATAGCATCTGACACGTGCAAAAATACCTTGTGACACACTGTGGTACTTACGTCCTGTAGCAAACCATATGACAGGCACAAATGATGACAATTATACATTTTAGAATCTAAACTCTCAACTATTCATTATATGAGCCTAAACAATTAAACTTGTATACATCTACTCTATATATATATACATAAAATCCTAAGCTTAAAAGTGCAACAATTTTGTGCAATGATTTTATGTGATGGTTTTTGTCATGTTTTAAATTGGGCTTATTTTAAAACCTGCATATATATGTTTGGTATAATTCTTTTCAGAATTTATCAAACTTTAATGTGATATTGTTAGATTTTCAGATTCTTACTCCATTTTTAAATTATAAACTAAAACATTATCAAGAACTCACGTCCCACAAGATGAGACTTTGTGCCAACAGATTTAACCACGCCCAGTGGCAAAAATAAAAAGACAAAGTGCAGGACAGCTACTGTACAGGGTTTAAAATGTTTGAAGCACCCTGTGAGATGCAGATCACACAGCATGGCAACAGCAGTAATCCAGTAGCTGATCGAGCAAAGAGGAGATAAAAAAAAAACTGCATTTGTTTCCCATTGTATCACTGTTTAAGAGCAGGTTTCGGAGGAGCAACCACGTCTCCTTGGGGTGCGTTCACCTCTTCACAACACAAGCAGCTGAAACGCAAAGTGGCTGGCGCATAGCGCAGGCCTGGGGGGTTAGCGAGCGAAGCAAATAGGGGGCGAACCCCCTAGTATTTATATATAATTAAATCTGAAAAGCACTCACCTGGGTCCACGCTTCTTGAGGCTGATCCTCCAATTAGCTGTAAACCACCCAGTCGCATTGAGATTGCAGAGGGTAGGGAAGGCTGAAGGGATCTGTGGTGAACTTCTCCAGGCTGGTGGTAAGGCTGTCCTCCTGGCATTGCAAGCAATATTTGCTTCCATTTGGGAGACGGGCATCATCTCAACTGGCTGGACAATGGGACTTGTCATCCCTATCCGGAAAAGGAAGGGTGATTGCCTGGATTGTGGCAACTACAGGGGGATAGCACTGCTCTCATTGCTGGGTAAGGTCCTTTCTTGGGTCTTCCTCAATAAGAGAATCTGTGATCATTTGCTCACCTACCAGCAACCGGAACAGTTTGTTTTTTATGTCTAAGAAGTCTACCATCGACTGCATTCTAGCACTGACGGTTCTCATGGAGTGTAAATTGGAATATCGGCAGAGTTTCGTAAAGAGTTCGACACAGTTGATCAAGCTGACCTGTAGGACTTTGCAGGATGCCCTCAAAGTTACTGGATATCATGGCTGGCCTGTACGCTGGTACTGTGTAGAGTGGTGGCAGAAACTCTGTGTTTTTCCCAGTTGATTCTGAGGTTCAGGGATGTGTTCTTGCTCTTACTCTGTTCAATGCTTGCATGGGCTGGGTGTCGGGCAGGGTCGTGGGGTCCAGCAGCTGTGGGGCATCTGTTGGTGAAGACACATTCACTGATCTTGCCTTTGCTGATAAAGCTGTGATGTTCGCAGCATCAATGGAGGCTCTATTCAGGGCTCTTGAGAGACTGAAAGAGGAGACTGAGTGTCTGGGCTTGCAGGTATTCTAGATAAAAACTAAGATCCAAGCCTTTAATGACTTCTTGGGCACAGCCATCAGCAGTGTGCCTGTCTGTGGAGAGAGTGTCGACGTTGTCAAGTGGTTTACTTAACCTGGCAGTGACATTTGTGTCTCTGTTGACTCTTCCTATGAAGTCAGTAGACGGAATGGGACAGCAAGGAGGTTCATGATGTCACTGGAAAGGGGTGTGTGACACTCCCAATATCTTTACAAAAGGACAAAGGTCCAAGTCCTTAGAGCCCTGGCACTTCCTGACTTACTATATTACAATGAGACATGGACACTATCCAGTGACCTAAGATGAAGGCTGGACTCCTTTGGTACTGTGTCTCTTCGGAGAATCCTTGGGTACCACTGGTTTGACTTTGTGTTGAATGAGTGGTTGCTCATGGAGTCCGAATAAGGCCACATCACCAGCATTGTGATGTTATCCGGCAAACATGATCCTTGCTATTAAGGACTCAAGTGGCTGGACCAGGCCAAGGGGATGCCCATGTAACACCTGGCTGCGGCAGATAGATGGTCTGACTGGGGACATTGCCAGCCAGGATCCTGAGCTGTTTTGTCATGTGGGTGTGGCAATGCACTGTACCAGTGCATGCTCCCCAACCTTACCTGACCTGACATGTCATCAGTCTTCATCACTTAGTTCAAATCTTTTAAAAAACCTTACAACAAAAGTGTTGGGAGTTTTATTTTATCGATCTGTCTATAATCTTTTCAGTGGGAGGCAGCATCAGGTGAAAGGCTGGGAACAAACCAGGATGTGGTATCAGGATTATTTTAGAGCATTTTTTAAGATTCAGTCATTTGTTCATTCTTAAACCCACTTAATCCAATTTAGGGCCAAATGGTGCTGGAGCCTAACCGAGCAGCATCAAATGTAAGGCAGGGAAACAGCTATGTACATGGCACCACTGAGTCCCCTCTTGCATAAGTCACACTTCAGGCTAATTTACAGTCACCGGTTCACCTGACCTGCACATCTGTGGATGGTAAATATGGAGTACCTGAAAAGGAAGATTGTGGAGATTCTCCATTGAAGAGCATGCTAAATCCACATGGACAGGGCTGCCTGGAATTTTATACATGCCATACATAATGGAATTTCAAGAAATAAAATTGAAATTAGACAAAAGTTTGTCATTTCTTTTGGAATCATAGAGTATTTTCTAACACGACATATTTTTATTTTTCTTCAGACTAATGCATTTTTTTTACCATAGAAACTTCTATTTTTTTCCTGCATGCAAAGTTTAACTACGACACCATAGCGATAATATGCAAACATGTAAATGGTAACTCGGAGTTGAGTCGAGATGACAGTGCGCAGCTGAATACACAGAAAGGCAGCGGCGCCGGACAGGTGCGAACCACCCGAGCCGCCGGAAGAGGGACACGACCGCCATCGGGCTGAACAGCCCTGCTAATGACACTGCAAAGGAGCTGCAAACGTGGGCATATGCATTAAAAAGTAATGAAAAGACCTCAACGCTCATTCTGATTGAGAGTATAGACCTCCTCTGTTGTTCAGGAAGACGCCAGAATCACCGCCCTTAGAAAAGGTAGGGTTCTGTTGCGAGCTTAGAAGGAGATGAGCATGACAGTCCTTCGTATTAACTATCAATTTATTGGCTGAATCAGCCTTTTACTGATTCCTGTCTTTTCCAGGACAGAAATCTGCAGCCGCAACTCTGCGTTATTAAGTGTTCAAGAGTGAATGGATTTCCTAGGACTGCACTGTACTGTATGTCGTTGCACGAGGCCGTCAGTAGTTGGCGCAAGGCAGGAACGACACCGGGTGTCCGTACGGGCAAATTCTTGGATATTTTCTAGATAACATCGCCTAAATATGAATTTAAACTTATGGTGTGTTATGTTACAGTGCGGGTCAGCTACCCTGGAGATTATGTAAACTTTACTTATAAACAAAGGTTCGAGTTGTTGTATAATTTAAACGTTGTGCGTTCTGGCAAGACTTTAAAATAGCCGCTACATGTTTTGAAAGCATCAGTAGTTATTTCACCTATAAACACAATAACATTATCATCAGCATGCGTTTATGCTATGTTAACGTGTTTTCTATCATAATATTTTTTTCATGACGATTATATTTTACGATATACAGTACAGTGCATTCAGATGTTACTGTCTGGGGGTTTAGGTGTATAAAGTATCTGAAGCAGCGCCGGGGACGGTATGAGAACTGGGCGGTTTACGTGAGTCCATCGAAATCAGTAAGGAGACATTGTGCTGTAATAGAGGTGAAGCAACACGGCTAAGCAACAATATATACAGAAATAGTGAAACCATAAAATATATGTATAGACAGATTGGATCTATATGTATACACTTTAAGTGTTCATGTAACACTGGTGATTGCTCTGGGACTGTGCAAATTCCATTTTTGACACTGACTACACATTTTAATATAACGGCACTTTACTGGGTTGTGTGGTTCCTCGTTGAACCATAATAAATGAATATTTCATTTTGGAGAAGGGTTCTTTGCGTCTGAAGTTAAGTCAAAGCGAACTTTATTGTCATCTCAACCATATACAAGTATACAGATAGACGAAATTGCGAAGCTCAGTGTCCACAGTGTAACAACTTGAAGTGCCAATAAAAAAAAATAAAAATAATAATTTAAAAATTAAAATTAAAACACAAACAAGACATTGTGCAAAGACAAGATTGATGCAATGCATGATGCATGGTTCTTTAGTCTTTGAAAGGGTTCATAATATATGAACAAAATAGAAATCATGAATGTATAGAAAGCTACCTGGCAGGATTCTAACAGATCAAGAAAACCCGGACTTGGCCTGTGTTTTTGTCTTGTAAAATAATGAACCCATGCTGATTAGATAGATGGATGGATGGATGGACGGACGGATGGACGGACAGATAGATAGTTTTTTCTGGAACCTTTATGTGGATGATTCTTTAGGGACTTAAAATGGGTCCTTTCTTTGGCAACTTTCTGAAAAACCATTAAGTCACCTTAATTTTTAAACATGTATGTATACCTTATGAATATATTTTATTTTTTGTGTACTCCAAATTAAGTATGCTTTCATATTTATGTGTTGTTAGACTGTGAAGTGATTCAGGATTGAGGGGAGGGAAGGCCCTCTATTAAATGTACATCAAATGAAAGAACAGCCAGGGCCAACCCACAGTAACTGAATGATCATTACATTTCCCCATCTTAACTCAGTTCATACTTTGTGTGAATTAACCTGTGAACAGTCTTATTTTTTTATTATTTGAGCATTTTAATATTAGCTAACATTCTTACACCCGTCAAATCAAGTTGAAAGATGTAAGATACCTTTACTGTCACTAAACAGTACAATGAAGTATAATTTGGAGCAAGCCTATAGATTAAAGTATGTAAGAGTAGACAATAAATTGCAGTAAGTGAACATTAAACTATGAGAAGCACAGTGACTATTAACAGTTCCAAATATATAAGTAAATATGTAGTAAAGGTAAACGTAAACATAAATAAAGAAATAATGTATGAAGTCAGAAGTAAATGACGTCACAGTGAAGGTTACAGTCGATGCAGTGGTCATGAGCTCCACGTGGGTCATGTTGTAAGTGTGTGCCTATGTGTGGTGGATGCAGAGGCTCGGTGGTTCTGTATAAGGTTCCAGTTCACAACTGTGGAGGTTGGGGGGCTGAAACCCATCTTGACAACAACGCACGTAGGGGTAGAAACCAACCGTGGAAGGGTTTGCCAGTCCATCGTATGGCCCGGTTACACTCACCCACACACACAGAATTTGTAATTGCCAGTTAACCTAACCTGCACTTCTTTGGTGATGTGGATGGTTGACCAGAGTATCTGAAGAAAAGGCCAGTGGCATGCGGTTAGAACGTCCAGACTCCACAAGGACACAAATTGCGAATCTGTGAGACAGCAGAACTACCCACTGCGCCACAATGCTACCCATGCTGGCTACCATTGGAGAAAAGTAAGTTGCAATCAGCATTTCAGTTGACAAGTGCAAAAACGTTTCAAGAAACTATTCATGGACTCCTACAGAGTAGTATTTGAGAATTATTGGACTTTCCCCTTGAAATGTACGCACGTTCCCCGTATGGGGTGTGGGTTGCAGCATGTTCTTCCATGAAGTCCTGCAATTATGGCGTTTTTGTTGAGCAGATACCGAGTAGGTGTAACTGTATTTTGCCAATGACAGCAGGCGTGCCGTCCAGGTATTGTCACTGTCTTCTGTACGATTCTCTTGGGACACATAAATTATCCCATTGACCCAGTACTGGGTATAGAAAACGGGAGGATGGGTGTAAGAAACTTTATAAAGAGCTTACTTTATGTTTCATTAACATCAATAGGATTAGTGGAAAACGGATCCGCTAAAAGGATTTTAATTGCAGTTTTCTCCCATAAACTTTATAAAGGAATGTCCTGGTAAGAACAAAACAATGAAGTTGCTTCAGTAATACACTTGACTAATACACTTGACCCCTCTTCGTGGGAGGAGTGTATTTAATTAATATTTGACAAAGATTAGGATTAGGCACTGCATGGAATGCCAATGTCACAATCGTGTATGTAAAGAAATACAGGGAAAATGGCAAAGAAAAGAATTTTTGGAATCTTATCAACTCAATAAGCACCTATCCTGGAGGAAACCAAAGCGCTTCACCAGCTTCAAAATAGGTGGGATACACTAAGCAGAAGAAAAGTTTAAGACAAGTGCCTAACGAAATTCCTGCGCCTTTTAAAATGGAATAAGCTTACTTTTCATATATGTCGCATCAAAAACAAATTAGCGTCGGCTGATTTTTTTATGTGAGAAAGGAAAAGGCGTAATGTTTGTAACAGGAAAGGTAAGCGACTGGCGACACCCACCCCTCTTGACGCGCCACTTTGGTGCGGTCTTGTTTAAAGCCATTCGCTCCTTAGCAGTGATCTCAAGCGCAGCCTGTTCTGCTGTCTTACTGTATGTGGAAAGTACAATACAAATAATGAAGATGATAATTATAATGAAAATGTAACTAAGCATGAACATTAAGCTTTTCTAAGACAGAAACGTTCAGATAAAGACAGTGATACGCAAAAAAAAAAACTCTCCGTTTCAAAGTTACTGCGGGTGGACACCTTTTCAACTCATTCTGGATGTAACTTAAGCGGAGATGCAGAGTGGCGCCGAGTTTGTTTTCTGTCGGACAAGGTAAGCAAATCCGAAAACTCGCCTTTTTCAAAAGCTTTGGCAGCATTGTCCTCATTACCGTGTTCTTTAATTCACACAAGCGAAGTGAATACAAGAGTGAATGTTAAGGTTTGCACTTGATACTTTTCAGCATGTACTCAAAAAAGACACTCCAGAAATCCGGTAGCATGTGCGAGTGCCGTTTCGTGGGTTATGAAGATACCGGTTTCTTTAAGAGGAAAAGTCGTTCAGCCGCGCACTTCGGCGCCGAGATGAAGCGCAGCCTCCTCACACAGTTGCCTCAGGTGCCCCCCGTTGTTAACACTTTGTAATCCTTGATGGGTCGGTGACGAGATCAGAGCTTGATTTGAGTTCTCCCATAGTGCCTGTGTCTAAGTTAGTGTTTATTCACTAGGTGACTGTCTACTAGTATATGTCTGCATTTGCCTTACCTTTCATTTTTGGTGTGGTAAATAAGGTTAAAAGTCAGTTCGGTTTATTGTTTAATCAACCTCAATAGAGCAATTATATTGTTTAATGTATAAGTAAAGACATTAAAGATAAAAACCTTTGATCGTTCATTCTGATTCAGCCTTGTCCTTACTTTTTATCATTTTTCGTTCTTGACAGATTTGGTTCTATGTGGCATGTTTAAAAATTGTCAGTTATTTGCCCAGTGTAGGGGGCTGGTACCTGCCAGCGTCATTATTATAATTTGTGATGAGCATCAAGCACTGTGGCCCACTGGTTAAGTTGTTTCACACTCAACCACTGGGTTACTACTTCATTCCTATCACTGGCCCATTGTTAGGTAATAGTTAACTTGTCAGAATTGTTTGTAAAAACTTGTACACTAAAGCAATATACTTGTGATTTTGAAGTCCCATTGAGGGAAAACATCATATAAATTAATTTAGTTTATACACCAGTTTCGCTGGGGATAAGCCTTAGCTCAACTCAATGTCACCCTGATATGGGCAAACAGGCTACAAAACGTGCGGGTACCCCATGTTATCACTCATGTATTGTATTTTGGATGCCAAAATGAGAGGTCAAGCAAAATGACACCTTTTTATCAGTTCAGTTAAGCCAATAAAAGGTGTCATTTTGCTTGACTTCTCATTGCATCTATAATGACTAACTCTATACAACACCCTACTACTACGGGTGCAAAGATGTAATTTTAGGCAAGCATAGTTAATATTGTTTGCTCTGCCTTGTTAACACACATTGGTCGACTGTATCCATTTCCTTGTCCTTGACTTTTCTCTGCCTGACGATTGGGCATTTCTGAAACACTTCCTCTCATTCCCTAATGCTGTATTGACATTTCCAGTTTGGTTTGCTGATAATAAGAGTTAACCAGTAACCTACAACTTTACTGGGCAATCTTCACAGGCACTCTGTAGCCATGGGGATGAAACAGACAGGCTTGTCCAGAGGAGTGTTATCTGCAAATGTGCTACAGTTGTGATTAGCTTTGATGGGTTTAGCATAATCAATATGGAGTGAAGCGGAGAGACTGGTTTTTGTCTTAGTGTACTCGTTCATTTACTGTGTAATGTAAAATGCAAATGGGGCTAGTGGAGCTGAAGCAACAGCACCTCTCAATCTGTGCAGTACTGCATGTCATATCTGTGGGCTGATAAATTGGAAATTCAACTTTTTTTTCATTAAAACTGTTAAAAAAAAACACACACTGGCATCCCATCCAGTATTGCTATTTCCACCTTGTTATCGTTTTTTCTGGAATAGGTCTTAAAGTGGGAAACGAATTGAAAATTGATGGATGCATGGTGCAAAAAAAAGAAAACATCTTTGCTAACATTTTGTACTATGGCTTTGTGGAAAAGGCCATTGATGTTTAGAAATATTTTTAATTTGCACTGTTTTCCGGTAAAGTAAAATATTGCTTTTAAAAATAATTTTGGTTACTATAATAACACGAAAAATCTGCTCCCACCCTGCAGCTGTTTCTGCCAAAAATTACAGGTTCAGAAGATGGATTGATGGGTGCATTTTTTCTAGAATTTTATATAGAAGTACCTATTATCGTTAGCCTTTATGAAATGCCACTTTTATCATTACTAGATCTCCTGATGTACTCTTTTTTCAAACATGCTCGTAATTTACATCGATATGTCAATGTATGTCCACCCGTCAGTCTATTATTGGAACAAGTTGATCCACTTCATGGTCCACATATATCATTCTACTTGTTGTGGTTGTGTGTGTTTTGTCTGTTTCATATTCTTAATTCAACCTCACACACGTGTCAAACTCCAGTCCTGGAGGGCCGCAGTGGGTGCAGGTTTTCTTTCTAACCCTTTTCCTAATCAGTGTCCAGTTTTCACTGCTAATTAACTCCTTTTCCCTCTATTTTAATAGCCCTGTTTTTAAGGATTAAGTCTTCTGAGTTGATTATTTTCTTCATTAAATGACAGCCAAACAGAAATCAGACGTGAAACGAGCCAACAGATGAGCAGCTAAATTGGGGCTTCAAAACTCCAACCAGTTCCTTAATGAGAAGCTGATTCTTGCTGTTAATTGAACCCATTATTCAATTCCTTGGCTTGTTGTTGCTTTCTTTCTGCCACAGCAGACATTTCCAAAACTGTTGATATTCTGTTTTTTTCTAAGAACTCCTAAAATGTTTTGGTAACCTGAGGGATCAACCTTACTGAGACCTTCATCTTTATTTTCAGATTTTGTTTGATGGGTACAGGTGAGCTGGTCATGTCCTGCTTGTTTTATATCTCATTACTGTCCGGCTGCTAATTAAGGAAAAAACAACTAAGGGGCCTAAGTCAAGCTAATTAAAGCTAAGACTAAAGTTAATTAGAATCAACAACTGGTCACTAATTAAGAAGATGGTTAGAATGAAAACCTGCAGCTACTGCGGCCCTCCAGGACTGGAGTTCGACACCGCTGCTAAGAGATGAGCACTTACTACCTTATTGTTTGTTAGTTTAGTTAACCTGTACTGGTCATTGATATACAAGCAGAAGATGTGTTTGCACCAATTTGAGAGAAATATTTCTAAAAGATGGGACTCTGAGGACCTTTTTGTTTATTGTGATTAGATTATGTTTCGGTAATGGTTTATTTTACATAGTAAATTGGGAGAATGTGAGACAGTGAATGGTGAGATTTCAACTAAATGTGTAGGAATTCTGATAAGCGGTCTGATGCTGCCTGCGATGAAGCCCTCTAGCCGAGTGTCCAGTCGGGTAAAAGCAGAAGTAGATTTCATACTACGTCTTTATTCTGTTGCCTTTACTCGTAGGTGCAATATTTCAGGTTGAGTGCAAGAAATGTGATTTATCAGTTGTCTCCATTCAGAATACATTCATCCCAGTGATCAGTTCAAGTTTCTTCAGATCAGAATTCCAGACGTATTGAGTCTGAATGTTTTTTCTTTTCTTTGAATGCCATTTTGGCTGCTCTCATTAAAAACGTATGTCCTTCTCCTCAGTTGTGGGGCGTTTGATGACCTTGTGGCTCTCTGGGTTATGTTGGGACACAGGGTGGGACTGCTGTTTGCTATCTTGAAATGTTTAAGGGCTGTATTTAGCGGTCCTATGTACTTCAGAGTTTTTACAAGTCCAGTTCTTAGAGCAGATTTGACATTCAGTTGTCACTTTGACCAGATGGGTTGGTGTATGTTCAGCACTTGTGTTCAGTTTTTAGATTAACATGGTGAGATGTGTTGACATGTCACTAGATTTGACTTGCTCGATTACCAGAGGCAGGCACTGGAGGAGGGGAGGTGAAATGGATTTATCTGGCTGTTGTTTGACAAGGGTGACTGTTTCCTGATTAGCCATTACTATGAGTCACTGCTGCTTAGCACATGTGATGCTCCCTCTAACCTCCTGACTCGATTTTATTTGCTTATTTGTCTGATTTCAACACTGTATACTGTGTGGAGCATGTGGGAAGCTGGACTGTTGATAGCTACAGTCATGTGCAGCTTCTCATGTGGGCTTTGATGAAAACTACAAAACCCATGTGCGTGAAATTACAGCGATCAGTGGAAAAATGTAGTCCAAAATATTAACCTTTCCTCCATTTCTGTCCACACTGTAAGAATTTAGTCAGATAAATCTTTGATTTTCTATTTCTCGAGTTTAAATTTTCTGAAAGGGTTCCCAGTTTTCATGCCTGTTTTGTGAGCAGTTTGGTTGACTGCCCAGTGTTCATTTGATTTTTTTTTTATTTTCTGGGGTTTCAAATTTTCAGACATGCTTCAAGGTTAATGAAAGGCTATGAATTACACCTGTCTGAGTGAGACAACGCAGTGTTGGTCTGGTGTCCACTGCTAGGCCGATTCCTGCCCTGTGGTTTTTGCTTGCTAAAATAAAAGGCTGAATGCTCCCTGTTGACCTAACAAGAGAAAAATCCAGTGGAGAAAATGAATGGATGATTTCTGTTGGGTGTACTGCTGGAGACGGATTCAGTTGATGGGGTACGGTTATTTTCTTGGTGGATCTCATTTTAAGTGATTATGTTAATCCTACTTAACTCTCTTAAGTGTTGTTTTTTTTTCTGATCCTGATTAAGACAAACGTGTGTTTTATGCATTGAGGACTGTTTCTTAATGTGACAGAGAATCCTGTCATTTAGAATTTTTTTCACACTTGCACTGACAAGTCTGTTTGCAAAATCAGAAATATTTGATATAATGAACTCAATATATTCAAATAAAAGTGAATGTTGAGCTGAAAAGGGCAGGACTAATACACATTAAGTATGATTTGGAAGTATACAGTATGTCCTTCTATCTGTTTTCTTAAACCACTTATCCAGGCAGGATCACAGGGAAGCTGGAGCCTATCCCAGCAAGCATCAGGCACAAGGCAGGAGCACCAGTCACACATGGGCCAATTAAACAATACTGATTCCCCCGCCCTGCAAGTCTTTAGGCTGTGGGAGGAAGCCAGACACTCAGAGGAAACCCACGTGGAAATGGGGAGAACACTTTTTCCTACTATTAAAGTTTTATTCTGTTGCCTAGCTCTCTTTCTCAGGAGTGGGGGTTGATTAGTTTCTAACCTAGTTTTGCAAAACGTGACTTGCTTGTATTGAATGTTATTTGACTTTAATAAATAAATAAAATTAAAAAAATGTAAAAAAAAATAAAAAAAAAAGAAATGGGGAGAACGCGCAAACTCCACACAAGGGGCACAAACCTGGGGCGCAAACCCCTGTCTCTTTATTGTGAAGCAGCAGTGCTAACACCGTGCCATTGTGCTGGCATGAATTGCGACTCTTATTTCTTAAGTCACTTCCACCAATTCTCAGTTTATACATTTACTTTTCATACAGACTAGTTTTTAAAAGTACTGTACTTAAATCAGTTTTCACCAAGCATGGGTAAATGTAACAGAATTATATTTTGCTCTTCCTAAATGCACCTGCGAGCAAAACTAATTTGGGCAGCGTCGCACTTCTCAAATCTGTTTGTCAGTATAAATCCATACCTGGCAATTTATGAAATGGGCCTAACCTGCTGGGTCACTCCAGTTTCATAACTGATGGTAATGTCATGTTTTTAATTTATTTTGCTTTGTTTCTGCTACAGTATGTGAAGGTTGGCTTACAATTAATAGTCTCTGTTCTCTTACAAGCCCCCCTGCAGTTTATCTACCGGTACTTGTAATATGCTAATGTTGACCAGTAACCAGAGGGGTCACAAGGCCCTTTGTGCTCTTATTCTCATTTGGTCACAAATTAGAAGTTTCTACCATGCTGCCTGCACAGTACTCTTTGACTGTTCATCTAATTAGGGAGGACCTTCATGTATTTAAGTTAAAATTGATTACTGAATTTTAGATTTTTTTGATCTCTTGATATTTGTTTTATGGAAGTCCTTCCTCCCCCTTTTGTCTTTGTGGGTTTTCCAGTGACTTGTGTGCTGTATTATTTGGCAACTCTAAATTGTTCCCTTATGAGTGTGTGTCCATTTATCGGTGTACAGTGGAACCTCGGGTCACGAACGTCTCGGAACACGTACAAATGGGGTTATGACCAAAAAGTTCGCCAGACTTTTGCATCTGTTCACGACCACACACTCGGGTGACGAACAAGCCAGTTTCCCTTCCGGTTCGTACGCGCCAATGATTTCCGCACATGTTCAGTCTCTCCCTGTGCATTCGCTGTGAACTCTTTGTGCTCTTTTTCGTTTCCCTTCCGGTTCATACGCGCCGGTGATTTATGCACGTGTTCAGTCTCTCCCTGTACAGCACATTGTTCTTGGTCAGACGTGCATCGCGCAGAGGGACTTTACCTGAAAACTGTAATCTCCTTTCCACCCAGTTATTCCTCACTTCCTTCATGCCAGAACTCGACTCATGCAAGGTTAGTTTTCTTGGTTGTTTATAGTTAGTTTTTGTATAAATTACGGATTTTTCAAATGTTCATTTTTTTTCCTTGTGCTTAAAACTCATTAAAAAAAAGTGTTTAAAGCGATCAGTTCGTAGGGCTGTAACGTGAACTCCTGCAATGTTAGTTTTCTCTGTTCAAGGTTTTCTCAGTGTTATTCAATGTTTTTACATTTAGTTTACTATTACACTGTGCATTTTATGGTATAATTAACTATTTTTGTGCTTAAAAATCTTTAAAAAATGTATACAGTAATCCCTCGCTATATCGTGCTTCGACTTTTGCGGCTTCACTCTATCGCGGATTTTATATGTAAGCATAACTAAATATATAACACGGATTTTTCGCTGCTTCGTGGGTTCTGCGGACAATGTGTCTTTTTACTTCCTGTACATGCTTCCTCAGTTGGTTTGCCCAGTTGATTCCATACAAGGGACGCTATTGGCGGATGGCTGAGAAGCTAACCAATCAGAGCACGCAGTTAAGTTCCTGTGTGCTGAATGCGGTGTTAACCAGGAAGTCTCGTCTCGCTCATTCAGCATCAGTGCGTTTCGCTGTGTAAAGAGTTAACTTTTGTGCTCTTTTGTGTTTATCTTTGTGCATAGTCAAGCCCTTCATTATGGCTCCAAAACGATCTGCTCCCAAGCGCCAACGGAAGATGTTAACGATTGCCGAAAAGATAAACGTTTTGGATTTGTTGAAGGAAGGGAAAAGCTACACCGCTGTAGGACACCATTACAGCATCAATGAGGCTACGATTCTTTTTATTTAAAAGTAGGAAAGGAATATAGGATCTACAGCCGCAGTGTCCTTTTAATCAGGGTGCAAAATGAGTTGTAAGTGGATATGAGGCAGTAGTCTGGATGGAATCTGCTTTAGAGATTTGGATTGAAGACTGCCGAAAGAAGAGCAACGGCCGTGCTACACAGTCGCCTGAAGAGGCTCCTTTAGAAGGGCTGTAACGCTCTCCTTTGTTGTGCAGTAAAATTAAACTCATTGTTATCAGACAAGTCATCGTGTCATTGTTGGTGAGTAACCATAATTAATTTTCTACTTAAAGTACTTAGTACATGTACATACGTTTAGTGTCACTGTACACACATTTACTGTATACAATTTTTCTTGCATTGTACGTATTTATTGCTGGTGGCTTGTCTATCGTAATGGCTGTAACATATGTGATATCTGAGACACTCGATATCTTTAAAATAATATTTAGGTTTTACTGTATATAAACAGTGTGTTTACATACATAATTTCAATGAATCTTACCTAATATCTAAGAGAATACAAAGGGATTATGCTGTATAACTTTGGGAATATTTATAAACAGTGTGGGGGAGTTTATAAGGGCTTAAAATATATAAAAATAACCATACAAACATATGGTTTCTACTTCACAGATTTTCACCTATCGCAGGGGGGCTTAAAATATATAAAAATAACTGGAACAACTCCTGGAACGCAACTCCCGCAATCGAGGAGGGATTACTGTATTTACATACAGCTCGTACGGTCCGGAACGGATTATTTGTATTTACATGCAATCCTATGGGGTAAATTACTTAGGGTCACGACCAAATCGGGTTGTGACCAGAGTTTTGGAATGATTTTGTGACCCGAGGTTCCACTGTACATTGTAGTGAACTGGCACCCTGTTGCAAGCTCAAGTCCATTTTAGCCCCTAATGAACCCCATCTTGGATTGAGTGAGTTTAGAAAATGGATGGTTGGTGTACCCTTAGTTCCTTTTTAAGGGATTTTAGGGATACTGACTTGTATCACTTATTCAGGTTCTCCCAAGGAATGCAGGTATAAACTGAGTAAAATAGGAGCCAATTACAAAACAAAACTGTCTAGTCTGTTTGACACTTTTGACCAGGCTCCTCTTGATGTTTATCCATATTTAAAGCCTGTTTGGAGATGTGGCCAGTGCTAGGGGCAGCCTTTTTAGTTCTAAGAGGCAGTAAAGTAAAGATGTGTAACTCGTCTTCTTTAGCTAATATAGCCTTGTTGCTTTTTGTAATTGTAATTGTATGTAACAGAAGGAGAGCCAGAGTGCAGCTGGTGAATTATTTATCATGTTTATTACCCATAACATTAGAACAGACCTTTTGTTTTCTCAGAAGTAGCACTTTATTTGGCACCCCACTGTGTCTTTTCCTACAGTTGTCAAAGCTGACCTTAAACAATAATTTTTATGTGGCAAATACAAGGCAACAGGGATTGTCAAGCAGCAGTGCCCGGATACCAATTTAATAAGTAAGAGTCTCAGTTTTTTATTTAATATTATAACATTTTTCTATTCATTTTACAGTATATTTTGACCACAACATATTCTCACTTCTGCTCTGAAATCATTTATCCATTTATCCACTTTATTATCTTGTTTAAGCAAAGTGACAAAGCCAGTCACAGTAGTATTTGAGGGCTAGGCTGAAAAAGGGTGCCATTTCTTCATGAGCCAAATTCATACACATGCTCACATTCACCAATATTGCGATTATTGAGGGTCATTGTTTAATTTAACACACACATCTTTGGGATGTTTGAAGAAAACTAAAATAATGAGAGAGAAAACACATGTTGGCTAAAGGAAGAAAACATACATAATCACCAGAAACGGTGACTTCTAATGGATTCAAGCCCAACCACAGCAGATTGTGCCACTGTGCCACCTACACTCATAAAATCATATTTTATTTTGGTGCCTTTTCTACTGGCTTGTTCTTGACAGAGCAATAACCATTACAGTATCGGATGAAACTCTGCATTTATATATAACAAAAACACTTCAGAATACTGATTGTGCAATTCAGAAAGCAATGGTTAAGGTTGTGTTCTGCAACACTGACATCTATGGTGAGGCTTAAGAAACTGAATGATTATTTATTTGAAATAATGCGACAGGCCTTTGGAAAAGCAAGATGGTACATTTAGGAGAATTAAAGTTTTCTTGTAAGTTTATAAGAGGTGTGCATGGTAGAGGATCTTGTTTGAAGCTAAGTAATTATGAAGCCAGGTAAAAAAATCAGTTATTTACATCAAAAATGTCAATGAAATCTGTTGTGTGTGAGCTTTCTAGTAGCAGTTGTTTAGTTAGATACTGCAGATTCATTTTGTGTTAATACCTTGGATGAGTGAATAAAGTTAAGCAAAAAGAAAGGAAATTATATGACAAAAATTTTATGCATCCTGGATAGAGGAGGATAGGGCTGGATTTTGGACGAGTTCCCTGGACAATAGAAGAGCATATTTATGCCAGGTAGGATGCAAACGTCAGAGTTAAACTACCTATTGTTAAATGTGACTAAGTGGTTGGTCAGTTCTCTTTATTCTTGTGCGGCACTTTTGTGGAAGACAGTCAGAGCACTTAAAAGTATTAAATATGGAAAAGCAATTAAAAAAAAAAAAAACCTGCTCAAAGATGGGAAAGGGAAAAGTATGCAGGGTTATTAGTTTAAGATGTAACTGTTATCTTGTCCTAAGCATGATTAGGAATATAAATTTGGCGAGAGGATGTAGGTAAAGAACGGCTATCATCTTCAGAAATCCTCTCTCCTTATTCCATTTTTCTGTCTCTGCCTTTTACATTTTTACTTCTACATACTCCTGTATATTTTTTCCTCATTTGACACTCTTACCAGTTCAAGCACACAGGCTTTCTCATCAGCTGTTCTCAACTTCTTTCTTCTTCCACATTTCTTTCTCACTGTAATTGATGCTGTTTGTAATTCACATTATCTTATTCTACTGTATATCTTACATTCTTTACTTTTTGTCTTGGAAATCATGAAACATTCTCAGTCTTGCTCAGTGCGATTATGTTTGAAGACTTCCCTCCAGCGCTCATGCTTGATCATGGCTCAGTTCAAGTTCTAACGACCATTTCTTGCTTGACATTAATAGATATGTTGGAAGATATATACTGTAACCTAAATTACATATAATACAGCACAGTAAAGAACAATTCATTGCAATACAATGTACAACCAGTGTGAAGTTATTTCTCTTTCTCATGATCTGCTCTCACTGTCTGACCTTCCTTTTGTCATCCTGGTTTTGTCTAGTTTTCTATCCAGCTGGGTTTTGGCATCTCCTCAATTCATCATCTGATAGTGCTAACAATATGCAGGTTCCTCTGGGGTTTCTATCTCAATTTTAAAACAGGCAATACCAGAACTATTATGGTGTGACAGATCATGAACAAGGATGTTTGGCATGGACTTTGTGCATTTTGTTTTAAATGTACAGTAATTCAAAGTTCTGTCTCTGTCTAGTGCTTATTAAATCACTTTCAGCTCACTGAGCACTGTGTTTAATTTCTGAGGCTGACAGTCGGTGAAGTGGCCTTGTGTATACTGTAATCCATATAATGCTTTTAACTGAGAAGGGCTGTAGGACGTATTCAGTTATTGGCTTGTTGTCGGCCATAATGGCTGCCGGTTCTCACTGCGCTATTAAGGGAGCTACCCGTGCAGTTCTACTACTTGTTCCTGCATGTAAAATTACTTAGCATTGTGGATTTTTTTTTCCTTTGCACTTTTACTGCTTTTGTTTTTTGGATTTACTTGATCTCATCAGCTTTGGTTGCATGACTTAATTCTGGCACCTGAACACAGGGGTTGATGGTAAGTATTAAAAACGAATAGGTAGTTGTTGACACCTGTGTCTGGATTATATGGCCCTCAGAAACCATAGACCTGGAAAGCAAGCTGAGTCAATGAATAGATGGAATACTGTTAGAAATAAGTAGTCATGCCTACATTCAACAGATTAGAAGTGCATTAAAAGGCCTAACATCAACATTCCAGATTTATTTAAATGCACATGTCAATACATAAATTCAGAGTAAGTCAGCCTATCAAAACATTCCTTTTGAGGTACACACTGTTAGACCAGGAATCATGTGCTCACTATGGCCCTACAGGATCAGCTCAATGTTGTGTTTAGTAAGTATGTATTTCAGTAAATGTAGACAATTTACAAAGTGCTACAGATATTAAGAAGTTTGGATAATGTTTAAATAAGGCCAGAGGACCTCTGGGTAGAGAGACAGAGAGCAAGCGCTTTGGCTCAAGAACATCAAATCTCCAGTTCTTGGAGTCCATGAGGCTTCTTCAGGTAGGTTGCTAGGCTGGAACAGGAATAACAGAAAAGGCTGAGCAAAACGACTAAATTCCTCTTGAACTGCCTCTATAGATCTGAAAAAGTGAGTGTCTTCACGACCCACTGATGAATTGAAGATAATAGACAGGGTGGCTTGGCCCGCTTGGTGAATTTTAGACGATTATCCAAACTTGGGGAGGGGGATTTCACGAATTGAGCATGTCAGACCTGAAAGTGGAAATGTATTACTTATACAACCCAGTGCATGACCTACCTCTTCACCCACCACCATTACCCACTGGTGGCAGCCAACACACCCGGTGGTTGAGAAACAGAGATGTTGAGCATTAGTACACATTTGTTTAATTTGTTTTGTTTCCAAGGCCAGTGCACTCTTCTTGTGTGCAGTATGTATACAAAATATATAGCCTTGAAGGGATTGTCAGAAGGAGAAAATGAATCTAACAATAGTTTTATAGGGCCATTTTTAGCTTTATAGATTTCTACATAGTAATTATGTTGTCATACCTAGACTTGGGATACCTTTGTCCTGTGTCAGAATCCAGGCCCATATCATTAGGGAACATAAACCCTTCTTAAGATTACCATAGCACTGATACTCATGTCATATCCCATCTTTTTCTAGGACTTATTTTTATCATATATGTTTAAAATAACTACTAAGATTAGAAGAGGGTCATGTTTGAAATCAGCCTTCCTGAGATATGATATCATCTACATTGATGATGCAAAAAGAAAACAAAGTGCATGCAGAGATCAAGTGACGCACGTCATGTGCCCAAGTGAACTTTCAAATACAACCACAACCAGTCTATGATTTAAAGTTTATCTAGTAGATTTCTTCCTGGTTATTTCTAAAATATTAGCACATGAGCAAAAACTTTTTTAAAATAAGGTGCATGTTTTGTTTTTTTTTAAAGTATAATGTATTTGTTTATGAATAATGTCATGTACTCCTCTTATCAGTGTCTTGATTAGAAAATCAATGAGATTTCACGAAATGTACTGTGAAGCAAAGCACCAGTACTACCTAGTATCTGGTTTGAAAAAGTCCATTACACTCTGACTGGAGCTTGTATTTAAATAGTATTTAGAAATGGATATCTATTCCTATTCCTAAAGAATTTGTTCTTTAAAAAATAGATATTGTACCTCAGCTATTTGAATAATCCATTGAAGCTTTTACTCGTAACTGCTCAGGTGCAGTGTTGTTTTCACCGTAATTCATTAAAATTGTAAACGTCATGTTGTCATTGATATTAAATTAGCAAAACACGTTGAACACTGTTTTCTTCTTAATACATACACGATCAAGTGAATGCATGTAGTGGCGCTTCATGTTCCCCCTCATTGTTTGAACAACTTTGTGTGGCCATTTTTCTTCTGCATGCTTTTTATTTATTTGTTTGTTATTTTTATTATTATTATTTTGCCAGATTTACTCTTCATGCAGGGGTGAACTTGGCCTTTTAGTGCAAAGCCATACACAGCTCTCAAGTAGATGTTCGGAACAGAACTTGAAACCGCACCTCTTCACAAAAGACTTTGAGACTGCGTAGGCCTTCCACTCACTCCTCTGCTTTCCATAGTTCACCATCAACTGTCAACCTGTTGTTTTTTAATGACTGCTAGTCTTCATCTATCCTTGGAGGTAACCACATTGCAAAGATTCATGCGCTCTACTTTAAAATATTGTTCTATATGAGATTTGTTAACTCTTTTTAAATGTATATTATGCAGTATATATTGATTTTTGTGTTTGGAAACCACTGAATAAATAATATTAATAATGAACTGTTCATTGATCACTACAATAAAATGTATTCAATTATTTTATTTTTAAAGCAGTAGTGGATTACATAAAAGACGGCTTCACAGTGGCATTACTTGGTTTAGTTTTTTGACAGCACCCATGAAAAACATAATTCTGAAAAACAAAAACGATTGAAAAACAACTGAGTTTAATGCATTTAATAAATCACAAGTAATTTCAGCCGGGTTTATTCCGTGCAAATTTCCTGCGGTTCTCTTTGTAAGGGACATAACGCAACTTGCAAGAAAAGGTACCTGCTCCTCTGCTTTCTCTTTGATTATACCACACTTTGCACATGGATAATCTGAAAGAACCCTGCGGGTGTGGTATAAATCAAAATTCAAATGCTCCTGTCAGGAGGATCTTAAAGATCAGAGAGCAGTGTCAGACAAATAAAAAGGAAGCCAAATTGTAACGGAGCTCCAAAGATGTGCTTATATTTGACGGGGTGGAGGTTGGCCTGTCTTAGCGGAGAGAATGCTGCCAGAGTCACTAGTGACATTAGAAACTGTCCAACCCAAAATGTCAGTGTGCTATTCCTGAAAGTGATGTGTGAATGCAAGATGGTGGTATGATATAGCAAGCCTGGGGTAATCCAGTTCTGATTAGAAACATTCCAAATTTGTAGTTTACTTTGTGTTTTCAAACTATAATACGCATTTGAATATACAGTATTTGAAATTTGAATGTAATAATGATTGAATTTCACTGTGTTTTGTACATGTGACAAAATGTGAAAGTGATCATTAAGCAGTCTTGTCCTCGTATTCATTTTAAATCAGAAAATGATGCCCATCACTGACTAATCAATTACATATCCACAGGTGCGACCATCTAGTCAACAGTAGAAGAATTAGTGTCATTTATAGCCCTCTTGTATGTTCTGTTTTGGAGATAATCAAAATGTGCTTTTACTTTTTATACCACAATAACAATTCACCACTCAAATTTAGACTATGTAGGCTGCTGTTTCCAACCCTTTGTGTGTCTCCGTCGCTGCCATTCAGTGGCTTTCCACATCCTAAGAGTCCCTGGTTCAGTCTATCTGAAACCTGTCCTACTCATACCTACAAGCTGACCTCACTTGTTCACCTTCTGGGTGTTTAGCCCATATGGTGGCTTCATGTCAGGCATGTGTGTCACTTGGCTGCAGATACCACCAGTACTGGTACTAAGGATGAGCTCCAATATTTCTTTATCAGCCTACATTCTCGGTTCTTTCATTTAAAACGTCATGATAGTTCATGACTCATGATCCTTAGTGATGTTTGTAATTAATGTGCCTGAAATGTTTGTACATAAATGATTATCAAAAAAGATACATGTGTTATTTTTATATATACTTCTGTAGTGAAGTAGCAGTGACCATACTGTATGTTGTGAGTCATCGTAAATCACTAGAGAAGGTCAGTGTTTTTTTATTTTTACAAAAAATAGGATTGAGAACAAGTCGACCCCCATCCCTGAGAGAGAGAGCGTGGCCAACGAGGTAAAGCTTAAGGCTTGTAAACATATCTAAATTGATGAGTTTGATAGGCCAATAGAGATGAATGGAGAAGAAAAAGAAATGCGGAAATAATTGCTTCCTCGGTGCTTTGAGAGCTTATTCTAAAATATTACTGATTAGATCCTGCCATGTTTTGAAAAAAATCTGTACGGATCCTCTGAGTATTTGATTTTTTCCAATTTCAAATAATATAAAACATCAGTTTCCCACTGACTTAAAAGAGGAGAGTTTGGATTTTTCCAGTCTAGCAGAATAAGTCTGCGTGCCAAAAGTGTAGTGAATTCTCTGCATTGCTACTTTCCACTCCTTTTCTGATATATTAAGAGATCTTTTCCCATTGTCCTCTTGGATCTTTGAAAGGGAGGGACTGTAAAATAATTTTATATATTGTAGAGATGGTGTCTAAGTCCTTAAAGTTGAGCATTATTTTTTCCAGCATGGATGAGGGTGCAAGATGAGGAAAATCGGGTTCTGTTTAACAAAGTTCCTAATTTGAAGATAGTGAAAGAAATGTGTAGCTGGAATGTTAAATTTGGAATGTAATTCTTCATAGGCTGCAAAGATGTTGTCTATATAAAGATCTCTAAGCATGTTAATCACAAATTTTTTCCAGATATTAAAAACTGCATATTTTTGCGAAGGTTGAAAGAGGTGGTTCTCTTGCAGAGGTGCCACAGATAAAAGATTCTTAGTCTTAAAATGCTTTCTACATTGGTTCCATATTCTGAGTGAGTGAAGCACAATTGGGTTATTAGTATATTGCCAATAACTTGCATTTATTGGAGCACAAAGCAGGAAATATAAAGAAGTACTGCAGGATTTTACTTCTATTGCGGACCAGGCCTGTGTATGTTCATCTATTTGTGTCCAGGTTTTTATAGCTTGTATGTTTGCTGCCCAGTAATAAAACTGGAAGTTAGGTAGAGCCATGCCACCTTCTGCCTTCGGTCTTTGTAGGGTCGCTCTTTGAATACTTAGATGTTTTGAGTTCCAAATAAATGAGGTTATTGTTGAATCTAATTGCTTAAAAAATGATTTATTGATGTACAGTGGTGTGAAAAACTATTTGCCCCCTTCCTGATTTCTTATTCTTTTGCATGTTTGTCACACAAAATGTTTCTGATCATCAAACACATTTAACCATTAGTCAAATATAACACAAGTAAACACAAAATGCAGTTTTTAAATGATGGTTTTTATTATTTAGGGAGAAAAAAAAATCCAAACCTACATGGCCCTGTGTGAAAAGTAATTGCCCCTGAACCTAATAACTGGTTGGGCCACCCTTAGCAGCAATAACTGCAATCAAGCGTTTGCGATAACTTGCAATGAGTCTTTTACAGCGCCCTGGAGGAATTTTGGCCCACTCATCTTTGCAGAATTGTTGTAATTCAGCTTTATTTGAGGGTTTTCTAGCATGAACCGCCTTTTTAAGGTCATGCCATAGCATCTCAATTGGATTCAGGTCAGGACTTTGACTAGGCCACTCCAAAGTCTTCATTTTGTTTTTCTTCAGCCATTCAGAGGTGGATTTGCTGGTGTGTTTTGGGTCATTGTCCTGTTGCAGCACCCAAGATCGCTTCAGCTTGAGTTGACGAACAGATGGCCGGACATTCTCCTTCAGGATTTTTGGTAGACAGTAGAATTCATGGTTCCATCTATCACAGCAAGCCTTCCAGGTCCTGAAGCAGCAAAACAACCCCAGACCATCACACTACCACCACCATATTTTACTGTTGGTATGATGTTCTTTTTCTGAAATGCTGTGTTCCTTTTACGCCAGATGTAACGGGACATTTGCCTTCCAAAAAGTTCAACTTTTGTCTCATCAGTCCACAAGGTATTTTCCCAAAAGTCTTGGCAGTCATTGAGATGTTTCTTAGCAAAATTGAGACGAGCCCTAATGTTCTTTTTGCTTATCAGTGGTTTGCGTCTTGGAAATCTGCCATGCAGGCCGTTTTTGCCCAGTCTCTTTCTTATGGTGGAGTCGTGAACACTGACCTTAAGAGGCAAGTGAGGCCTGCAGTTCTTTAGACGTTGTACTGGGGTCTTTTGTGACCTCTCGGATGAGTCGTCTCTGCGCTGTTGGGGTAATTTTGGTCGGCCAGCCACTCCTGGGAAGGTTCACCACTGTTCCATGTTTTTGCCATTTGTGGATAATGGCTCTCACTGTGGTTCGCTGGAGTCCCAAAGCTTTAGAAATGGCTTTATAACCTTTACCAGACTGATAGATCTCAATTACTTCTGTTCTCATTTGTTCCTGAATTTCTTTGGATCTTGGCATGATGTCTAGCTTTTGAGGTGCTTTTGGTCTACTTCTCTGTGTCAGGCAGCTTCTATTGAAGTGATTTCTTGATTGAAACAGGTGTGGCAGTAATCAGGCCTGGGGTGGCTACGGAAATTGAACTCAGGTGTGATACACCACAGTTAGGTTATTTTTTAACAAGGGGGCAATTACTTTTTCACACAGGGCCATGTAGGTTTGGATTTTTTTCTCCCTAAATAATAAAACCATCATTTAAAACTGCATTTTGTGTTTACTTGTGTTATATTTGACTAATGGTTAAACGTGTTTGATGATCAGAAACATTTTGTGTGACAAACATGCAAAAGAATAAGAAATCAGGAAGGGGGCAAATAGTTTTTCACACCACTGTATATTGGAATGCTGTTTTAAAATAAAAAAGAAGCTTAGGAAGAATATTCATCTTATCAATGTTAATTCTTCCAGCTAGATTAAGATGAAGGGTTGACCATCTATGCAAGTCTTGCTTAGTGAGAAAAGCGCTATATAAATTATTAACATTAAATATCAAGAACCCTTTGGTACTTTCTGTGTCTGTTGGGTAATCAGACAGATAAACATCTAATTTTTTTAATTTACTGTATTTTGCTTTCTATAATGTGTTTATCATGATCGGTTTTGGGATCTTTTGTTGCCATCATAATAGTGGAAAAGAAAAGCAACCAAAAGGGTACACATTTTGAGGGTTGTCATTTTGAGCTATTTATGAGTAAAGCGGTCTGATTGTGTATTATGTGAAAATGTGAAAACAGAAGGCACCGTAAGCCACTATTAGTAGAAGTAACTAACAACATATGCAGTGAAGGGAGCAGGTATGGTTCCTGTATTCTGCAGTTTTCTGTGCAATAGCAAAAAAAAAAAAACAACAAATCTGGTTTGTGTGTACGTTTCCGTCAGTGTTTTTGCCATTCGACCTTGGAAATTTTAGCCGGGTAACTACTGGAACACCTTCATGATAAAAATAACTGTCATTGAGCTAAAAAAAAAAACCCTGTCTGGCCACTTATCATGAGCAGTTGACTTATCTAAAGTCAGCAGAACATTTAGTTTGCTGCATGGATAAGCTTTTGAACACAGTGACCAGTGCTGGCGAGCGTGTAGTCACTTGGCTGGTGGGTATGAATCTGAATTGTGTCAGTAGTTTCACAAAAACACAATAGTGAGACTTGCTTATGTCTCATCCTGCATTATAGAGATTGTCTGTGGGTCTCAAAGTAATATCACAACACTGGAAAATTTTTGACAAAGGTAATGATTACAGACCTCCTCAATGAAAGGAGTCTGCGACTTGCAGAGATTTGTATATCTCTCAGTACCCAGACTGAATGACACCTTTGTGAATAAATGTGTTCACAATAGCAGCATAAGACGGGTATGACCAGTATTATAATACCCAGACGGTACTTTTGTGGTGTATCCTTAGCAGGACCTAGTCTGTGTTACTTGAATTAATTGTGTTTTCATTTCTGACATTCTACTTAAGTTTGTTTTGTGTTCTCTTAAGCCATCTGTCATCTTTTCCTCCTTTTATAGAACTAAATTGTTCATACCCCTGATTCTAGAGATTTGTGGAGCTGGCATCCAGCATACCCTGTCTAAACTGAGAATTATTAACCTTTAAGAACACAAAGACTTAAAAAAGAAGCTCTGCATTGGCAGAGACATTGTTATAGTGTAACAGACTTCAAGCTCCTACGGTTTTTCTGGGCTATAGGCTCTGTGCCAGGGCGTTTTCTGCTTGTCGGGCTCATTAAACAATATTATCTTCAAACAAGTCTCACTCCGGCTGCTTCCGAGGCAGGCTGGGAATATCCTGTCTATTGTTTTCTTCGGGAAGCTTGCGCCTGTCATCTCCACAAGGGTGTGATTAGGGCCTTTTTATATTTTCATTAAGTCACTCTCTGGTGTTTTCTTTCTTCAGGTATAAGGATATCGATAACTCAAAGTAGACGTCATTTCTTGATGTTAATGCATGTTGCAATATTGTTTGTTTGTTTGTTGTTTTTTTTTTTATTTTTGAACAGCTTTTATTTTATCACAAAGTGTACAATTAATCATATTTGAGTTCAGTTAAACGTACAGGTGAATTGCAGCCAAATAGTGCTTTCATGGAGACTCAGGCCTTGCAGTTCTTTTCAGCCTCAGAGAGTGGGGGATTTGGCAACCTTTTCCAGCCCTGGGGCTCCATTCCAACCTCTGGGTTTTGTCTGTTTAAAGCTGGCACACGTCCCTTGTGCTTATATGGGTTTTCTTCAGGTTCCTCCTACATAAAGGCCCTCAGGTTAGGTTTTCTTCAGTTGTCCTTAAGGGCTGTTTGTTGCCTTGAGATTATTCAGTTCTGTATTACATATAGCCTTGCTGTGTGTATATGGTTGGATTTCAGCACACTTTGTCCTTTGATGAATGATGTGGTTACTAATGAATCCTGGATGAAAGGGGCTTCATTTGGGCAGGATGCTGCTTTTTCAGAGACATGAGCACATTTAACATTTCAGTAGCTGATCTGGGCACAAAATAGACTGATAACCAAGTGCGTGTTTGTATTCTCAGCGTCTGCCTCGTACTCCTCCAAATGGTGAATTTCAAAAGGACTCCGGACTTTGACTTCTTTCATATTCATTCCTGTGCTAGGCCTGTCTGGAACACCCTGTCCCATTAGAGTCGTCCTGCATTGCTGTTAACTCGCTCTGTGTGTCTGTTTTATTATTGCATTGTCAATAATATGTTCAGTGCCCTACAACACTAAAAGTACTGTCCTCCGAGATCACTCTTACTATATTTGGAAAGCAGCAGCCAGGGTCTAGCCATGTTAAAAGAAGGAAACCAGAAAGTGCCTTATCACACCAAGGGTTATGGGAATCTGGAATACACTGCTGAGCCCTTTTGTTTGAAGTACATACTCGCATAACTTACAAACTTGTTGGATAAGGGAATAGAACAATATTGAGCAGGTAAGCTAGAGTGCTTAAGCGATCTTATATTGTCAAATTTTTATCTGTAAATGTAGATACTGTAAAAGAACTGGAAAAGGTTTGGGATATTGTCTGTGACCCTGTATAATGTAAAACAAACAAATGAATGGTCTTTTCTTAAAGATAAAGTAACATCTTTTCACACATGAGTCCCAAACAAAGAGCTGACAGCAGTGGTGGGGTTTGAGTCACATGGGCTCCAGGCGTTTGAGTTGGGGGGTGAGACAATGGAAGAGATGTCAGCTGGTGAAATGCTGTCAGTCATCTGTTCAGCAGAGGGAACAAGAAAGAAGGCATCAGACAACAGTGCCAACCCCTGGTCCGGCAGGAAAATTACCACCATCAGAGCTCTTAAGCTGCACACACGTGACGATGCTTATGGATGTCAATTCTATGATCCCTGAATGTCTGAAATATTACTGGATATGCCATTAACTTTATTCCTAAAGTCCTATTCTACATGAACTACGTTTTATCATTCCCAGCTGTGGCATGGTGCCATTTAAAGCCCAGTGATCGTTTGTCAGTTCTGTCACTTTCTTCTAGAAATTGGTGATTTCTTAGATGATCAGGGTCAAGTCATCCCTTCAAACCATGCTGGCACGTCTTTTAAGAACTGTAATCTCAGACCAGTGTTACAAAATTTTTCCCAATATATCTCCCTTCAGACTAGCAGGAAAGCGAAATCACTTGTTTTTCTCATATGAGCTTGCTGCCCTTTTCCTCCATATTTTTACTCAAATAGTGGAGTGCTGTCTTGGATTCGCCAGGAATTTCTGCGGCTTTAGTTGGTCTGCGCTGTTCTTATGATAAAGTGTGTGCATGTGTGATCCTTAATCTCGCCTTTCTATTGGCATCTGAAATTCATTTGCATCTCTCTTTGATTTTTGTCTTCTGTGCTGGATTACTGTCTGCACCTTGCTTGCAACTGTTATTGTGCAGGCCGGCAATAAGCAGCTGTCTCCACCACCAGCTTGATAGTCATTGCCTGGCTGGGTGTTCCTCCTGTGTCTCAGAGTACACAGTTCTCTTTTTAATAGATAGGTTGTTCCCAAATGTCACACCATCCTGGTGTGGAATTAACTCTTCGCTGAATGGTTGTCATTGTACCAGTGTGCAAAAATATTTTCCTGCTTTTATTTTGAAGTGGATGAGTGAAAGGCTTGACTCAAAATGGTGCCAAGCCTGTGGAGGTTCGTTCCAGTGATACTTACTTTGGTGGGTGGGTGAGAATGGATTACCGCACTACACATTCCATACCACCACCTTTCCAGCAATTCAGTTAATTGCTACAGAATGTGGACTGGGCATATTAAAAGCCATCTGGTTACCATGTCTGCCAGTTTTACATCCCATCATTTGGGAGAAATCACATTTAAGCATTTTGTTGATTGACTGTACACATTATAGGGTTTAATCTATGGTTCTGCTAATTGGCTTTTTTACGACCTGCCATGTCAAGTAGGGAGGGAACGAGAGAGTGCAGTACCATGTGTATCATTTACCAGAGTCTATGGAAAATAGGAATAATTATTATTTTGCAATTATACTTTTACCACCATCTACCAAATCATCTTAAGCTGTTAGTTTGCCACGTCCTTTGTTTTATGTGTTGTGTACGTGTGTGTGTGTTTTGTAAAGTTTTGAAAAATTAACACTTAATCGGCAAATGCCCAGACGCTCCACCAGTTGCTGTCCTACTCACACACAGGCCAGGCGGATGGACTCTACCACCTGCAACAGCTTCTGTTAGCGTGATAGAAAAAATCCCATCAAAAGCACAGGTCGCTTACTTGGCGTCTTTGCCAATTTTAAAGTATCAAAGTGTCAGGGGATCCTGGGATGTTGATGATTCGTTTTGTCCCCCCCGTTTCCTTTAACTTGGAAGGATCATATTTGGATGATCAGCTTCGGTAACTAGGAGACCATCTGGGTGCCAGCCATTTTAACTTCTTTCTTGTTGTGCAGTTCTCAACTGTCCTAGGCTGGAGAGTGCAGTGCTGATGTGGTGCACCCATCTTCTGTTTAAAAATGATAAAAACCTAAATATGCGAGATTCTGGGGGCCTTCTCTTTAACATAGATTTTAGTTCATATAGCAGTTTTATGAAAATTGCTGTGTAAATCATATATATATATATATATTGCTGACTTGCAGCTGGGCTCTTTTTCTCCAGCACTCCCCCTCGCTTTCTTTGTAAGGAATGTTATTTTACTGTTCCTGGTGTCTTATTCTCCCTGCTGGGCTGTGAAGACTGTGTAAACAGGCAGGCCTGGGCAGGGCTGCTATCAGCTGTTGTGAAAGCTGCTTCACTTTGGCCTGCAAGCCCACACAGGACAGTGATTAAGACACCAAGGACAGCATTCACACGTCAGCCTCTCAAAGCTGATAAGCCGGCTGCTAACGTGGCAGGAATTGGGGGGCGTTGTTGGAGGCCAGTTCACTAGAGGATCATATTGCCACAGTCCACTTCAGTGTGACCCAGCCAGAGTTCTGCTAATATGATCAGCATCTCATTTATATTTGTAATGAATAAGATGACTGGAGCCTTCCAGACAACACACTGACTGACAAAGTCCTGGTCTACTGGATACGTACAGGGTGGAAAGCCCAAGTGAAATGAAAGTCCTCCAGAATCTGTAATAACTTGCAATCTTCCAGAGGAAATAAACACATTATTTTATATGGAGATTACTAGAGTTTCATTTACTTCCTTTTAGAGTTTTGTAACTTTCTTTTCTTTCTGCTAGCTTATATTAGCCTGAAAAATTAGTGATCCCCTAATAAAAGACTTGGGTTCAGAATATGGATGGGTGAATATTTATTTGTTAAACTGGAGAATTTTATTGGAACAGGCAAAATAGTCCTCATCATGTTTTCCTCTTATATTCTGGCACAACTTTGGCATTAGAGAAATACTTTGGATGCGCTCTCTCCATTAATCTTGAAAGCCTGTCTGGTTAAACCTTTTTTTGTAACCAGAAAAGGGCAGAGCAGACTCTGAGCTGAAACAAAATGTGCTTCAGAAGGTATGGGGGGATTATTAACATAAAGAAGACACCTTGTCTGTGGTGCACATGTAATACTTCACTGAAGCTGGCCACCTGAGGATTGGTTTAGTAGAGGTGTTAGCCTGAAGGTGTTTGACATTTAATGTAGCGTATAGAGTAATTTTTGGTCTGTTTCATTTGGAGGCTGACATCCATCCATCCATCCATCCATTCTCTAACCCGCTGAATCCGAATACAGGGTCATGGGGGTCTGCTGGAGCCAATCCCAGCCAACACAGGGCACAAGGCAGGAACCAATCCTGGGCAGGGTGCCAACCCACCGCAGGACACACACAAACACACCCACACACCAAGCACACACTAGGGCCAATTTAGAATCTCCAATCCACCTAATTTGCATGTCTTCGGATTGTGGGAGGAAACCGGAGCGCCCGGAGGAAACCCACGCAGACACGGGGAGAACATGCAAACTCCACGCAGGGAGGACCCGGGAAGCAAACCCGGGTCTCCTAACTGCGAGGCAGCAGCGCTACCACTGCGCCACCGTGCCGCCCAGGCTGACATTGTAAAAGTTTTATTTAGTCAATGCTGTTAGTACACCTACAGTACCCATCACCTGCCTAAACAGAATTGAGCATAGCTTGTGACTATTGCATAGAACCAGCCGGACAGTTCATGCTAAGATAGCCTGGTGCAGTGATTGTGTGCTGCTGAATAAGCACAAGAAATAGAGAAGGAATATATATTTTTTCCTTATAGAATGCATAACATATCTTGGGATCTCAATATAATTTAGTGCAGAGATAGACTCCGTAATGTGTGTACATTTTTGATTTCCACATAGGACAGTGGTGTTCAGCATTTCCTACAGAAATCCGTTTTTGGATCAGCATAACTACATTCATATTTGGCAGTGCTTACTGCTACGAACACAATAGAAGTAAGTGGCAGACATATATTTGGCTGCCAAATATAACAGGGCACACTTCCCCGTACCAAGCATTCCACAGCTACATAGACAGTTATAGAGCAGTACCGGAGTGTGCTGAAACCGCAGTATTTGTGAATGTAGTCGTGACTGACCCCTTCACAGGTCAGATTTGGTCTTTACCTTCCAAATTGTTAACACTTGTTTTGAGAATGAGATTGTCAGTCAGCACAATCAGCAGCTGGGTATACACAATGCCGGAGCGGACGCAGGGCCGAATTTCTGTGTTTTTACAGATGTGTGGATGTGTCTGCAGCTAATATTCACAGTGGGCATCTGACACGCCAACCAACTGTCACTTGATGCTCTGAACAGGTGTGGAGTTTAGATACAGCCACTCAGCGGCCTGGTGTTTCACTATCCTGAGGCATGGGAGGAAGTCTTTGAGATTGATTGTTACTCAGAGGCCACAGCTTGGAAGTATCTTTTCAGTTTCAAACACTGGACAGCAGTCTGTACTGTGTAAGAATAAGTGAGAAAGTGGCATTTACTGTATCACTCCATTCTTCAGAGAGGCTTTTGTTTAAGAGTGAATTCTTTGACAGAGTCTGTAGGACGCTATGCTGTGGAGTGCACTTTCAGGGTGTGAAAAGAGATGATGAACACTCTTTGTATCAGTCTGAGGACAGAATATATAATACTGCTGACATTGTAACCAGACAGTCCTCAATTTTGCATGTTCTAATGAATTATCCAGTTCTAGTGTCCATTTCAAAACTGCTGGGGTCATTTAGTATTTAAGCGATACCTTCACTAGAGTAATGCCACAATACAGTTTGACAAGCTTCCTTCCATTACCCTTTCAGTTTGCAGCTTGTGCGTTTCCTCGTGAGTGAACAAAAGAAGGCAAAGTACATGTTCTGATTGATATGCTCTTGCTATTTTAGTTTATTGTAAAATTGTTTATGCTATTTTTGAATAGTACGTGAATCAGTTACTGAAAGTAAACCTGGATATCCTTAACTAACGCCTACCTTCTTTAATTTTCCATTTCTAGATTATAATAGTCGAAAAAACTAGGAGGAGATTAATAGTTAAATGAAAATTGATATCATTTCTGTGTCTAAGATGATAAAACAAAGCTAATGCCATGTTTTTGAAATTATGCATTCATGTGAAATAAATTACCTAGGAAACTGAATTTCAGGACACTTATTAACAGTGTTAAATGAAATATAACTAGGCATCCATGTTCTTTGCGTACATCTTGGCGAAGGGTGGAAAACAAGAGCACAAGGTGGCTTGTTTAGGGTAGGGGGCTCCTCTATCCAGCACCGGCCATTTTCTTTTGAGTCTTGATAAAGTGGCTACCTTTTTTGTGTAGTGCAGTGGTATAATTTTATATTTCTATTATACTAAGAGTGGATCACGCGAGTCTTGATTATATGATATAGCGGTTATATCATTCCAAGGTCATGCTATTGTTTGGTGGAGTGGCTGTTACAACAGCTGTGCATCAGCTGGAAAGTGGGCACTAGAAATTTGAGCTGTAAGAACCGCACGGTGCCACCTTCTCTTCATCTTTCATTGTACAGCTGCAGTGAGCTCATAGTGACCCAGTATGCCAGGCCAGTGTGCTGAATTAACTGCCGCACTGACTTTAACCCTGAGATGCACCTGCCCACTAGTTGAAACCCGGGCCACTCCATGTGCTGCACTGACAGAAACTTGGCAGAAAGGTGTCTTTTTTTTTCCCAACAGCAGAAACCACAGCAATTTGTTGGTCTGTCAGAAGCAGTGGAGCGCAACAACAGCTGCTTAAGTATGAACGTGATTCTCGTTAGCAGCAAATGGACCGCACTGATTGGAATGTGTCTGTGCCCTTAGGGGCTGACTGAGTGGGAGTCAGGGTGTCTGGATTGGAAGTGACCACTTCATGCATGAATAGACAACACATAGAAACCAGTTTTTTTGCCAATTAGAAGCATCATCAAACATGTTCACCATCAAAAGTACATGCAAATTCCTAAAAGCAGCTGCTGACTTTTGTAGGTGTAGATAGAGGGGGGTCCTCCAACTCCTTTAACTCAATGTTCTCCTAAATGCTGTTTTAGTCCAATCAATTTATTAATCAAGGCCCATTTTTTTTTCAACTGGGCTTCTCCATTCTGCATATATTGAGTTATGAAACACCAAATCCAAGATGGTTTTACATAAATAAGGTTTTTGTCTGGGAACACATATGCAATTGAGTGTGTTTTGTATATATATATATATATATATATATACTACTCACAAAAATTAAAGGAACACTTTAAAGAAACACATTAGATACATCAGATCTCAATATGATTATACAAATAACGACAGGGCAATGTCTTAGGAACAAAAGGATGCCAAGTCTTTTAATGGAAATAAAAGTTTTCTGCCTACAGAGGGCTCAATTGTGTAGACACCCTAAAATCAGAGTGAAATGAAGATGTGGCAGGCTAGTCCATTTTTCAAAAACTTAATTTCTGCTACTCAAAATGCTTTTCAGTATCTTGTGTGGCCCCACGAGCTTGTATGCATGCTTGACAACGTCGGGCATGCTCCTAATGAGACGACGGATGGTGTCTTGTGGCATTTCCTCCCAGATCTGTATGAGGGCATCCCTGAGCTGTTGTACAGTCTGAGGAGCAACCTGGCGGCGCCTAATGGACCGAAACATAATGTCCCACAGATGTTCTATTGGGTTTAAGTCAGGGGATCGTGAAGGCCATTCAATTGTTTCAATTCCTTCATCCTCCAGGTACTGCCTGCATACTCTTGCCACATGAGGCCGGGCATTGTCGTGCATTAGGAGGAAACCAGGACCTACTGCACCAGCGTAGGGTCTGACAATGGGTTCAAGGATTTCATCTCAATACCTTATGGCAGTCAGAGCACCATTTCCTACGCAGTAGATGTCTGTGCGTCCCTCCATGGATATGCCTCCCAGACCATCACTGACCCACCACCAAACCTGTCATGTTGAACGACGTTGCAGGCAGCATATCGTTCTCCTTGTCTTCTCCAGACTCTTTCACGTCTATCACAGCTGCTCAGGGTGAACCTGCTCTCGTCTGTAAAAAGTACAGGGCGCCAGTGGCGGACTTGCCAATTCTGGTGTTCTTGAGCAAATGCCAGTCGAGCTCCACGGTGCTGGGCAGTGAGCACAGGGCCCACTACAGGACGTCGGGCCCTCAGGCCATCTTCATGAAGTCTGTTCCTGATTGTTTGGGTAGAGACATTCACACCAGTGGCCCTCTGGAGGTCATTCTGTAGGGCACGAGCAGTGCTCAGCCTGTTCCGCCTTGCACAAAGGAGCAGGTATCGGTCCTGCTGATGGGTTGAGGACCTTCTACGGCCCTGTCCAGCTCTCCGAGAATAACAGCCAGTCTCCTGAAATCTCCTCCATGTTCTGGAGATTGTGCTGGGAGACACATTAAACCTTCTTGCTGCAGCACGTGTGGATGTGCCATCCTGGAGAAGTTGGACAACCTGTGCAACTTCTGTAGGGTTAAGGAATCGCCTCATACTGCCAGTAGAGATAATTACTCAAGCCAAAACTAGCACGAGTGGAAAACCAGCCAAAAAGATCAAGAGGGAGAAACTTGAAATGACCTCCACATGTAAAACCAGTCCTGTTTTGAGGGTTTTCTAATTGTTGCCACTTTAGTGCACCTGTCGTTAAGTCCATGAACACCAATACAGCTGAAAGTGATTAACAATGACCTCAGCTGCTTAACCAGAAAATTATCAGACAGGTTTAATTGATTTCATGCCAGGCCCAATAAAAAAAGTGTTCCTTTAATTTTTGTGAGCAGTGTGTGTATATATATATATATATATATATATATATATATATATATATATATATATATATACTGTATAATGTCTTTTATTAAAGACAGCAAGTGATCATTGTCATTCTCAATGTTGTCTGTTCATTCTAATTGTGTTTAAAATAAACTGATTAATAACAATTTAGCAGACAGATTTAAAAAGTTATTTTCATTTTCATATTAGGACATAAGTAAATAGAGTAGAATCCATAATGCTTAAAGGCATGACACTAATGCATGGACTCGTCTAATTTATTGTGTATGCCTGCTTATCTTGTTTAGAGCAGCAGGACAGGAACACTTCTGCGTTTGAAATTTCTTAGAAAAGTTAATCACACCCTGAGGTCTGTTTCTGACTGCAGACCTGAAATAAGGCAACTAATGTAACTGAGACCGACGTGATTTACAGACAGCAACTGGTCTCTGTGTAGGAAACTACACAGAACCAACAACCAGAAGCCACCTTCATGTAACTCATGGTCTGAAACTGGCTGGCTGGCACATAACATGGTGTTTAGTACAGCTGGATCTAGGTCTTGCCCGTTCACTGTCTCTGGAGTTTACAAATTCTTCCCTTGCCCACATGAGCTTTCCAGGATATCCTTTGGGAGGCTGAGGACATGGTTTGTAGATTTACTATTAATTTTAAATTGCTGTGGTAAGAGTTAGTATGATTGTGCACTTAATTGTGTGCTCTGTGCACCTGACACTTTTGTCTTATTGAGACCATTTTATGGACTAAAAGGGTGCAGAAAATGGAAGGATGGATGACAGGCTGGTAATAATCGATATTTGATAAAGGTGGTCCAAGAGGGAGGACAACACATTAGCAATTAACCCTAACCTAACCTAACCTGGTAAATACCTTGCTGTACCTGTCTGTGCTGTATGAGATGTGATCGATCCTTAAGGTTCATCAACACCTCTGTTGCAGCAGCCTTAAGGACTACAATAAGGAAGGTCAGACCTCCAAACATTCTGGCCATCAGTGGCAAGCAGTAAGCCTTGATTCCGTGAAGCTGCAGTGGATGCAGATTTTCATTGCAGCCATGTTTTTTAATCAATAGTTTGTGAATTCAAGTAAATCCATTTCATTTTTGGCAGAATGTAACAAAGAGAATGATTGTGCTGCAGTGCAATTCTTGGAAACGTTTACATAATATTCTTGGACCTATTTACTCCAGTTTAAGGTCATGAAGGAGCTGGATCATACATTACCAAGGCCAAGTGCAAGGCAGGAAACAGACTGCAACATGGTGCCGTATGGTTAATGTACACAGTAGGTGGACATTTTGGAATTGCCAGTATTTCAGGATGTGGAGTGAAGACCGGAGTGCTGAAAACCTACATATCTTCACATACAAGAACCAGTGATGGAATTTGAACCCATGACACTGGATCTGTATTGAAACATTGTAAATCACTTTGACAGGAACTACTTTTCAAAAGTGTTTACAAATTCTAAATTAAATTCCACTTTCTTTTATTACATTTCAAGTGTCAAGTGTGCACTTGGGAGGGCATGACTGTATTTGTGAGTATGAGTTTTCAGCCAAGAGCAAAGAAAAGACACATATGGGGGCAAGAGAAACATTGTCTGACCCAGAGAATCACCAGTGGTCCGATACTCTGTGTGTCAGATGAGGGAAGGAAGGGATGATGCAAGGGGGAGGTAGTTCCATTATGTCTGGTGTGTGGCCTAGAGCTTTGGGCTTTAGGGGTCATTACTTAACTTTGGTGGGGAGGGAGGTCAGGCTACATATCCCTAGGTATTTGCATATACACAAGAAAAAGCCACCAGAACACTAAAGTTTCTGAAAGGACCGAGCATCCAGGATTGTTCCTGACCTGCCTGTGCTTAAGAATAGAGAAAAGGAATGGTCCAGGAGTGCGCAGTCTTTTAGGGGCCGGCAGAGGGGACTGTAACCTATTGCCTCCAATATTTTGATTGGTTGCTTTGGGGAGGTGGGAGGAGGGGGTTAAAAATGCTATCTTAGTAAGAAATGAACAAACGTGAAATGGGAGATAGAATGCAAGAGTGGCTGTGCAGGGGTAGCAAGGTGTGAGGGGGTGATAGAGCATGAGGGTAGGTAAGAAAACAAGCAAGCAAGCTGTCCCACATTTAGGGAAGGCACTTGAGTGCTGCTGTAGCAACCCCGTACAAGACATTTCAGATGTTAATTTTTTGTATTGTGTACACATTTGTACGGAAATAAGCCATTTTATTTATATAAATATATATACACATACATACTTGGGGAGAAATGGATCCCAACCCTCTTTCTTGGCCTTTTAGTTGATGCGTTTAAAAATGGGCATTCTTCAATGCTAGTTTGTATTCTCTCTTTTCAAATTAGTTGCTTTGCTGTTTTATTTTTGGCAGATATTAAGTAAGGAGGTGAAAGAGGCTATTACATGAACAGCATCTAATGAGTGAATTACCCGACTTGTCTTTGCACAGAAATGAGCGACCAGGCACAAGTGTAAGACGCTAAATTTTCACCCCCACTGCAGGTAACATATTAAATTGCCAATGGAACTGACATAGGCCTTTACTGTGGAAAGTTTAGTCTGTAAAAAGTAATTTCTCATGGTGAAAGAACCCATACCAAAATGCTTCAGACATTCCAAAATGGAATTTTATCTGCAGTAGCAGTTGATATTTCAGAGTGGTATTTATTTCATTTTTATTTTATTTTATTTTTTTAATCTGTTGCTATTGCTACTGTCCTTTGACTTCTTCCTAATATAAGACTCTTGAAGTCTTGAGTCAACTTATAGTCTATAAAGCACTGCTTTAAAGAATTTAAGTAAAGGCTTTAGATCTAATCTGCACACTCCAAAATTTGAGGTTAAATCTGAGGTGGTTTGTCTGCATGATCTGAGCAGCCAAGGTTTCTTATCAAGAAGTGTAGAGGCTTAGTGAGAATGGCTAAAGATCTGAACATCAGCAGATAAAGTGTCTCACTCACTGAGCTGGACAGAGATTTGAATTCGGTCCCAAAGTGGGATTTAGTTCTGGCTGCCATAGCTACTAGGAATCTGAAATGTATCCCAAATGAAGATTTTTTTTAAGTATATTTCAGTTTGTTGTTATTTTTGTCAGAGTATGTGAAAAAGTGAAAGGAAGATGAAAAAGACATACGATTGTAATGTGAAAGGGGACACCTAACGCTGCACCCCCTTCCCTCCTCAGCCTCATGTACTTGGCAGACTCCTTGCAGAGGTTTATCAATCCCTACGTAAGGGCACTTTCATCACTTTGTCTGGACAATCCTCTGCTCGTTCCTGTCATAGCCCAGATTGTTTCTCGTATGTCTTATGGGTGCTTCATATGCTTCTGTAACTGCTGTTTAATGAAGTTCTGAATTGACACAGCTGTGCATGTAAAAATAGCATTGCTTGAATACAGTTGTATAATTGTATACCCCCTCCCATGCTGGGCAGCTGGGATCAGTTATTCTGGCAGGGTAATGTGAGTAGACCCACCACTTACATTTTTTTCAGTATTTATTTATTAATGTCTTTCTCTTTGCCAGTGTGGTCACAGTTGTCTAAACAAGTCTGACAAACACAAATGTTTCGTTGGCAACAGTAGCGGCTCAGCTGCACAAGTGAGTCTTGCTTTTTGAGTGCTTTGCTAGGTTAGGAAAGAAACCGTGCGACGTGATGTTTGAAATCTGCCTTCTGTGAATGAGGCAGAGATAATCTCTAATGCTTGCTGTTGCTAACCTTTGAGTCTGGAGCGTCAATACAAATTAAGTTAAGGCATCGTTTGGTTAAGGTGCTCTGCCGACGGCACAACCTGTTGGTACACTTTTTTTTTTTTTTTCTTAGCTTGCTTTCTGTCCGTTTTGAGTCCCCTTCCATGTTAAGGAGATCCTAACGAAGCTGATAATATGGCCGGTAGACTCGATTCTTGCAGATCTTGGTATTTTGTTGAAGACATTAATTCTGGCAAAGACACTGGGATGTTAATCCAGACCCAACGGAACTTAAACAAAACCAAGTCAATATCAGCTTAATTCACTATGCTGTAAAAATAATAGAACTTTCAATCCGAGACACGAATTTCATTTTAAAAGTGTTATGAGTGCCCTTGTTTGATCTGCTCACCCTCTCCATTGTGTGGCTTTTCTTTGATTATCATCTGCCATTGCAGACCCCAGAAGATTTAAGCAGATATGCGGCTGGTTTTATTTCTTCTTCTTGCTTGTTTGTGTACGTGCATATGTCTGGTACACCACCTGTATGCAACAGAACTGGACAATGAAAAGAAAAGAACAACATGCCTGAGAAATGCAGGTCCTTTTAATGTTGGTTATAAAACAAGCAGTCATTCTGTTTTGTTCAACATCTGTTAGGCAGAGTCATTAATACCCCCATAGTAAAACTCCATCTGATACTTTATTTTTAAAATCTTTTTAGGCTATGTGGGTTTTATTTGAAAGTTTAGAAGGGAAACCACAGTGATACCCAGCTGCTTAGCCATTAGTCGACCAAATGAACACACTGCAGTGAAGAATAAATAACATCTCTTATGTTCTTGGACTGTTGTCTTTGGTACTGCTTAGCCACTTGCTCACTTTTGTCACTTGCTAAATGCTAGTGATTGCACCCAAGTGATGAGGACAATTTAGCAAACCCTTCCTTTGTTCTCCACTCTCTTCTAGAGCCAATGTCACATTACATAAAAATAATAATAATAAGTTTTATTTACGTAGCACCTTTCATACACTCAAGGACACTTTACAATTCAATACACACATTAAGAAGACAGTAGAAATTACATACATGAAAAAGAACAATGCTCATTGAAAAGATGTGTTTTTAATAGAAGTTTGAAATTAATAATAGATTTTTCCTCGTGAAGGCTGAGATGGAGAAAATTCCAAATTTTGGGGGCTATCACTCTGAAAGCTCTGCCACCCATAGTTACTAACCTGTATTTAGGTACAGTGAGTAACTTGGCGTCCGATGATCGTAATGCACGGGCAGGAGTGTAAGGAAGCAGCAGCTCCGACAGATAATGAGGGGCTAACCCATTAAAGGTTTTAAAGGTGAAAAGAACAATTTTATATTTGATTCTTGAAGAAACTGGTAACCAATGTAAATCATAGAGGACAGGAGTGATGTGAGCAGATTTTTTAGTGTGTGTAAGTAAACGAGCAGCAGAATTCTGAACATATTGTAATCTATTTATATATTTAGTCGGGAGGCCATAAAACACAGCATTGCAATAGTCCAGACGGGTTGCGATGAAAGCGTGAATGAGTGTCTCGGTATCTTTCACACTGACATGACACATGACTTCAAGTTGTGGTCAGGTCAGGTCAGATTTGCTCTCCAGATCTTGTTGCTGGACCATGTCAGTTGAAATGACTAAAAACAGATGCCCATTTACTGACTGAGTGCCAACCTTTATAGCACAGTCCTTCTCGCCCCTTTTTCTGACAGCCAGCATTGTGCTGCCTTACAGAGCCAGTGCTGTTTGAAGGGTTAAAAACTATGGTGAGTTCAGCCGCAGTCTAGACCAGTTTATTTTTTTTCTTTCTTTTTACCACTCTGTCATGGTACATGAAACACAAGTCTTCAGACAAACAAGCTACTGTTCTGTTTGTGGGGTCCAAAACATCTGCATTTCCTTATTCCTCATTACTGCATTCTTTTAGTTGTTCTTCCAGAAGAGCATTCATTGGTTGTCAGCTCTCACTCGTACAATGCTGCCCCTACGACTTAAGACAAATTCAAACCTGTTTGATTTTATCTGAGCAAGCTGTGGATTAGTTGTAGTGAGTCGCTGGGTTTGTTAGACTAGGAGACAGACTTCATGGGAGCATGACTAAGACTAAGTAAATAAGCGCTACAGCTGAAAAGTCGTCTAATGTTGACAGTCAAGCCGACAAGAGGAACGGCAGTGCAGTGTCACTTTATAGAGACTGTGCAGACTAGGCACAACTACAAACTTGTGGGCCACAAATACACCATCTAGCTGATTCCTGTGCACTGTTCATGTCTCGTAAGACACAAGGTGAAATGTCATCCTGTAAAGAGGGACCTTTTGCTTAAGTTTCCAGTACAGTGATAATTTCAGTGTTGTGTTTTGTAATTCACCCATCCATCCATCCATTTACCAACCTGCTGAATCCGAACACAGGGTCACGGGGGTCTGCTGGAGCCAATCCCAGCCAACACAGGGCACAAGGCAGGAAGCAATTCTGGGCAGGGTGCCAACCCACCGCAGGACACACACAAACACCAAGCACACACTAGGGCCAATTTAGAATCGCCAATCCACCTAACTGGCATGTCTTTGAACTGTGGGAGGAAACCGGAGCGCCCGGAGGAAACAACATGGAAACTCCACGCAGGGAGGACCTGGGAAGCGAACCCGGGTCTCCTAACTGCGAGGCAGCAGTGCTACCACTGCGCCACCGTGCCACCCGCTTTGTAATTCATTTCATATAAAAATATCAGCTGTATAAATAAAAGTTAATGCTGTTTAATATTTTGGAAAAATGCAATTGTATGATTTAGATTGTAGTGACCTTATTCCCAGTGTGACCATTAATAAACATTCCTATTTGTAATGAAATGAAATCCACAATAATCGGGTTCTTGCATTGTAAATGTGACCACAAGTACAAAATGGTGTATACAGTAGATGATGAGCTCATGTTGAACCGTGCGTAGTAAGAACACAGTACAAGTGGTTACTTACTCTTCGGTTATGTGTGTTTGGGATAGGCTCTAGCTTTCCAGTTACCTTAAAGTTAAATATGTGAGTTAGGAAAATGGATGGATTGATATTCTAAGTTCCGGCAGGGGGATTAAAGAGAGCCTCTTTATTATGGTATACCCCGGGGGTGTTGCTTTCAAAGGTGGAGGGGCTTTGACAGAAAGTTGTAGAGAGAAAAATGGATGTGAAGTTCCTGTGACTAAATATGTCTTTATTTACAGCTTGATTGATACAACAAACATACGCTTTATTGACCTGTGGGAGGGTGTGTTACACATCTAGTAAGACAATGACCATGTGCATGTGATCATTTTGTAAAAGCGTTATGCTGTGGTGTATACTATTGTATAATAATCCAATAACTATCAGCGCCCATACATAATGGTACCTGTTAGACTGTCAGATACTACTTGTACTTAAAATCAAAATGCAGGAGTAAATTATGAAAGGGGTTTATTTTCACCTTTTGTTCTGCCAAACGTAATGCTAACCTTTGGCACATCTTCTGTTCTAGGCAAAAATTAAAAAATTGGCTTTGGCTGGTCTTTAAAGGAGTCTTACAGTTTACTTCACCAATTTGTTTTGTCCTCAGTTTTAAGGATATTTCTTACAATACTCCTGTTTCTCCTTGTTTTTATGTGAGGGTACAAACGCCTACTGATATAAAGACCAGCTTGTGCCTTTTGTGTATTTATTGACTCCACAATACCTCCGATTCAGAGATTTCATCTAGTTCTCATGCCCACTTAATCAAAATAAAGCCTGCAGGGGATTGGAGCAAGGCGGGAACCCACTCTGGACAGGCGATAATCTATTGTTTGCACACAACCACACTTACGCAATTTAGAGTCGCCAATAAACCTATCCAACACATTTTTGGGAATGAGGAAAAGTCCATGCAGATCTAGAGATGCAAACGTTTAGAGAATAACCTGAAAATCAATTTAAACAGGTTGAAACTCTGCCCCGACTTACCATAAGATTTTTTTAAATTCTACTATAGATAGGGCCAGAACTATTGGGATTATTTACTATCTGAGAAAACATTTAGCTTGTTTTGTTGCAATTATTTGAGCATAATCAGAAGAAGCAAACTACAAAGGACCCGCCTATCTGTAAGTTCGCTTATTGTTTATATCTTGTCACTTGTCTTTATTTAATAAAAAGTTTTCTCCCCAAAAAATAAATTCTTTAGAAAGTGCAGATTCATAATAAAAAAGGTCCAGAAACCTGAAACCAGATATGTCCTTCCCAGCAGCAGCCATGTTCTTTTCACTGCCATTTGAAATTAAAACCTGACAAACACGTCACAGCAAGTGGCAGGCAAGAGTTCGGTCTTTGTGCCTCACCCTTGGACTCCCTCTTGGTCTCCCATGTTTGCATTCACTGGAAAATGTTGTGACTAACAAGACTAAATAGTAAAGGTGTAATGATTTCAGGAGGTAGTAGGCTAAGCACTCAGGATATATAAAATGGTTCAGCACTGTCAAGAAAAAATGGCAATGTCCTTGAATATAACAGTAATTACAAGTACTGTAATGACTAAAGACCTCAACTATAAAGCAAAGGTTTACTTTTGCAAATCTCAAAGTTACTGTGATTCAACTGCATAATAGACTGTCATTCTCTAACTTGCTTAGTCCTGAACAGGGTCATGGGGGGGTACTGGAGCCTTTCCCAGCCAGCATAGGCCACAAGGCAGGAGCAAATCCTGCACAGGGCGTCAGCTCATCGCAGCATTTTAAAAAATAAATAAGGGATTCCATATCATAAATCCAAAAATTGCTTTATTATTGTATTTATGTACAAAGATACTATATAAAGTTTCTTTTCTTCATAAATCAGAAATTGAGATGACTTCCCTTCAGTGTACAGTTATCAAGGTGAATAGCTGCTGCCAGGAAAGCTGAAGAACCAATCAAATGAAAGCAGTCTACTGCAAGAATGGCTCCCAGTAAAGATAAGAAGAAACGTCACATTATGAAAGCCTTTCAGCAGTTCAAGAAAGACATTGCATGGGAATGGGGAGGCACTGTTGACAAGTTTCAGTTGTTAAGGCTGGAAAATCATCCATCTTGAAACCACAATGTGGCAGTCCTGCAGAGGACTGAGAAAGGCTTATAGCAGTAGTGACATGAACATGGACATATTGTCCCTGTAGACTATTGGGTATTTTGGTTTCAGAAACCAGGCAACACCAACTTTAATGTTGAAAGGGTCCTAAATCAGTGAATGACTGGCAAATATCAGTCTACATTTAAGTGGCATAATATTGCTTTCTTAAAGTGATCATTCTTCTGAACGGCCTATGGTGTGTAAAGAATATTTTTAGTGGGGATATATCCTGTTAGCAAAGCCTCACAGTGGAGGTGGGTGGAAGTGTCAGGCCAAAAAGAGCAAGAAGGAGTGGTGGATATAAAGGAACTACTTATATTGTGTAACCACATAATTATGGAACAGCACTGGAAAAAGTAGTGGTGTGGTGCTGTGCTTCACTAAGTCTGGGATGGCCCTGTTTACTGCTGAAACTGAATACTACTTCGGATCAGAGGGAAGCAATAATTTACAAGACATGCTGTGTCTGTCCTGCCTACCACAGGGTAAGGTTCAATAAACAACCATGAGATGTTTTTTCTTTCCTACAACATTGCACACAAACATAACACTTTAAAATGAATAAACAAATATTAAAAACCCACATTTTGCAGAGTGTAATTTTATCTTATTTTCTACAATGAATACACACCGATTATCAAAAATACACGCCTGAAAGGCTCCCTCGCAAATAAGATGCTGAAACTCTGTGAGAAGTGCACTTTGTTCAGGTGGCCCGCCACCTCCTTCTCCTAGCAATAAATACCAAATAGTGTAGCAGGGACTCATTCTAAGCTAGAAACCTGACTCTCTGGTCTTTAATATTTAAAACGGTGGCAGGTGGCCTGCTATGGCAAGTAGAGTGAAGGCTCAGGGATATCCTATACCACTGCAGAAAAGGAGGCTGATGGACTCAAAATAAATCCTAGGAAATCCAGAGCATGGGTGAACTGGAGGGAAATGTAGCTTTATGATCAAAAAGTACAGCTAAAAGTAATGAAGCAAATGCAAATTCTGTAAACCAAAGCTAGTCCCAGCAGTCTACAGTCTACACAAAGCCTGTTGTTATTTTAACAGCTTTATTTACAGAATCAGGATACAGTTGTATAAATGTACCTTTTAAACAACTGCAGCAAGTAAAAGTTGATACACTTACTTAGCATCGCACTACAAGTTGGCTACAAGGATTGGACTGGGAACCATCTCTTTAAACGTGCAGAGCCCTAGAAACTACTTCCACCCTGAGTACGGGATAACACTCCATGAAGGTGATTTGGCCGTCAAATGATGTTACAGTTAAGCCGTAGCTAGAGATTAGTAGTTTTTAATAAGTCCATCAGCTGCTCATGTTTCTCCTCTCCATCAAAATTCTCCCAGCTCATGTTGGGAGGCTTGCTCAGTTCTATTACAGATAAGCCTCACACCCCAGAGAAGAAATCAGTAGTGCATGCCAAAGATGTTAAATAAAAACCTAAACAATATCTGGGAAAGTGAAATAGGGTCAGCCGCAGGCCAGGCTTCATATCCAACAACGATAGCATTAGCTGCAGACGAAGCTGTATCCCTTCTCAGTCCTTAACCAACTCTAAAAACTGGCTGTGTTTCTGTTCAGATGCCTCTTAGCTAATGACCACTGCAGAGGTGAGATGGGAAATTCAGTGTGTTTTACTGGATGGCAAAAGAGCAGTTAGTAGAGGTGTCTTATTACTCAGTGAAAGCTGAAGGAACCTTTATGAAGAGCAACACACAAAGCCATGTTGAGGTGCCATAAAGAAAAACAAACAAACAGCCACTGTTCTCTTCTCCTAAGCTTTGAAAATAATGGTATGAAGAAGTGGGTCCCTAAAATACTGCCACGCTTATATCTTATTCAGAGCCTTTGTAAAAGTTTAGAATAGACCTCTATGTCCTAAATTGGTCTAACCCAACCTTGCACTTTCTTAGTCTATAATTTACTTTAGTGTTGTAGGGAAAATGAGAATATCTCAACAACATGCGCTCAACTTGGGGTGGATATTGGCTCAACGCCATTGATAATTATGAAAATTTAGTGACAATGGAAAAGGGCTAAACATCATTCTCTGTTTTCCACACTGGAAAAATTGATTTCAGCAGTATGACGTTACTTAACAGGTATTCTGCTCAATGTTAATTGATAGAGAAGAAGAAGATTGCCTCTCATCTATAAACATCTTCAAACCCACTTTTTTTTGGTTGTATTCACAAACTTGGACGTCCAGAAAGTGAACGGAGCTGAGTTTTATACTCGGTGATGTTATTCGCCGCATACTTATGGTTGACCTTAACTAGCAACGTCACAGGAGCCAGAGACACAAACCATCTTAAAATGGCAGTGCCATTGCAAAACAAATAGCACCACAGGAGAACATAATTGATTTTAAACATTTGACAAGATGTATTGAAACAAAAAATATATGTTACCATTTCATTATATGGTTTCTAAAGCTCCCAAAGCGACATTTAAAATATGTTTAGAGTTCAAGGGACAAATTTGGGGTTTTAAGTCCTGCTTCTGACTTGCTCTTTGATTCTTAACTGTCATTTATTATTGTGTGTCAAATAAGAAATATGGTAGATATAGTAATATCAAAAAGAAATATACTCTGTTTTAGCTCTGGTTTTACATATAAAAGCACAACACGTGTCCTCACCAAGTCGTAAAAGACAGTTTTGCTATATTATTGTTCTTTTTTTTGATAAACAAATAAGTCAGCATGCCTAAAAACAGTTTATATGATTTGAGACATAGCTGTTGAAAATGGCTTGATGTCTGCTTACTGAAATCCCAGACTGACCATTCATTTATTGCTGTTGTGTGAAGTATGTACTACTGCCGCACAGACGGCTGATGATATTTTGCTGTCAGGGTGTCAGATTTTACAGACAACCTCTTATGTTGGCTGTCCATGACATTGTCTGCTGTGGCCTGTGGCATTTCCCTAGTATTGACATTTTTTCATTATCATACAAGAAGAACATAATGCCTAAATGTTGTACACTATTAAAATTTGGCATTATAATTAAGCCATATTGTAATAGCTTTAGGGAAATTTAAATCAAAAACTTATAAGTAGCATAAATGTATTAAAAAAAATAACTGTGGTGCCCTTGAGTAAACACCATTCTCTCCTCAAAAAGCAAGATATTGTATCTACAAATGCCACAGAATATCTTTTCATTGCATGGAAGGGTTAGGAGTTTGTAGATTTTAATCTTCTAAAATCCACTTTGAAAGAAAAAACTGAATTTCACACTCCCATCCAAGGCTATTTTATCCGACAATAAGACCCTAACAACAGATAGACATTGTGAATCCTGACCCCTATTTTTGATTCACTGCTGGTGTCCTGTTTAAAACAATTAACTATTTCTGTTGTACTTATCATCTTGTTCATTTAAGATACCTTACTCATTTGCAGTGTTAGTCTCCAACTTTAAAGATACACTATAGTCCCTTAAGGAAACCTAAACGACATGGGCAAGGTCTGTAGATGTTACAGTTGAAGCCAGTTAACTAGATAAGACATCAATTCAAGCTACAGTAATCCCTCCTCGATCATGGGGGTTGCGTTCCAGAACCCCCCGCGAAAGGTGAAAATCCGCGAAGTAAAAACCATGTTTTATATGGTTATTTTTATATATTTTAAGCCCTTATAAACTCTCCCACGCTCTTATAAACATTTCCCACACAGTTATACAGCATAAACCGTTTGTATTCTTAGATATTAGGTAAGATTCATTGAAATGATGTATATAAACACACTGTTTATATACAGTAAAACCTAAATATTATTTTAAAGATATAGAGTGTCTCCGATATCACATATGTTACAGCCATTATGATAGATAGGCCACCCGCAATAAATACGTACAATGCAAGAAAAATTGTATACAGTAAATGTGTGTACAGTGACACTAAACGTGCATACATGTACTAAGTGCTGTACATAGAAAATTAGTTATGGTTACTCGCCAACAATGACACGATGACTTGTTCGATAACGATGAGTTTAGTTTTACTGCACAACAAAGGAGAGCGTTACAGCCCTTCTAAAGGAGCCACTTCAGGCGACTGTGAAGCACCGCCGTTCTTCCAGCAGTCTTCAATCCAAATCCCTAAAACAGATTCCATCCAGACTACTGCCTTATTACATCCACTTACAACTCGTTTTGTTCCCTGGTTAAAAGGACACTGCGGCCGTAGATCTTATATTCTTTTCCTCCTTTTTAAATAAAAAGAATCGTGGACTCATTGATGCCGTAATGGCATCCTACGGCGGTGTAGCTTTTCCCTTCCTTCAACATATCCAAAACTTTTACCTTTTCGGCAATCGTTAGCATCTTCTGTTGGCGCTTGGGCACGGCCCCTGAAGCAGTAGCAGGAGCAGATTGTTTTGGAGCCATAACGAAGGGCTTGACTACGCACAAAGATAAACACAAAAGAGCACAAAAGTTAACTCTTTACACAGCGAAACACATTGATGCTGAATGAGCGAGACGAGACTTCCTGGTTAACGCTGCGGAATCGAATTCGGCGCTCTATCGCTGAGCCAGTCAGCACACAGGAACTTAACTGCGTGCACTGATTGGTTAGCTTCTCAGCCATCCACCAATAGCGTCCCTTGTATGAAATCAACTGGGCAAACCAACTGAGGAAGCATGTACCAGAAGTAAAAAGACCTGCGAAGCAGCGAAAAATCTGCATTATATATTTAGATATGCTTACATATAAAATCCGCGATAGAGTGAAGTCGCGAAAGTCTTCACAACTCCTCTCAGTAAATGAACTCAAGAATGTGCCTTGGTGTTTAAACTGGAATAAGCGTTCACTCCTTTCCCTTTAATGCAGATTGATGTTGATTTAGCCTTACTGTAACTCCATGAAATACAGTTTTGCCTTCAATAAGACTAACACCTTCCATGTTATTAGTCATTGTAATTCATTTTGTACTTTCTATTCATAACAATTTAAATGTCAGTGCCTACAGCAGGAGGTTTATTATGCTGCATCAAAATTAGGAGACTAGGGTTCACTCCTTGTGGAGTTTGCATGTTGTTTCTGTGGATTTTCACCTGGTGATCTGGTTTCCTCCCACATCCCAAAGACATACAAGTTAGGTGAACTGCCATTTTTAAATTGGCAATGCACTGCATGTGTGAGTCTGTATGTTCACCCTGAGATGGACAGATGCCCTGTCCAGGGATTGTTCCTGCTTTGTGCCTAATGCCTGTTGGAATAGGAGTTGAGATGTAGAGAAGGCCTGACATTTTTCAAGTGTGTGGACTTAGCAGCTGTCTATCATCTGAAACCTATATTCTCCAGAATCTATTTTTTTGGCCACTGGTCCACACTGCTTGCTGTTGTACCGATCAAATGACTTCATTTTTCTTAATACCGCATAAACATGAAACTGTAATTGTAACTAATTGTAATATGTGGAATATCATTCAGTTTTCAAGAGGATCATTTAGAATGAAAAGTGACAGCCATCATTGATGGCCAAGGACTGGACCAGAACAGTACAAGGTACAGTAGTCTAGTCTATCCTAATGCTATGTCCAAATGTGTCCCAAATACAGTAGGAAGGTCTTTAGTATGAAGTTGTCCTGAATTTGTGCAGTCAGTGCTGGCTCATTGAGAGTTTCCATGTTGAGTTTGGAGGGCCATACACATACCCATCTTTGCAATGGCCATGGCGCTAGTTTGCTTGGTTGTTTTAGATTTGTTTGTTTGTGTGCTTGTTGTGTTTTATTGTTTTTTTTTTTTTTGTTAAATGATTTTACATGGGTTATTGGTGTGAGATATCAAAAAGAATAAACTGGTAAATAAATCTGACTTTAATTTGTTTTCTTTTTTCTGTTGGTGTAAATGTGGTTACATGCTGAGGCTGAGTTAGAATACCCCTGTGTAATGAACTGTTACTTTGAGTTTTATGTATGTATGAATATTTTATAAACAAAATACCCCATATGATGCCAACAGTCAAACAGGAGTGTGGCAGTGATTATATGGCACAAATGGAATGCATTTCATGCTAGAAAGTATTTGTCCATCTCCTATTTTTGTTGTGGCAGCAGCGACTGTTACAAAGTGTTGGAACTCATGTGCTTTTCACATGCTCTATCGTCCTCTAAGGTAGTGTACTTCACATCACTTGTTTTCACCTCTTACCAAGTTTTATGTGCAGTTACATGTGCGTGTGTATGCGGCATGTGCCCTCAGCCTGTAATGAGACTTCTACTCTGCACTTCCTCCTTCTCAATAGTCTGGCTACCCTTCCAGTTTCCTGCTTGTCCGAGAGCTTCCCATTCCCAGGCCTCCTAGAGGCCAGCAGGACATCCTGTGGGAGTTTGGAGAGAGCACACCAGCTTTCTAAGGTTTAGTTAGTGGCACTGAATTTACGTAAATTCTGTTTTCTAGCTTGCCATTGTTTGTGCGCTTGTTTATACATCTTTCTCATTTAGCAAAATAAAAAAAGGAAACTTGTTTGTACACCATTGGATATCCAGTGCTTCCGCTGCACATCTACAGTTACATTAGTGTTTCAAGCCTCTGAGCAGGATATGCACTTCATCCACCCGACACAACGTGAACATACAGAGTGAATTATGTTTGACCATTGTCTTCAGAAGCAAGTCTACACAGTGAAGTCTCACATCTGCATTAAGACATTCTAAATTAGGTCTAAGCTTTCGTAAGAATTATAGATTAATCTCAAAACACGCCTGTTCTCTGTTTATTACTAGAAAAAACAATCCTATCTTAAAATAATGTGTGCAGTTACAAAAAAGGATAGAATAAGAAAAGAGACAGTGATACAACAAAAGTGGGAGAGATATCTAAAAAAGTACAGGAAAGCAGACTGAAGTGGTATGAACATGTGATGAGGAGAGACCATAAATATGTGGGCAAAAGAGCGATGAGAATGGAAGAACTGGGGAAGAGAAAGAGAGGAAAGCCAAAGTGGAGTTGGATGGACAGAGTAAAAGATCTGAAGGAAAAGGTCTTGACTGGGGAGCAAGTGCAGGACTTAACTCTATGGAGAAGGTTGATCAAGCACATCAACCCCGCAGAGAAATGGGAAAAGATGAAGGGGAAGAAGAAGAAAACTCTGCTTTTTGCTCCTTGTCATATAGTACATGGCACAAACTCATTTTATTATTTTGGTATCTGAAAATTATTCGGGAAATGCCACAATCATTATGCATTTAGAATTAAGTACAACTTTTGAACCAAATGACTAACATTACTTCCCTTAGGTTGTCTACATCATATTTATCAAATTATTTTTAATACACTGTAATGTTCTCAATGAATCATTGCTAGGTCCAGTGCTACATTTTGTGTTTATTAACATCAGGAGTTATTGTTCAGGAAGGTGATATTTATTTTTATTAGTAAGCAAACATCAATTAGTGGTCCATCACGCAAACATTCTGTCTCTTCTGCTGCATCATTTACTATTTCATTGCGGCAAAACATTGCGTAAGTGGTAACTGCTTGTTCTTAAACTAAAAACACACGTCATGTTAGCGGCTGGAAATTCTGCCATCACCATTAAAGTTGAAGGGCACAAATTAGTTTTGCCGTTGGCTATTATCTTTGGTATATCCTTTATTACTCACATTGCTGAGCTTTCTGGAACCCACTTTATACATCTAAGAAATATCAGGAATTCAAGGTTGTTTAAAATGAGTTGATTTATCTACTTATTAATTCATCCATTATCAAATCTTCTTAATCCATTGCAGTGCTGTAGGAGTCGGACGCACTTCTGGTATCACGGAGCACAAAGCAGGAACCAGCCCTAGATGGTGCAGGTGTTGTTTGTTTGTCTAGGATTGGTTATGTCAATGCTTTAACAAAAGGCCCTTCAAATTATCCTGTTTCAGCAGCCTTTAACAAATCCATTAATTGGCTACAAGGATCAACCTAAAGGCGAGGAGAATGCCCACAGAATTCCCGAGTGACCTCAAGCTTCTAAGTTTCTAAATCCTTCCACTTTACATATAAAGCTGTAAATGGCTTTCCCCCCACCACCTCCACCTCCATTACTTTGAAACTTTTACATGAAGGGGTTTTCTATTACATTGTTTTGGTGGGCTCTGCACATTAGTATGCAGTGCACAAATCCATGATGTGATTGGTGAAGTGTTGGACAGCATCTTCTCACTGGATTTAACATGCACTGAAGAGAATAAACATTTGACAATCAAGGACTAGTGCAGCATCCACATAAAGCTTAAACGCATGTTAATGGTCCTTCACCTGGCAGTAAACAACCCTCCCAGAGTTCAGAACAGGCTAGAAGCTCCTGACACACAGTGTGAGGTGTCAGGACTGCTTTACCCCCTATATTGACCATACTGTATTATATAAATAGTTTTAGAATTTTGAATTCAGGACTGTAGAGATCCACCCAATGCTTTCAGTCTAATTATAAGCACACCGCCCGTGAGGGTCTGGATGGTGGGGGATCCTGGCCATACGTATTTCACTCCCTAAACCTGATCCAGCTCAGGTGCTGTGGTTCTTTCTCCTGATCCATTTAGGCATCTGCACTCTGTATTGTGTTTGAAAGACTCTTAGGACAAGCTGTTATTGGTGTTTCGCTATTCAGGGGTCATTATTCATAATCTATTCAAATTTTAGTCAAGCAAAGGCAAGTAAAATTACATCTTTTATTGGCTAACTAAAAAAGATTACAATATGCAAGCTTTCGAGGCAACTCAAGCCCCTTCTTCAGGCAAGATGTAATGTAAGAAGGGGCCCGAGTTGCGTCGAAAGCTTGCATATTGTGATCTTTTTTAGTTAGCCAATAAAAGGTGTCATTTTACTTGACTTCTCACTATATTCATAATGGCTAACAAGGTACAACACCCTAGTACTATTCAAATTTTGAAAATGTCTATTATTTCTCTGTTGAATTCTACTCGGTAACAATTTGATTTAAAAAAAAAAAAAAATAAAAAATAAGTACACTTCCAGCCATGTGGGAAAATAAAAAGAAACAGTTGCAGGAAAGCCTTTTGAACTAGATCAAGCTGAGACAAAGTTTTTCTTTTGAAGTCTTGCATTTTTATTGATCTGCTTTCTTTTATTAATGGGTAGTATTAATGTAACGTAGTCTTTTGGCTAACCCAGCCGGCACTCTTGTAGTCTGACCCGGTGGTCTGCTGGGTGTGGTACAGCACTGTGTGCTGCAAACTGCTGAGTAAGTGGACTGAACAACTTTAGATTTTTTAAAGTAAATTTTGTACACAAAAGTGTTTTTTGAACTTTTTTTTTAAGGAAGGGGGGCTATATTGGAGTCTGGTGTCATTTTAATACCTTGGGATATGTGCTTATATTTAACAGACTTGTAACTTTTGCTTATTTTTCTCTCCTGTAAGGTGAACATTCAGTTTGCTGGAGGCTTGTCTAACTCGACCCGGCTAAAATCGAACAGCATGGAGGTCAAAGGTCATCTTATCACACCTGCTGGACTCAGTTGCTCTGGTAAATTATTACTTTTTTTTGCCATCCAAAATATTTTTTGTCATTCAGTAACCCTCACAGGTATGTGACTGTACTCTATAATTTGTATACAGTGTGTGAGATACCTCATGGAAATCAGGGTGTCCTGTTAGTGCTCCATTGTTGGCTGAACACTTAAATCTTACTCTGGCACTATGGAATATACAATACATAGGCTAGTGAAAATGCTATCGGATAAAAGGTTTATATCTTAAGTAGACAAAACACACCTTACACAGATACACAATCTGGCAACAAGAGTTACACCATCTTGTAATTATGACTGGCATCATGCAGAATAGTAATTTTTTCATGACACATACTTACATAGACACTATTTCATCATGTGGTCATGTGGATTAATGTCGTTTTGTGACATAAACCAATTTGTCACCCTGCCACAGACTTAACACTGTAACCCCAGTTAGCTAAGAGCACAAGGCAGGTGCATGTCATTCCAAGGGCAAAGCAGCGTTTCCCTGCAACGTGAATATTGTCAATATCATAATACTGTATCTGCAATCTCTTATCACTGATTGCTATCCACCATCTTACTCTTTAATGTCAACAAGACAAAGGCTAGCACTAATGGCTACATGGAATTCATGTTAATCGTTTTCTCTGGAAGTCTCTGCCTCCTCTCGTGGCTTTTCAAATAATACGTTTTCCTTCCTTCCCAGATGAGCTGCTGGTGCTCAAGCTTCTGTCTCTGCCTGGCCTCTGAAGCAGTCGCAGACCGCTGTATTCTCGTCAAGTCTGTGAATAGTTATCTGCTGACTTTTAGTAGTAGTAGGGTGTTGTACCGTGTTAGCCATTATGGATGTAATGAGAATTCAATCAAAATGACACCTTTTATTGGCTGACTAGAAAGATTACAATATGCAAGCTTTCAAGACAAATGAGGCCCCTTCTTCAGGCCAATTAGTTAGCCAATAAAAGGTGTCATTTTACTTGACTTCTCATTACTGCTGACTGTTACAACATTTTCTCCAAAAACCAGCAATGGAGCATTAAATGATAAAGAACACCACAACATGTTTCTAAAATGTAGTATTTGGGACCTCGCAACAGTTGATTTTTCGATTTTCAGGGGGTTGAAAGAGTTACTTCACACCTTGATTGTGTTACTGCTAACGGGTAGTTTGTAGGGGGTGTGTGAGAGAGTTTAGAAAAGTGTCACGTGTGGTTGGTTGATATACAGTATATCAGTCTTCAATTGATTTTTGGAGTTAGCCTGAATTTCAGCTTCATTGGCCATTGATTCACATGTAGCATCAGAGTGTTTACAATGCCCGATTACCTCTCACGATTGGGCTAGTCAGAAGGATTTCTGTCATGTCAGAAATTTCTGCTGGCTGCCTTGTAGTGTAAGCAGTTTCACAAGCTGATTTTTTTTTTTTTTTTTTTTGAGGTTGCTACAAAATTTCCTGAAATTCACTTTGCAGTAACTTTGCATTGTAAATGTATGGTCTGAGCACCCACATCATGCACGCCAATCTGACTGTACATGCAGTATAACGACATGCACTATACGACTGCCGACTCTGTTGCACAGTGTGAGTAGTCGCTTGACCACGATTACCAAAAATCATAAAAGACACATTTTAGAAGCATAAAGGTATGCAACACAACAATCACTATGGAAAGCAACTCTTGTGTGCCCGTTTATGTTAAAATATGTTTTTCTTCGATGAAGGGTGACCAGGGCATTAGACAGCGTAATGAACAGAATCCAATCAAAGAAGAGCCACATAATAACTTTTATAGATGACTGACTTTTATAGATGTTGGGCCAGTACAGAATTGCCAGGTCCGCTAACATGCAGGTATTGTTTGGGTTGTGGTTGAAGAACCAGAGCACCAACTGAAAAATTACCCAGATCTTCAATAAATTATATATAGTTTTTTTAGATTGTATTTTGTTGGATATTTTGGTGTGTTTTTAAACCTTCAAACTTTTAGGAGATTCCTTTTGTATTGTAGTTCATGTACAATATAAAGTGCTGGTACACTTGGTTTTTCTATTAATTTTTTTAAAATCTATATTATTGTCTTTAAAACACAAAATCATGGATATGGCAGAGATGTTCACCTTCATAGTAAATGAAAATGAGTAAAAGGCTGTTTAAATTCTAAATTTCATGTTTTCTTTTTTTTTTTTATAATTAGCGTTAGTTGATCATAGGCAGTTTGTAGTTCTGCTGTGTGTCACTAGTTGTTGCGGTATTAATCCCTAAAACTGTTGTGTCCTTCAATATAATATGCTACCGTTGCTGTCTGTTTGTCTGTCCAGGATTTTAAATCACCTGTAGCTCGCAAACCTTTTGAACGACTGACCTGAAATTTGGTACACATATACTACGTGATGTGTACTATCCACTTTCGGTGTGATGATTGCCCTCCAAGGTTATTCCTCTTTTTATTTTTATTTTATTTTATTGTAGAATCAGCTCTCGGTAGTGGCCAGAAGGGTAGCCGTGCAGTGCATGCGTACGAGTGCCGTTCTCATCCCTACTACCTTTGCCGTCACTTCCCCTCCCTCTTCATATCTTAAATCATTCTTGAGGCAGACTGAAGACTTAACTGCCAGCTTAAGTGAAAAATTAAAGAAAATGTACTAAGTAATTGCAACACAAACACTGACTTAATCAGTTTTAACACGAAAAGATGCCGACGAAAGAAGAGAAGAAGCGGGCTGCTAGGGTGCAGAAATGAAGAGCAGCTCAGGAAATAGTAAGCACATCAACCTCTGAGCAAATGAATGCTAAATGTACAGAGAAAGAAAGAGTATGAAAACTATGAATGCTCAAGTCAAGTGTATTCTGTTACTGGTTTTTATATAAGTAAAAAGAATGGAAAACTCCTCCGACTCTGTAGAATCAATGTGTTGAATGCCCAAATAAAGTGACTAATCGTCTCCTGTAAATGAGCACATCACCTGCGCCAGTTAAACCATCTTTGTCATTAATTTACTGGTGTTCAGAGCCATCACATGATTTGCAAGTGGCTAGCTACAAAGAGAAAGGAAGACCGTGTCACACAGCATGCCTATAGCCCGAGGTAGCTTTGAGTATGTATTACTGGCATCCTGTTGGTGCTCTAGTGTGTTTTTATACAGCAGAGAGCGTGCAGGTTTATGGACACAATTAAGTTGTGAAAATAATAATCGCAACTTGGCAATCTGAAGATGTCGGCATTAATGTGATATACAAAGATCAGTTGGCTTTAAACACTTAGGTGGACAAGAAAAGATCAGAAACACATGGCGGCATATGAGTGACTTCACTTGCAAGCAATCTTCATGCTGCTTAGATAAACTGAAATAGTCCTAGTATTAAAAAAAAACAAAAAAACTTCTGTTATGCAAGAAGTGGGGCAGCTGTTAAAAGAACAGCTGTTCACAATTGAATATGAAAGGCGTTTTGGATCTTTTTTTTTTTTTTGATGTTTCAGCCCTGAATGCAAATGTTGAACACAATGATGCTTTCCTGTGAATCTGCCCAAATGTCAAAATGTGTGTGCTGAATTGTAAGTGTCCATTCTAGTGGCTTAACTGTGTGTTGTTTGCATTCTAATTGCTAAAAGTAAGCTATTTTTATGTACTGACTGACCTGGTGCTTATGGTGCATTTCATATTGTGTGCTGTTCATTACCAATGTGCATGTTGGAGTAGGCATGCTACGACAAACTTACAGCTCCAAACCTTTGTAACTGAGTGATAATGAATGGTGGATTTACAGGAGTCAATTTCAGAGGTAAACTAAACAAAACTAAGTAAGCTGACAAAACGTTAAGGAACTCAAGTTGTCAGTAGGCTTTCTCCTAAGTGAGACACGCCATGCCAGAAGCGTCTTGCTTTTATAGCGGATGGACTTCACGAGGTGGAGTCTGTTTCTCACAATGAGTAGTTCTTCAGGGATATGGGAGAAAACGGAGCTGTTACCATCAGAGGCAGCGCTCCCTAGTGTCCCAGAGTGGTAGTGCTTATCTCAGATGAAGGTTAGTGGTGAAGGATCGCCCTGCACAGACACAGTTTTCCAGAGTTTGGAGCACTATTGATTAAAACTACTGTAGAAGAGTAAACTTTTATGAGTGTCTTGGAATTTTAAGCAAGTGCATATCTTGTGATTGCAATGTACATTCTACATGAGTACACACACTAATAAGGCCTGTAAGATATGTTAAGGGACTTAAGGATAAGCCATTTATGGCTTTGCTGTATATATAAAAAGCAGCACATTGACTGAAAACCAATGTACTGATTTTGGAAGTGAAGCCATCTGTTTCCTAGTTTTAGTGATGATCCTCTCTTCTGTGTTTTGAATTAACTGAAGAGTAGTAAATGATTAATTTGAACTTGACTAAAATCATTACAATAATTGATTCTTCTTGAAACAAAAGAAATGTTCAAGATCCAGAAAAATAATAAACAATAAAAGATAATAAATCACTAATTTTGTAATGTTTACATTTAGCCAGTCTTTGGTTGCATGGAAATGTTGGTAACTAAAGGCTAAATTAGCATCAAAGAGAACACCTACATTTTGTAATAAAGTGAAATATCGAGCCATTCACATTAAACAGTGTTTTGCTTTCGTAATGAATTTATCACCAAATAAATGAACCAGGTTTTTTCTGGATTATAAAGACAACTAACTTTAAAACATAATAAAATAAGTATCTTTAATTTTCATAAAATAATGCAGCTGATCATCATCAGCATAAAAATAAAATCTAATATTCATCTAACTGATATCGCCTAATGACAATATATACCTGTACACCTGCTTATTATCCATGCAATTATCCAATCAGCCAATCAAATGGCAGCAGCACAGTACATAAAATCAGGCCGATATAGGCTACCAGCTTCAATTAATGTTCACATCAAACAGCAGAATGGAGGAAAAAAATGTGATCTCAGTGATTTTGACCATGGCATGATTGTTGGTGCCTGATGGGATAGTTTGAGTATTTCCGCAATGGCTAATCTCCTGGGAGTTTCACACACAACAGCCTTTAGAGTTTACCCAGAATGCTGAAAAATAAAAATAAAAAATCCAGTGAGTGTCAGTTCTGCGGATAGAAATGCCTTGATGCTGAAAAAATGTTAGAGGAGAATGGCCAGACTTGCTTGAGCTGACCGAAAGGCAACAGTCACTCAGATAACCATCTTGTACAACTGTGGTGAGCTGGAAAGCACACTCTTCCCATGAATGCCTGGTTTTTCTTAGGTACTCCATTTTTTCTACCATACTCCCAAATTCACCTTGATTAGGTTAATTGGTAAATGTAAAGTGGGCCTCTATGAGTGTGTACACCCATTGGTGCTTTCATAGGCTTCAGCACGATCCACTCCTAAATCAGATTAAAACGGGATTCAGAAGAAATGTGGTGAACCTGAGTAAAGGTTATGTCTGTACAGTGGCTGGGTGAAAGCTCAACTGAAATTTCTTATAAATGTTTTGTTTATAAGATTGGATAGAAAGAGAGAAGACTGGAAAAATTGCACTTTTGAATGAAACACAGAGAAAAAAATTGAAATTTGATTTGTCTGTAATCCTTGAGAACACTTGGATCTAAATCTGATTCCTTTTCTAAAGGTCTAACCTTGGCCACTTTTGACTGGCAGTGCTGCCGATTCTTTCCATACACTTACGCAGTGTTTATAGTAAACATTATGGAACATGCAGCCACAGCAAATGTGTTTTTCAGAAAACTTGGAACTAAGACTAGAGGACAGATGGCAGGCTTCTTGTAGATATCGACTGTAAAGCTCCTGTTTTGTAATAAATACAGTTGACTGAGGTGGAAGAGAAAGCACATTGTGATCCAGCAGCACTGAATCTGGAAGCTGTCTGTTCAACTTGCCTGTGTTATGTTTTCTACATATTTGTTTCAAAAAATCCCTAAAGTAATCGCAACCACTTTTAGGTGGAAATTGCCATACATTTTGGTTATTCATTTATCAAGTCAGCTGTTGTTCTAAGTAAACTTTAAGATATGTTAATATTTATGTTAGTTTGGAGTGGATATTATGGCTAGTCATGTGAAGAAGTTTCTTGGAATATTTTATATCTGATGATTATTTTATTTTTAAGTTCAGTTCAAGAAGACCAGTAAGCTTTAAACTTTGTTGTGTTCTGTTTGTGCTCTCGTTTTGACATTTTAATGTAAGAGAGGATGTTGTATCATTATGCTGGAGCAAATCCATTTTAATGGATTATTACTGTTGATAGTGTCAAATAAATCTTGATGTAAGGTGACACTTAACTGTAATCAAATAATACACTGAAATGATTTTATTAGGAGGTTGGATGATTGAAGAAGGTTCATCCCTTTAGTTGACAATTCATTATGAAGTATGATGACAAAAGGTGTGCAACATTTTTCACTATTTAGAGAACTTTAAAGAACCAATCAGCAATTGAAGACTTTTATATACGTAACTAAAAACCACCCACCTAAATTAGTTTACCACACCTGATAGATAATCCAGATAAACATTTTTTAAAAAATTAAAGGGCAATTTTTAATATTTAACATTTGAATTTCAAAAGGGGTTAAATACCATAGAATTTTTAAAGGTGATTTTTGTTTGTGGTTTAAATAAAATAAGTAGAGCTGCAGCATTTCATAACATTTAATAGACAACATTTTCAGCTGCTTTAAAGAAATTTGCTGCATATTTGAGGATTATACATGTAACATATTTAAACATTTAGCATTCTTCTTTAAACAGGGAGAGTGATGTTTTTATTTGTGGTTGACTTAGAATTAGAAGCAATAAATGTTTTTGAGATGACCCTACATAGTCATGATGGATATAAATTAATAATAATAATAATTCTTTGCATTTATATAGCGCTTTTCTCACTACTTTTCTCACTACTCAAAGTGCTCGGCAATTGCATGTTACGGGCCCAACAGAGCAGAGTCTCTTTTGGCATTTACGGGATTCGAACCAGCAACCTTCCGATTGCCAGTGCAGATCCCTAGCCTCAGAGCCTTAAATATAGGAATACTAGGGAGCTCCACCACCTGTTCGCTTCACTCACCCACCCAAGTGTTTGGTTAACGAGATATACACTACAATTTTAAGAGCTTATTATATTCATGGGAATTGTTATATATGCATTATTTTCACTTTTACTTTAAAACTTTAGTAAAAACAATATTTGGAATTAACTTTTCTTCAAAATCACATTGAATTTTGATTCCGTGTTTGGACTTGCATCATGATAACGAAACGTATAACTGCCTTTGAGTGAATATCGTTTCTTTCTCTCTAATAAATTACTTTTTGCAATGTTTGTCCATGCTCTTTCTCCTTCTCTTAGTCGTGTCATCTAGAACGTATAAAATTATTGTCCTGATAAAATTTATAAGAGCTAAGAGCACAGGAAGTGTGTCTGACAAAAGCATTCACATGACTGAGGTTAGATGACCGTGGTCTTGTTTGAAAATAGTTGTAAGTATGGCGTGACTTGAAAGAATCTCATGTTAAAAGTCTCCGTCTCACAGGACTAAATACCGCGTCAACGTTTTTGGAATCTTTTAATTCTCGCTGGCAACACAAATTAGACGATCTTAAAGACGGATTTAAAGTTTAAATCCGAACAATATGTTCAATGTTTTTTCGCTTTTCTGTTATTTCATCAAGTAATAATTTCCATTTGTTTGCGCTAATGCAATCTTTACTATCCTTTTAATGAGACTTTCGATTTTTTCGTACTTCCATTATCTCTAACCTGCTCTGCATGTGTACCGCGCCAACGTTTTTGGAATCTTTTAATTCTCATGGATTCACTGGGAAGAAACACTACTTTTTTTCCCTGATGACAACACGAATTAGATTAGGAATACTATAGCCTGAAAAGTATTATTATTATTCTGTTTTTTTGTTTTTTTTTACATTTTCTATTCTGCAGCCAGAATAGTGCAACTCCGCTCTAGCCTTGGTAACTGATCAGACAGACTTTTGTAGTTTCTTTTTGCTTTTGTGTAAATCGATTCGACATTTCTCTCTAATATCTAAAACTATTGAAAATAAGTCTCATTATTGTGGATGAAAGACATGTAGACATGTTTGGTTAGTTTTGCTTCGAAGTCAGTCAGAATTGCATATGAAAAACATTTAATTTAAACACCTGCTTATTTTGGTCACAATTTTTTCATAATTCTTTTTATTTGGAAATGAAAAATTATAAAATACCATTGTGAGTACAATAGTATTTTTTAAAAGCAATCCATGAAGTCACTCCATATCAGAGACATTGCTGAAGGGCCTGATTGTGCATCAGAAATAGTTGAATAATCTAAACATCTTTAATGTTGTACAGATTTTGGTTTAAAAACACGATTTACTCTACCAGTTTCAAAACTGAAAACATTATAAAGGCACACATCCCACCTCTGAGATGCTGTAACATGCATAAAATTAGATGGATAGATAATACTTTATTTGACTCAAGGGGAAATTTAGTTTGGCAGAAGAAATGTACAAATATTATAAGAAACAACAACAACCTTCTCTCAATCACACACGAGAATTACAACCAAGAAGAAAAAGTCTCCTAAGAAATAGTGTCTGGTCTGCCCTTTCTTCTACTGTATAGCTCCTCTGTGTGACATGTCCTGATTTTCACTGATATGAATCCCAGTGTATTTATAGCAGTGTACTCCCTCCACATTCTTGAATAGTGACTGGACATACAGTAGAAGTAATTTGGAAACATTTGGAAAGTCTCTAACCAGTTCTTTGGTTTTTGCTGATGTTACATTACACACAATTCTCTTTGCACCAATAAACACCAAAGTTCTTCTCCTGACTTCTATACTCTTTATAAAACCTCTTTAAATGCACCCCATTAGTGCAGAACCACCTGAGAATTTCTGCAAGTGACCTGACATGGTGTTAGCTTTGTAATTTGAGGTGTGCAGAGGGAAAAGAAGAGGGGACCGGACTGTTCCTTGTGGTGCTCCAGTGTTGCTCACATCCATGTCAGTGACACAGTCCTGGAGCCTCACAAACCTATTCAGTATTTAGAGTACAGAGCTTTTTAGAACGATACCAACAACAACTAATCCACTGCTTACAAGTTCACAACATTTGGCATATTCGATTAGGAATTTGACAAACATTTATGTAAATTTTGAGTTAAATCTAAAGCCCAAGTTCTGAGCTGCTAAACGTTTATTACAGCAAAACACTGATTACATTTTAATGCATTTTAAAAACTGGCAGAAGTTTTCTGCCTTCATTTTAGGATGCCAAACCCAAGATATCCCAAATGCATTACAAAAGGTATGGGTTTATACTCCAACCCCTTTAAATTTTAATATCTTATATACAACTATGAGTAAAGAATTTGAAAATTTGAAACAAAATTACATGTGAATTGATTCATTACTTAATTGTTGAAAATTGGTCCGAAAAGCTGTAAGCGAAAATATGTAATTTAATTAGTTACATAAATATGTATATATGTATGTTGTGGACTCGGACACGCACCGTTCCCCCAATGTCCAGGCCTCACAGTCTTTGTGCCTTCCTGGCCGCCACCAGTCCACTCTCTCCCGTTCTGTCTCTCTTCCACCCAACTTCCGCTTTCGACTGAAGGGAGGCAGCCCTTTAAATAGGAACCCGGATGGGCTCCAGCTGCTTCCCGGCACTCCTCTGTAGACACTCCCCAGTGTGGCGGAAGTGCTGGCTGCGCACCCGGAAGCCGTCCAGGTGCCCCCCGTCGTCTTCCCCCCAGCACTTCCTGGTGTGGTGGAAGTGCTGGGCTCCAGGGATATTCAGGCACCAGGGCGCCGCCTGCCGGTGGCCACGGGTCCCTACAGGGCTGGGCTTCCAAGCGCTTTTCCCTGAGGCCCCCAACACAACAGGGCGGACACCCCCTCGCGGTCTGGAGGAGGCACAAGCCCTCCTCCGGTCCTCCTGGGCGTCCCAGCCGGATGCCACAGTGCCCCACCGCTAGCGAAGACATGTTGGTCCGAGCGGCACTTCCCGAAAGGGCAGCACATCCCCAGGGAAGGTCCTACTATGTCCCCAGGGTCCAACACGGCACCCTGGGACATCTTATTTCGACACCCCCTCCGACGCCAACGCGCCCCTCTGGTCTGCGCCACTATCGCCTCCACCGTCCCCGACAGCTGGGGCACCATCGGCTTCCTGGCGGGGAGTCCTCCCGCTCCAGGAGGGCAGGTTCCAAACGGCGTCAGTCCCAGCGCTCGTCGCCGCTTCGGTCCCGTGGAAAGACCAAAGGGAGGGCCAGAAGCACTGCCGGGACACTCGCACCGAGCGTCCCACCGGTTTCTCACCGCTCTACCCCTCTACCGATAGCCCGCGACTTGTCTGTTTGGCTCCTCCGCTGCAGGTTCCATGCCTGTCCTCTCGGTGTTCGCAGAACCGCTCTCGCAGGCGGCTCGTCCAGCCGCCCAGGGGTTTCCCTCTGCCACCGCAGAGGACGGCCCTTCACCGGACGCGCGCACCCAGCACCGCGTCCCCTCCTATCAGAGGAACCGGCATTCACCCCTCAGTTCCTCCCTCTTCTCTTGGACGCCCTGACGGTCTGGGTCTGAGCATGGTGACAGTTCAAATCCAGCCCCGTCTGCGTCCCTGCAGAGCGACAGGAGACGGGTTTGGAGCGCAGGGCGCTAGAACCCAGGGCACTCAACAGCCCCTGTCCTGCCAGCCCCTGCGTACTCGCTCTCCTCGCTCCGCCGGCCGTCTGCACCGCCGCGTCCACTGTTGGTGAATCGCCTACTTGATGCTGGTCCTCCTTATCAAAGTCACGGCCGTTTTCGCCGAATCCCCCCTCATGCTTTACGGGGACGGCAAAACTTTCCTTCCACGCGGTACTCTGTCGGTCAAAGACTCCAGCGTCGCGCCGATCCTCCGTATCACACGCCGTCTCCCCCGACGCGACCGCCTTCCCCTTCAGCTGCTCCAGCTGGACGACGAGAGCACTCAGCATCTGCAACAGAGGCGACTCTGCGGGCCGAAGGGACTCCTCTGGCTCATGCAGAGCCGCCAGCGAAAACAGGGAGACAGACATCGGTGGGCTTACCTGTCGATCAGCCACATTCGTCATCTGCCTCCTGTGGGCCACTCCCTCTGGCCCAATCGGGTCTCTTCTCGGCACGAGACTGGCGTTCCTTGGTCCCACCTCTGTATTGTCATTGGTGGGCACACAAGACACACCGGCCAATCCCGTGCCTATCAGCGGGCGGGACATCCGGCCCGCGGCCATCTTCTCTCCCCCTCTCTGGATGCGGTGGCGTACCTCCTAGCAGCCTTGCAGCTGCTGCGCGTTTTTGAGCTGCAGCGGCTCCAATTTTTCAGCCTCCACTGCTGCCGCCGTCGCGCTGTCTACAGCCCGTGGACCGGCGTGGTCCTGCCACCGACGTGGATCCGGGTCATCCCTCCCTGTAAAAAGCAAGGTATGTCTGCCCCCGAAGGGCCGATTACTGCAGGGCAGGGTACTCACCTCCCGCTTCCCGTCACTCCGAGGCCCCTGCCTCAGTGTGGCCTTCTTTGTCGCCATGCCGGCCTGGCCGTCTGTCCAGACAGCGCGACCCTCGGAGGCCGCTGCATTCTGGCGACGCCCGTTCTTCTTTCCCCGCACCCGGGGTACTCTGCGGTCCAGCGGCGGTCTTTGGGGCTAACCGCTCCCACGGGGTTGTGCACAGGCCGCTCCCGCGGTGAGTGTATGGGGTCCGCTGCTACGCCGGGCCGTCCACAGAAATATTTCTTTGTAATGCAGGTCCCCACCTCGACCCAGGTGGAGCATCCTGCCTGCTACGCCACTGTGGACTCGGACCCGGACATACACAGGCGGACATCGTCAGTTCCACCACACACGGTTTATTTACAATATTTACAGGTTACTATTCGTGCACACAAACCCCAGTGCCTCTTGCACCGTTCCCCCAATGTCCAGGCCTCACAGTCTTTGTGCCTTCCTGGCCGCCACCAGTCCACTCTCTCCCGTTCTGTCTCTCTTCCACCCAACTTCCGCTTTCGACTGAAGGGAGGCAGCCCTTTAAATAGGAACCCGGATGGGCTCCAGCTGCTTCCCGGCACTCCTCTGTAGACACTCCCCAGTGTGGCGGAAGTGCTGGCTGCGCACCCAGAAGCCATCCGGGTGTCCCAGGGATATTCAGGCACCGGGGCGCCGCCTGGCGGTGACCACGGGTCCCTATTTACCCGAGGCCACCAACACAACCAGGGCGGACGCCCCCTCGCGGTGTGGAGGAGGCACAAGCCCTCCTCCGGTCCTCCTGGGCGTCCCGGCCGGATAGCACAATGTGTATATATGTGTGTGTGTGTGTGAGTGATAGATATAGTTATACAGTAGATATAGATAGAGATATATAAATATAGATGTGTGTGTATATATATGGGTAGGAAAAAGACATACAGATTTTGATTGCTACACTCAAGCATACTTTAATAATAATAATAAGAAGAAGACATCTAATACAAATAAATAATACAATAATTAATAAATAAATAATGATATGAGAATAAGCTGTTGTGTGTGTGTATATATATATATATATATATATATATATATATATATATATATATATACTGTATATACACAGACATACATACATACATATACAAAGCCTCCTAAAATTAACAAGCACAGTTTCAGTTCTATGTAATCATATAACATATATTTCTAAAATAATGCAAGTTTTTGGCCATCAACAATTTTTTTTTGCTTTGCTCTTGCATGGCCTCATTAAACGGCTGCTTTAAAGAATGAATATAACATCACAGGTATACTTAAATGTGGAGCTGTCAGTGTTTTGTAATTTTTTTTGTTTTCTGAGCATTCAGCAGATGCTATGCCTACCTCATCCTTCTTAAAGATAATTGAACGTTTACAGAAAAATCCAAATGTCTCACTTCTTCCAGGTATTCTTGCTTAAAGGATATTGTCAGCCCGTCACCTTCCTTAGATCAGAACAACTCTTGAGTCCTTGTTTGCTTTTTGTCTGTTCTGTTATCCTCTCTTCCTATGTGTTACTGATCTGCATCTATCTATTTATGTGGAATTCCATGCAGAGTCCCACTCATCAGAGCTGGCCACGAAGCTGCGTGCTGAACGAATGATAGAGCTGCTTGACAGGAAACGGACACTTCAGGCTGCACTTACCTCTCGCATCAGTGAGCTGAAAAAGCTCTGCCTTCAGGAAGCTGTAAGTCATTCTTTTTTCCTCTTGATTTGAGGATAATGGCATATATTTATTTACAGTATAACATATAATTTGATTAAGATACAGTATATAATAGATGCTCCATTTGGCATTTTTACTGCAAAGAGGGAAATGTCTATGTTAAAGGTCTTGTATAGACACAGGTTGAGTTCCCCAGTTCCATTTAACCAGTTTATAAATACTTTAGTTTTTGAACTAGCAAAAACTCTTTGTAGGATCATTTTATTCTACATACGATCTGTTAAGTAGCATTATATTTATATAACCAGAGTCATCTTTGTTTTTTTACCAAGGAGTGAGGAAGTTATTACTAGAACTTGATTCTTTTTGTCATCTTGGTTCCTGGCTTTACTGTAGCGCTCTAAATGTCAGATAGAGTGTAAATGGCTCTCTAAATGTGACATAGTTTTGGATAATAGCATCAGTATAGTTTTAGGCACTTGTCACAGAACCTCTAATCTTTAATGGGTATGGAATTAATTTCCTTGTATTTGTATGTTAGAGTAGAAATTATTTAAAACGTTAGAGGTTGATAGGTTGAAGAACAACGTACACTAGATGGATCGTCTGGTATAATGTAGAAATTGTGTTTTGTCTTGAGCAGGAATTGACAGGTGAGCTTCCTAGTGAATACCCTCTGGAGTCTGGAGAGCGGCCACCAAATGTCCGGCGACGAACTGGAGTGGCTTATCGAAGCTCAAACAGTGGGAATGCAAAGGGAGAGGTGAGTAAGAGCTCTCATTGTTTAAGTCCAGCTCATTGAACACATGCAGTTACAGAACAGATTATAGACACTCGTTTTTTTTTTTTTTGTTTTTTAAGATATGCCCCGTGTTTTTCTTTATTTGTTCTATACAGATAAAGTAAAGAACTGTGCCATAAATAGTGCTCTTCATGCTACCATATATCTAAATAAAATCCACTTTGTCAGACTTTTTATATTTTGACAGATTAATAAAAAAAACTAAATGCTTAACTAAGTGTTTTTGTTGAGTTAAGATAAAATAGAAATGTTTTAAAAACATTATATAGGATGTTAATTGACGTGGGCCAAGATGTTATCCTTATTACCAAACAAAGTGGAGCCTTTGAAAAAAAAGTATGCTGTGTGACGGATGTTGTCTTCTTAGAAAGGTTTCTTTGCACCATATTTTTCATTAAATTTTCTCATAAAGTGGATTATAATAAATTAACTACAGTTTTGTTTAAAAGTCTTGTCTTCATCTACTGTATATCTGCTTGAACTTTGGTGTAGTTAGTAAGGAAATGACCCCATAGATTCAGAGGACATATTCTTGTGCCATGCAGAGTTCCCGACTGGAGGAACTTGAAAAGAAGTTCTTGTTACAACAGCAAATTGTGGAGGCAGCACGAAAACTGGCAGTGTCTGGAGAGCTGAGTGCTGACCAGCGCAGAAAGAGGAAGACTGTTCTCGCGGGTGCTCTTCGCAGACTGCAGGAGCTCGAGGATCTCATCAATGAACAGCGTCTGCAGCAGGGGAGGAAGCCAACCCAGAGAGTGTCCTCAATTATTCAGGGTATGTCCACGTTGGAGTTATGGATAACTGCTATAGAGCTGGTTAACCACAGCACTGTACTGTGTAACACTAAAGAAGTCTCAGTCTGTCTGAGCTGTTAGTATAAGAATGTGTGAATTGTATTGCATAATCTTTTAGCAGTCAAAAACAGTGCCTGTTGTACAGTGGAGGTAAGCAGGTTAAGTTTCCCCTCGGTACAGGTACACTGATAACGTTGAATGCTGAGTACCTTCTTACTAAAAGTCGTCTATACACTGGATGTGACCTTATGTTAAAAGCGAGTTCTCAGATCCTTGAGGGAGGCTGTATGGCTCAAAAGATGGCCTAAATACATGCATGAACATGACCATAACTGAAGTGCCAATGTCTATTGTACTTAATTTCCAGCAGGACTAGGACTAGACCGCTGATTTAGTCTTTGCCTTTAAGAATTTGCAAATCTCGTCATCTGCTGTTGCTCCAAGAGTGAAATGTTACATGCTGTATATACTTAAATAATTGCAATATCACTTGATCTCAGCGGCCTCCGATAAAGTTGTCTGGCAAACAGCAGAAGTAATTAGGATATGTTAAAGATGGAGGCTTTGCACTATCATTGGTTTTTTCAAACTGAGCTAAATCTTATTTGAATTGATTTGAGTTTGATGTGTCTTCTACCATCAACAAAAATGACACACTTGTAATTTACATGATGCAAATTATGAGGACTCCAGAGGAGGAAAATTATGAGTAATATTTTCCTTCTATGCATATTTGTAGGTTTAGTTAAAAACACCAGCTTGAAAAGTAAACAGAATAGTGGACTTAGGTAAGAGGATGACAGCACAGTTTGGAGAGCTACAGCTTCGGAAATCCTGTGAATTGTTTTCCTTGCCTATGAAAACGGGCAGTGCCCTTTTCTTTTACCTTTTGAACCTTTTTCTAGTTGTAATGTTTGTGTTTTAAGGCCAGTATAATTTGTTAAACCATTGTGATATGATCACTTAAGAGTGTCTAAACTCTTAAGTAAAATAAAAGTTGAAAAACTTGCTATTGTTGCAAAGCTGCAGATGAAAATGCATTTGCTAAACGGCAACTCTGATTTACCCAAATCGCACAGAGCTTTCAATCCAATGGGCGGAGTGGTGGCTCTGAGGCAGGGATCTGCACTGGTAATGGGAAGGTTGCCGGTTCAAATCCCATAAATGCCAAAAATAACTCTAGTTTGTTGGGCCCCTGAGCAAGGCCCTTAACCTGCAATTGCTCCGTCCTGGGTATGACATTAATTTAATCAGCATCCAGCCCTGCATGTATGCCCTCCAACCTGCAGGGAAAAACCTGGGGGTTGGTGGCAGAATTGGCACTCCAGCCACCATATAAAAACTCACACTGGTTCCACTCCATCTGAACTAGTGTGGTGCTGAGGTGTCACCTGCCGCATGGCTGCACTCGGGTCCCAATCTGAGGTGGTTTGTCATATGGTGGGTGCAGCAATGCGCTGTATCAGCGTGTTCTCCTAACCTCTCTTCAATCCAGTCAAGTTCACAATCAAACCTACTTAATGTAAGACTGCACATTTCACAGATAGTTACTTCACAAGGTGCTTTATCACTCCACTAGAATTAACATTATAATTAATCTTAATGATTGCACAAATCTTTGTTAATAAATAATGTACTGTATTTTCTCACCATTAGCAGTACAAAAAGTTAATTTACAGTTTAGTTTAGTCTACTTAATATTTCACGCACGTGGGTCCTCCAGACAGATGGGCTCATATTACTGTTAGATATTATACAGCCCGCTTTATAAGTCATTATTGACAGTTCAACTCACCTCCAAAAAAGTTTTCTCATCTTTATATTAGGTAGTCAAAGATGACTACTGTTTTTTTTTTCTCTTTTGATAAGAAGTTACTGCTACTAAATAACTATATTTGCACTACTTTGCCCTCTTATTTCCCGCTTTTATTTGATGAAGTTATCTTCAGTTTCAGTTCCCTTCTAAAGTCATTTTAACTTTTTAAAGCCTGTAGTCTAGAGGTGGCCTTCAAGTTTTCGCTTGAATTTCCTTCTCCCCTAATGAGATGTATGGCCTTTGTGAGGGGCTTTCTTTTTTATTTGAAATGGCTCTGTTTGTCTTAGTTATTCCTGGGCATCCTTTAATATTTCCAAATGATTTTTGTTTATGTACTTTCAATAAACATTTAGGTGTCACAGTTGTGCCATTTTTTTATGGACAGCGCCATGCCAGTTGATAGTATGGGAGGATCAGATACTTTACACTTGAAACAGAACAGTGAGATATTAGGGGATGCAAGGCTTCTTATCTTTCTGTCAGATGAGGCTCCCTAAAGACAATTAACAGTAGACCAGTGTAGACTTTTATAGACTTTTAACAGCTCTTTTACTGAGACAGTCTTTCATATGGGAAGTTATGTCATTCAGTAAATTGTCGCAGCTTTTTAGAGGTGAAGGCATCGGAAAAGTGTGTGTTGACATGGCTTGGCATGTCTAAATTAGAGAATACTGCACACCGTTTAGAGCCCTCTATACAAATGGCCATTTTTCCACAGTTGTTGTTTAAAGTATTAGTAATTTTTTCACACTCTGTGTCAATGTCCTGTCTTAACGCCAATAAATTCTACTTCAAGCCAGCAAGGCATCCATTTATAATAAATAATTGTCTATATACTGTGTTACAACCACATGCCCTGTAGATTTTTAAAAATGTGGGATTATTAAGGACTATATATATATATATATATATATATATATATATATATATATATATATATATATATAGACGGTGCTGTGCTCAGTCTCCTATTTTTAGTTTTTCTTCTCATTTTAAGTCATATTGCAGTAAAACTAATGGATCCTGAGGTCTGAAATTAAAATAAAAAAATAAAAAAAGTTTGGGCTGTCAATTTGATCAGCAATGGTTTCCTTTAATAATTTGTAATCAGACCCTGGAGGCCTATATGAACATTCTCATTCATCCCTTTTTAGAGCTATTGGGCCTGGTTGCATTTTTTATTTTTCAGACCTTTTACTAGTACTGTAAGTGACTTGGCCTTTTTCTGCCCTGCTTATGCTTTATTTACAAAAGGATACCGGACATTCATCAGTGCACAGCAGCATCCGCGCACTTTGCTTACTTGTCAGTAATAATTATTTCTACAGGGCTGTTTCAAATGACTTATAAGCAGGCTAATTTTCTTTTCCTGTTTTATGCTTATCTAAATAGCACTAAAAATGGTACACGTCACACTAAGAGTATTTCATCTTTTTACCTAAGCTAATTAAATTGTTTCCACCGAGTTATATCTATCATAATGAAAATTGTAACATTTGGTTACTAAAATGGACAATGAAGGGGACATGGTCCCATTTCCAGAAATTTGTGAATTATCACAAACTTCTGTCAAAGAGTAGCCTCAGATGTTCAGATCTGTTTTATTCTAATTCTCGCTGTCACCTGGTTTGCAGTTTGTTCTTTTCTTCAATATCTTGTTTAGCTGTCTAAAAGTCTTTAAACCCATCTCACTCGGCATGCTTTTTATTTGATTTATTTTATTTCATTTCCAGGTACCCTGCCTTTTTTATATCTTTCAGTGAAACAAAGCCCCATTTACACAAGCTCAATTTTATATCATCTCCCCAGAGTCACCCCATCTAGCAAATCATTTTTTAACCATTTTTATTATAATGTTATAATAGCAGTGGTTAATTAAATGAAACTGAATACTTAAAAAAAGTTAGAATATGGTGCTGTAACTGATTATGAGACAATACAGGTGGGATTAGATGAATAGTAGGACAATAATAGGGTGACCTTTATAGCACTACTTTGAAAATCTGACATTTTCTTTTTTCATTATCTAATTACCTGCATTCCTTCTGAAAACCTTTACCCAGAGAGGGAAAAATAAAAAAACCTGAATAGATAAATCATAACTTGAGTGTACAAAATAAAATGATTTAAATCCAGAATTATTCATATCATGTGTAATTACAAAAACGGCTCTGTTCTTATTACCTGTAATTTTAATGCTGTGGAAGGGGCTTGTGCAAATGTTTCCTGTTTGGCTTGCTGACGGTCAGTTTGCTCGAGGGGAAGTGGGGGCGTCATTCAACAATTACACATAGACGTGGGAACAAAAAGTGTTCTGATATAAATGTAAGCGTCACTCTGTTGATGTTACATGCTTAGGAGATCGGAAGCGGAGTTGAGAATTGAGCTGAAGGAACAGGAAGTACACAATAAGGTCTCTCTTCCAGTCATTCATTAACAGAAAGGAGGAACTTGTCGAGTATGACTAAGCTGCTAAGTACAATGTATTCTTTAAGGAAGAAAATGTAAGCAAAGTTAGATGCTCATTACAAGTGGACATGAAACTTTTATTTTTATCCCCATCAAACTTGTACTTCAAAGTCAAACCCAGTACCTCAAAAGTAGTGACGGCCATCTTAATATTGTTTTCTGTAGTGATGAAAATATTAGCAAATTAAGACACACCACTAAGAAAATTTTATCTCGCCATTTCATAGAATTAATGCAATAGATTGTTGATTGTCAAAGAACCAAGAATTCAGTATATTTCTACTAAAACAATGCATATGTCAGTTTTTGAATGCTGTTTTGAAAATATTATTTTTCATCAAGTTCCATCTGGTCAGGATGATGAACTGAGAACTTCTGTAGTAATGCTGACAAAGGGTACATGTTTGGTCAAGCATAAGTAAATTATATAAATATGAAATCAAGTTTTTATAGCTTCATTTATTTAGCAGTACTTATTAAAGGCTTCCAAAAGTTTTGAGTGTTCTTTCAGGAGAATATCTGAGCTCTTCACTATTTAGACTGTCATTTCAAGTTTAAATAACCTGAACAGCATTTTCATTACATATTTATCATGGGTTTTACCACTCAAAACATTTCTTTCACAGTTCAGCTACTCCAAGGTAATGTTGCACCTCTTAAATTCAATAAAAAGTAAAAGAATTTAACTCTTGGGTATAGAGAAGTTATGAACTGTTTGAACACTTTGTTTCATTACATTTATATATTTTATTAGGACAAGAAGTACAAGGACAAACAGCTAATTTTTAGCCAAACACAATTTGGGAGCATGTCGAAACTAGATCACTAGAAAATCAATAAATCTGATTTTGAAAAGATTTTGCATGATTTGAAAACTGTAGTTTGCTTAGTATGGGTGGTCTGATTGAGAAGTAAATCTGCAGGTTGTAGCTTTTATCACGAATGGGTGCTGAAAGCACTTGCTGTTAAAGCTGTCGGGCCTGTTTACTACTTCTTGAGGATTGTCTTGCCAATTAACAGCCAACAATATCTTTATATTTGGACTATCAGTATTTTCTAAAATTATGGAAAATCCTTATTCAGTAATCACATATTTTATGCAAAAAAAAAAAGAACTAAAAGCTTGGAAGACATCTCTTACGACGCTGCTTCCATGTTTTAAATATTCTCTTTGTAGTTTCTGATGCAGCATTTGTACTGTCAGCTGTCATTATAAATCTCATTCTTAATTTATTAAAAAAAAAAGATGTTCTGCACTGTCAATAAAAGCATGTTAAATATGTAGTGAAACTTGAGAAGATGAAGAATTTGGCATTACACAGAAAACTAAAAAATATTCCAGGATTTGCATCACACATCAATGAGGTTAAAATTCATTTTTACACTGAAAAAAGCAACACAAATAGTGGTCTGTCTTAGTAAAAACTAAGTGGGGTAATAACCAAAATTTCAAATTTTGTTTTCTACATTAAATGAAGTTTCACTTTCCTTCCTACTCTCTCTCTATCTGAAAAAATGACACTTGCAGAGTTTGGATCAAATTGACCCACACAGTTTACATAAAGTCAAAAACAGGCAGGAATCCCATTAAAACAGTAAAGGTTATATTATAGATCAGGATGTTCAAAAAGATGAAATATGAGAACATATGAAAGATAGATACACTATAATAAACATATTTTCATTTTCATAACACTGTAATCGATGTAATGCAAGGACATTTTTTATGTTTTGTCAGAATTTTAGAATTACAATTACTGTAGTTCTGATTTCACCTTTACATTACTCCCCATGGGGCGGCACGGTGGTGCAGTGGGTAGCGCTGCTGCCTCACAGTTAGGAGACCCAAGTCCACCTCCCTGTGTGGAGTTTGCATGTTCTCCCCGTGTCTGCGTGGGTTTCCTCCCACAGTCCAAAGACATGCAGGTTAGGTGCATTGCCGATCCTAAATTGTCCCTAGTGTGTGTGTGTGTGTGTGCCCTGCGGTGGGTTGGCGCCCTGCCCAGGGTTTGTTTCCTGCCTTGCACCCTGTGTTGGCTGGGATTGGCTCCAGCAGACCCCCGTGACCCTGTAGTTAGAATATAGCGGGTTGGATAATGGATGGATGGATTGCTCCCCATCTGATGTAAGTATGTGCTTTCTACAGATGTACTGTATATCATGAATTGCACATAAATACCACTGGTTTTGCTGTCTTTCTGAGACAAGCAGACCTGGTCTGTTTTTCGCTTGTTGCCATTACATATACCCACTGGGTCTGTTTCTTTTTAATTCTCAGTGGGTTTGGAAACAACAGCTTGTACTTTAATCACAATGGCTGCAGCTGCTGGGGATCGAAATGCCATCATTCTCCTCTAGATCTTTGGAGTGGTTTACAAAGCTTCTTCAAAAAGACCCAAAATTGGTACAATTTGCTGTCATTCCACCGCTGGTTGATCTCAGTCCATAGGATATATGTACTTTAATCAGACCCATGTAAAATGTTGAGAAAAAAAAAAATAACCAAAAACTAATGGGCAGTTGTGTGCTGGCAGCTGTATGCCCAACTTGTTTAACCCTTCCTTTAGTTGAATTGTAGTCCAGGATTATTTATGGCTTCATGTCCACTCTTTCACTCAGACACTCATCTTTGCACATTGTGTGCAATATTAGAAAATGCTTATTTTTCTTTGGGCAATGGTTACATTTTCAGAGAAGTTAAATCTTAAGGGAAGCAGAGTTCTTCCTTGCATTTTTATAAGCTCACTGGGCATGATTTTTCTAATTGTTCCCAGCATGGTGAGCTTTCTATTGTTTTTCAAGAGTAAGCTGGTAGGATGTGAAGAAGTTATATTATGTACAGTCACATGTTATATTATGAACCTGTAGACCTTTACTCCTATGCAGCACCACCCACACCTCCTGGATTTTCTGACGTGCTTCTCCACGTGTCTTCCCAGTGTGAACTTGATTTGGCATCACAGGCTGCCCATGTTTTTAATCCCATTTTTTTGTAATCTTGTTGGGCACGTACTGCTGGAATGGAATGGGCACATTCTGAATGAAAGATTGTGCTCCTACACTGTAATATAAGGACCAGGACTGTCTAAGTGAGGTAGAATACCCGCCTGATTGCTGCTAGTTTGTCGGTTTCACATCGGTTATCAAAGTGAATGGCATAGGAAATAATATGGAATCAGAAGCTATTCAAACGTTTCACACGAGTCAGACGACCACTTGCCACCCACAACAACCCAGGCAGATGTTTTTGCTTTAGGTCTGGGCACCTTTCTTCGTACCTTAAATTTTATGGGTGAAAAACATCTGCAGTATCATCTTTGTACAAAACTGTAAAGACTTTCCCCAATGAATTAGGATGACCATCGTTTGCAGTAGTAATAGGGATCATGACCCTAAATGAAGAAAAATCAAACAATTTCAGGGAGAAAATTGACAATAACCCATATTTTAGACAACTTGCAAATGGAAATGGGTCACCATCTTCTGGAATTCCAGCTGTTTATCATTTTTCTAAAGATTTAGATCACATTTTAACATGGTATGGTGGCATAGGGGTTGAAGCTACTGGTGCGACCGCCTCAGAGCTCCAGTAAACTGGGTTCAGATTCTAGGCAGGTGGTTGTTTTATTTGTAGTCTGCACATTCTACACATGTCTGCTTGGGTTTTTCTTTTGGTGCTCAAGATTTCCTCCTACATCACAAAGATGTAATGCCCTTGGAATATGGAACCCCAAATGAGGACTGACAACTCTAAAAATGGTCAAGTAAGAGTGACTGTGATTGATTGTGTCCCACAGTGGTGAGTGGCCCTTTCTTCCTGTTTCCGAATGCTGCCACAATAGCCAGTGACTCCTCGCAGCACTGAGGTGTTTCAGTAAGTGTATGAATGGCAGGATACATATATTTGGGATTTTTTCGCTATTTTTTTTCCCATGCAGTCCTGTACTGCATTGTTGTAATTTGTACTGGCTACTAGCGAAACACTTCAGTGGCCACTTAAAGCTGGAGCAGTAAGTGCAGACAGAGGCCAGTACCATTGCCTGACAGACTTCCTATACAAATGCCACCCTACCAGAAGTTTAAACCGCAAGGGGCATCATTCATGAATGGATTTTTATTAATTATTTACTCTACAGTGTTGCTTAAACTAGTGCCACACAGCAAAAACAATCTTCCTGTTTATGCTGAAATAGGGATTTTAAAACTCTCTACTGTACAGAATACATACTGTACATTTTGCCTGGTTTCAATGTCTAAATCATAACTGGCTTTTAGTTGGCCTTTGTGTATATCCGTATGTAATAAAGCTGACGACTTGTCATGAAAAACTGTTCCAACACTAATTTTACTCGTAACTGTAAATACAAATCAGTCTCCGTAGAAGTTTCCAATAATGTATAAGCTGTCTGCAGCTAACAAAAAAAAGAAAAGAAAACCTGTAAGCCTCTCTGTTATCTTAAAGATCTCCAGCTGGTAGCTCTGTGGGCGTAAGAGCTAGGTGGCAGTTCATTAAAACTGGGCTCAACACAAACAAAAGAATAATGCATTTTACTGTTCCACCTTCAAAGGCTCCACATCAAACTAGAGAGCACAATAAAAATAGAGGCTGATCCTGCTGCTTTGAAACTTACCCAGGATTACAGCAGTTGGCAAGGCCTGGTGAGCCACACCTCGTGTGGACCTGCACTTTTCAGAGAAGACAGCAAAATAGTAATTCTTCTCTGCAGCTTATTCTGGCAAGAAACACAATATGGTTACTCTAAGCTCGTGGAAAGTGTAGTGCTCATCAATTTAGAGGAAATGTAATTTTATTTTTTATATAAGCATTCTTAAAAAGTAAGCCACGCTTGGAAGTAGCCTTGAAGCACCTATCAGTTTGTCAAGCAGCAAATGTCCTTTATGGTGGTCCATCTATAGTGTTAAATTTGATCATTAGTTCACAAAAGATTTAGGCTTTGTACTGTTACTTTTATGCTATAATAAAATGTATATTAAACAAACTTAAAGATTTCATACAGTAAATGTGGTATTTGTACAATTGGTTGTGTTGTTTGTACATTCACCAGGTTTTATGTTTTTTTTTCTTCTCTTCTAGATGATAGTCTTCATTCAGAAAACAGCTCGCTATCAGATTCAACAAGTCATGAAAATGGTGAGGAGATTATTTATTTAAGTTATCGTTGTTTTGGTAATACTTTAGGTACTGGAGAAATGTATCTAGAACTCTTACTCGGATGTAACAAGACCTTATCAAAGGCTTCTTCTGGCCTTCATTACACTTATAAAAATCAGTAGATAGGTTATTCATCGTAATAAGATCCTTTGATATGCTGATGAAATTACTTACTAATATGAAGAATTCGCAGGTTTTTTACTGAAGTGTGCGATTTCAAGAAAAATATGTCAACTTCACTTTGGAATTGTCCAAGTTAATTTTAGTAAGTGGCATTGCGGAGATGAATAATCACTTTGAAGATGCTTTAACACCAGAAGTCTTCTTTGGTAAGGCCTTGTAAATGAGTCATAGAAGCATTTTTGCAGAACTTAAACTGAAGTGTTATTTTTGCTTGAACTTCTATCAAGGTATTGTAAATCCTAGGTTTTATAAGGTACTCACCAGTAGCAAATATGTTTTTCCATTCTGCTTTCTTTTGTGTAGCACCCTCAAGATGTACAGCCCATTAAATTTTTGACATAGTAAGGTGGCAAATGTATCACACTGAACTCCTTGTAGCTCAAACATTACTTCAGCTAATCTCCTGACTTCTATCTCTATAAGATGACCCCCCAGGTTTAAAGAACTCCAGTGCACTCCCAGACCGGCTCTCCCCTCCTAAATGTCGTGCCGACTCGAGCAGTCCTGATCGTAGAGCATGCCGAAAGTTATCTCCTGTGGAGATCTATTATGAGATGAAAACACGGAGGAACTCTGTCGCCAGTTCAGCCAGGTAAGACGGCAGTTCTGCTAACAACTGAAACAAAGACCTAGCTAGTTTGAATACACACTTGTGTATAGCAATGGATAAGTCACAACCTTAAACGTACAATATAATAATATTGTATCCATTAAAATACTGTATGTACACCATTTTAATTATTCCTGAAAACTATTAAATACAAATTATTTTATACATTCTTTAAAAAAAGTGTCTATGACAAATCACAAAATATATCACAATTTTGAAAAGTGTGGTACAGTATATCTATAAATTGGTTAGTGCTATTACTCTGAGCTCCAGGAGCCTGGATTTGACTGTCAAGTTTGTGTATTTACAGTCTTGGTGAATATTCACACAGGCCAAAAGACAAGTCTGTTAGGATGACTGCCAACTTTAAACTGCCTCTTTACATATTTGCATGGGCACCGTGATCAACTGGCAAATCATTCAGAGTTACTTCCTGCCTCATGCTGGATACTACTGGGATAGGCCCAAACTCCCTGTAGTTCTGCTGTGAAAGGTTAAAAGAAAATAAACCTATTGTGGTTACAGTAGGCCCAAAGCAAGAAATGCAAGACGTACCCCACAGGGTTAAAATCGCTAGTCAGCCTAACCTACATGTCTTTGGGATGTGAGAGAAAACCCAATGACCAGACTGGGATTTAAATCAAGGTGGCTGGGACTGTGAGACAACAGAACTAACCACTGCACCACCATGCATCTGCTAGTGATTTTTTTATTTCACGTAAATAGTTTTTAAATGTATATTTTGTATTTTTGTAGTTGTGAACTTAACCAGTGTGGCCACCTCAATAATAAATGTTCACAATGTGAGAAACCTTATTTTGTTCTGGTTTCCAACTAATGTCCTTGTAGCAAAGGGCTTGGTACATTTGTTGCAACCCCACTCCCCATAAAAGTGTAGGCTCCATTGTAGGATTAAAGTTGGACAGTTTAACATCTGTGGCAGAGCGACGGGCACTAAGCAAACTCCTGTCAATCATAAATAATCCACTGCATCCACTTAACAGTGTCATCTCCAGACAGAGGAGTAGCTTCAGTGACAGACTTTTGTCACTGTCCTGTTCCACTGACAGACTAAAGAGATCGTTCCTCCCCCACACTATGCGACTCTTCAATTCCACCCGGGGGAGTAAATGCTAACATTAATTTTATTTTAATTTTTTTTCATTTTTATTACTATTTAACTTAATATTGTTTCTTTGTATCAGTATACTGCTGCTGGATTATGTGAATTTCCCCTTGGGATTAATAAAGTATCTATCTATCTATCTATCTATCTATCTATCTATCTATCTATCTATCTATCTATCTATCTATCTATCTATCTATCTATCTATCTATCTATCTATCTATCTATCTATCTATCTATCTATCTATCTATCTATCTATCTATCTATCTATCTATCTATCTATCTATCTATCTATCTATCTATCTATCTATCTATCTATCTATCTAAATACCAAAATAAAATAACATCATGAGTGGCAGATTAGTGCACAATGGATTTTTGCAAGTGAGAGGGTATCATGTTGGAGACCAACAAAGGCAAAGACATCTTATTAAAATGATGGCTTGTTTTAAAGTTGAACTGGTATTATAATTACTGAATACATTATTTGGCAGTCATCAACATGAATTTGAGGAGAACTTTGTAAGTTCTCTTTACCTCTTGCATGCTGGTCAAAACTCTCATCACTGTTTCAGTCATAAGACTGAAATAACCTCTTAAATGTCTCAGGGTAGCAAAGTATTGTAACAGTGCTGACATGTTGAATCAGCCTTGGGATGGCATCAGTAATGAGTTCCCACCCATCATTCCAATGAGCAGCTTCAAGCCAGATGCAGGGGAGCCTAGAAAAATTACTAGTGAGACTAAAGTGAGCCTCTAAAGACAGAGAGCTACCTAACAGAGCATAAAATGAGCGTGAATTCATTGAATCACTTCTGGCTGGGCTACAATATCTTTATTGGCAGATCTATTGTTTACCTAGAGAGTCTGCAGTGAGGACCATTGCTGAAACCCCTGCTGTTATGACCCATTTTCAGTTGCCATTCCTAATTTTAATTTTGCTGATTTAAGTCCTGATCCTTTCCATTTTATGCCTGCCACAGAACTTGTGCAGAGGATATTAACGATGAAAGTTTCCTCTTTGATATTTGTTCTTTTGTTACAAAGTGAAGCTACAGCATATGTGTGTGTGTGTGTGTGTTATATTTCCATTCTTTAGGCGGCATCGTAGCTTGTGGAGCCTCAGAGAAGTGATGTACTCACATCTGTACCGGTAAAGCAAACAGACACACCAGTTGAGATTTGATTTCCACTGCTCAGCATGTTTTAGTCCACAAAGGGTGAAGGGATTTGGTGAAGGGTGTCACAAATCAAAGATATGGAAGGGTTGTTTCTGTTGTCGTCTGATCACCCATAGTGTGTTGAAGTCTTGAGTTCCTAGTGGCAAGAATTTTATTGAAATCAAAGTACAGATGCTCATTTGGCAATTGTTGATTAAATAAAATTTTATCATAATTAATAGCCATGAAATATGGCAAAAGATGGATGTTTCCAAATGCAACTAGGCATCTGCAGTATTAATTTATAGCTGTCAGTGCTAGCTGCTTGTACAATATAAATGTGAATTTCAGTGGACAGGAAACAACCCTGCATATTATCAGATTTTGTTTTGTTGCACTATTATATTTTTGGTGAGAGATGCATTCATACACTTGGATGGAGGAAGGAGCACATGGGAGCAAAACTATAACTTTCAAAAAGTTTTGGTCTTTTCAGAGTTCAGACGGATGTGTTTTAAAAATATTCACAATATATACTGAAATGTTTAGTTGTTTGTCATTAAGGCAATTGTCCACTTTAACGACAATGTTCAACAGCCAGTTGACAGCAAGTTGTCATCTTCTCGATACAAGCATTTCATTAATTTTAGGAGTACTTGATGTAATCTACATAGATGACAAGCCATTTGGGTGTTTGGCTTTTGGTGCCATATACAGCAATACATAAAAATCACAAGCAGTTAATATACTGTAATGGCACTGACCAGTGTTATAACGATTTTCCATTCATCCATTAATTTATTTTATAAACCACATATCAGTATAATAATCAAGGATTACCTGAAGCCAGTAATAGTCCTAGCAGCATTAGGCACAAGTAGGAGAGCAATACCTGACCAGACACCCGTCCATCCCAGGGCCCACTTACACACACACACGCCAGCACTGACTCTGACTGATCTCCATGTGTTTGAGATGCAGAGAGAAAATAGCAGTTCCTCCTGGGAGAAACGAGAGCATGCCAACTCTGCATAAAAAAAATAAGTACAGTATATATATCCTTAGTGTTATGTAGACGATGGCTACACATCTCTCTATTATAATAACTACTATAATAAAAAAATCCTGGGACGAGACAAGACTTTTTCAGAGAGATACTTTCACGTCCTGCGAGAAGAGACTGTGGGCCAAGAGATTTAACTACACCCAGGGCTGGAAATAAAAGATAAAGAGCAGACGACAAAGTAGAACCTTGTAAAGAATTCAAAAACGTTGGCGCAGTACACATGCAGTGCAGGTTAGAGATAATGGAAGTACGAAAATTCGAAAGTCTCATAAAAAGGATAGTAAAGATTGCATTAACGCAAACAAATGGAAATTATTACTTGCTGAAATAACAGAACAGCGAAAAAACATTGAATATATTGTTCGGATTTAAACTTTAAGTCCGTCTTTAAGATCGTCTAATTTGTGTTGCCAGCGAGAATTAAAAGATTCCAAAAACGTTGACGCGGTATTTAGTTCTGTGAGACGGAGACTTTTAACATGAGATTCTTTCAAGTCACGCCATACTTACAACTATTTTCAAACAAGACCACGGTCATCTAACCTCAGTCATGTGAATGCTTTTGTCAGACACACTTCCTGCGCTCTCAGCTCTTATAAATTTTATCAGGACAATAATTTTATACGTTCTAGATGACACGACTAAGAGAAGAAGAAAGAGCATGGACAAACATTGCAAAAAGTCATTTGTTAGAGAGAAAGAAACGATATTCACTCAAAGGCAGTTATACGTTGCGTTGTCACAATGTAAGTCTAAACACGGAATCAAAATTCAATGTGATTTTGAAGAAAAGTTAATTCCAAATATTGTTTTTACTAAAGTTTTAAAGTAACAGTGAGAAGCCAGAGATTTGTAGATCATCTAATTCGTGTTGCCATGAGGGAAAATTAGTGTTTCTTCCCAATAAAGAGGTGTATCCATGAGAATTAAAAGATTTGTTATTTGGTGAAAGTGAAATCCACACACTCGAGCAGCAGAGATGCGAAATGACTGGCACACAGCGCAGGTTTGGGTTTGGCAAGCAAAGCGAGCAGGGGGCAAAGCCCCCTAGTTTCAAAAAAAAAAAAAAAAAGGGCTTACTCTACTATCTAACCCTCATCACAGTTTAAAAAACATTTTGCTGTCATTTTTAAAGTGATATATTAGGCTGCTATGTATTGGTTTAATTGGTTAAATTTTGCTAAGGTAAAGATAACAGAGAGAGGTCACCATGTCAGAACTTTTTCTCATGTCTTAACCCTTTCTCATGTGCGAACTGCTATTAAAAGGATAGATAGATGGATGAATAAATGGATACAAGTATAGTGGGCATCCAAATAAGTTATACAGAAATGTATTAACAAGTACAACGGCATAGACAGGAGATATTAAATTAACCAGCCTGCCTGCATTGTAATCTCTGGTTTACAGTGTTTGAGGCACGGTATTCCACAGCGTTATCATTTATCAATATTAGTTAGGTTGATTGGCTACTCCAGACTGGCCCAGTGTGAGTGCAAGTCTATGTGCAGATGGCACCCTGCAGTAAACCGGCATCATGTCCTGGGATGGTTTCTGCCTTGTGCCCAGTGCTGCTAGGATAGGTTGTGACACTCCTGTGATCCTGAAATGTATAAAGTGGATTTGAGAATATTTCATTATGTACAATATGAGGGTAAATCAAAAAATAAGGGCAATGTGAAAATGATGAGGTAGAAGCTGAGGCAAAACAACATGTTTCCAATGACTTATGGGTAGTTTGAACATGCACAGCACAGCGCTATGCTGTTCGTCTAGGTAAAGCCAGGGCCAAATGAATAAGTAGGATTGCACCATTTTTTTTAGCAGTGCATTCTAGTAAGATTTCTTTGGACAGATGGAGTGAAACCTGCTGAAATTCACTAAAGGATGTTGGCTTGTTCAGATCCGTGCACTGTTGGGGTATCCATCTTGTACAAACCTTACAGTACCCCAAGTCATTACGCAATGTGGCATGCACAGATCCATAACTGATATCCAAATGTGCAGAAACAGAGGGCAATGTAATCCGTTGGTCTTCTCTGATGTAGGGATTCTCCACGTTCATATGTTTCTGATGTTGATGGTCGACTAGATCCGGCTTCATTGGTAGCACTTGTTCTTCCCGCTTTAAACCTTTCTAACCATTAATAAACTTTTCCATTGATCATTCTGTTTTCACTTCTGTACTAAGCCAACATCCTTGGGAGAATTTCAGCAGGTTTTACTTTCTCTGCCCAAAGAACTGAAGTGTCACAATGGTGCAATCCATCAATGGTTTGTCCATGTTAATTTGACCTTGGCTTCAACTAGACCAATATCAGAACATTGCACTGTGTGTGTTCAAAACATAGATTGTGACAACTTCTATCCTTAGAGGTTAATTTTCAAATTACCTTTACTTTTTGATTTACCATTGTAATATCTTTATGAAAGAAAACGCTGCAACAGCTTATTGTGTTCAGTTACAGTATTAAGGTGTGTCATCCAGAGCATTATTAGCAGACATCATCTGTAATTAACAAATACACATGAGAAAGGCCCATCAAGATGTTTAACAACAGTGAGTAATAACTGAAAAGCATTCTTTAAAATGGTAAACAATACCTCAAAACACTGTTGTCATTGTTCATCTATCATCACTGTGCTAGCCTGTCTTGACATCAGAACAGACATGTGGATGTGCTGCAGTTAGAAAGCTTCCATTAAGAAAGGAATGCAAGATTCACAAGCTAATACACGTATCACATCATGGAAAATGTGATGGAAGTCGACGGTAAATTAAAAAGAAAATCTAAAGCTTCAATAATTGAACAAAATCTGTATGTGTGGCTAAAACAAATCAACACTTGGTAAGAGCTTGGTTTGATAAGTATGATAAGGCATTTCCTTATGTGGTATTGGAATGGGCTTAAAGATTTATCAATGGAATGGTAGATAAGTAGCAAGTTACAAAGAAAAAGGTCTACAATGCTATGCCTACTAGTGCTATGAAGCATATTGCAGCGGTGACGTTTTATTTCATTTTGCAGCGTAACAATGGTCCAAAGTACACAAAAACATTATCCTTACAATATAATGTAGCACTTGTTCATGGTAAACATTATTCCAAAGCATATGTTGGTTCCCCACAGAGAGTGGTAATAAAGAGTAATAATCTTGGAATTTTTAACATCATTAATGTCTTAAAATTGGAGTTTTAAAAGTCCTCCCCGACAACCCCTGAGATGCCAACACATAAAAGTCAAGTTCAAAGCGAAACATTATACATCAGATCCTTGGAGATTAATTCACAGGGGGAAAAAAAAAGTAAATGACAGCACACAGATGGGCACCTCCTGCACCGTTTCAAAGACAGACGTCTGTACACTAATTGTTGTTCACACACTGGTAACCCCTCCATATTTTCCAATCTACATGCTACTTGACTTGTTAGGGAATAGCAAAGTCATCATTACTGGGGCAATTCTTCCCGCTGACTAATAACATGTCTGTTCTTTGAGATACGTATCAAGTTATTATTGTGGGTTCTTCAAGTTTGGGCCAATATTTTTTTTATATTTTGCAGCACTTTCTGTTTTTAAAGCGTGTCTTTCATAAAAATGTATTCTGAATTGTCTGTCGAAGCAATTCAGACATTAGTAAATATGATTGAAACTTACCCAGATGAGGGTGGCTGGGTACAGGAGACTATCCTGACTGTGTTAACCAAATGGTGGGAACCAAGCCTTGACAGATCACCAGTTCATCACTGCACACGTTTGTGTGTTCTCCCACACTCATCTGTCACTAGGCCACTTTAGAACCACCAAGTCATCTAATAATGAAATGTGCATCTTTCAGATGTGGGATGAAAGCAAGCATCTCAGAGAAATGTTATGCAGACTCCCCACTGACGATGAACCAGATTAGAGTTGGGTCAAAGTTGCCTTGACCTGTGAAGAGTAGTGTTTGTCTTAACATGCAGCCCCAGAACGCACAGTCTTCCTTGTTTACAATTATTTGTTTATTGTTTACTTGCTATGTTACATGTTGAAGACAGATAATAGATTACATTTTTAAATATTTGATATATCTTGTCCTATGTGCGCCTTCAATGCCTTTCCTTGGTTTTCTCGTGTGTCTGAACCTCTCTTACCTGCCGCTCCCTCTCTTGAGCGCATTCCCATACAGCCTGCTTGCCAGTCCCTCTTTTTGAGGAGCCTGGTTCACCTCCTGTCCATTTTTATACTTCGTCTTTGAACACGACTCTCTGTGTGCCACCTCATATGTCCCACAATCGTTCTTTCCATTTTGATTCCGTCACCAAAGGACTAATCAGATTGCTCAGAGGGACTGGAATCCCGCACACTCTCACACGCACAACTTAGCGTTTTATTCTATAGTAGATGCTAATCAAGCTGGAGTAAGACACTTGACATATTGAAATGAGAACAACATTCTTAGGGAAAAAAAAAAATTGTAAAAAAATTAAACACAAACCTGTATGATTCACATCTTGCTATAAACAGTATGTCACCCACACTTTCCAAAGAGCATGAAACAACAAACTTAACTTAAGTTGCTTTTTCCTTTTGAAAAATGAAGATCCTTCCTGTCTTAGCAAGTACATATTATGTGAATTAATTGCACATTCTTAGATCTGGATTTCTTTATGCTGTACGTGGTAAATAGCCTTTTAAGATCAATGCCAATATTGACTCTGGTGCAGCAATTGCCTTAAGTGACCATCCAATGTCGATAAACACTTGGCTTTCTAGAATGCCCATACTGTGCGCTGGTAGGCTCTTGGCATGCCTGAAGATGCAGCATGGGTACACCTAACTTGATGTACCAGAAGTGGCAGCAGTATGGATTGAGCATCTTGTTTAAGACTAGGGTCTAAGCTAGTGTTTTCATGCTGGGACGATTTAATTTGGTAAGAGTTTATTGGCATCACTGGTGCTGTGCTGAACTTTTTCTTTTACATTTCCATTATTGCCAAAACTGTGGATAATTACACCTTTAACCTTACCTTAAGCCCCATTTGGCCCACCCTGGGTTATAATGCCTAATTTGTAGCCATAGTCATCTTCCTCCACAAACATCTGAGACAAAAGTAAAACAGCAGAAAACCTTTTTACTTACTACGTCCAGGAACATTTGCTGAAAGGTGGGCATTGCAGCTATGATGCACCTCATATCTTGCGTATTCTCTTTGAAGAATCTCCCTGGCTGTTGCAGTTTCTGTGGGAACGAACTAAGGGATAAGAGAAGGAAATGAATCTGACAGGAACAGAATGTGATTAGCACAGAGAAACTGGTGAAAGCTGACACATCTCTCACCAGTCTACCAACCATACCTCTCAATGTAGAAAGAAACCGGAGAATTGCATCTTTAATAGAACCATTTGTATTAAGTAAGAAATTGGTAGTATAGGTAAGTTCAAAACGCAGAAAATGTACAGGAGATCACTATGAAAAGGCAAATACAACAATCTTCATTTTGTTTTCTTCCTTCCACTAACCTACAGCCCAACTCGCAGTCTTCCTCGAAGTGCTTCTAATATGGAGGGCAGAAGTGTTCCGGCTACACCTCAGCTACCACGGATGGCAGCACAGAATAGTAAGCAGATAAGGTAAGAAACGCATGGTAATTGACTTGAAACGTCATCCTCTGTCCTCTCTGTTTTCCAGTTTCCTGATATAAGTGTGCACTCTCTGCAATAAGATGAAAGGTGACAACAAGTTATTTTGCAGTCGCATCTTCTTGTATTAAAAATGATAAGAATATTGGTGCTGGACTTAATGTGGTGTCTTGGGAATGCAATACCTTTCTTTCTAGCATCTGCTACTTTGATGAATTTATCTTTATTTCTTGCTAAACAATTCTCTGATTCTGCTATATTTCTGAGTAAAATTGTGGTTCTCGGCACACATCATTTTAAATGCATTTTTCAGAAACAGCTATTTCATCAATAAAACTTAATCTTTTGCAGATCAAGCCCTTTTAAATGCAAGACATACAGTAATTGTGGTTGTTTTCGCAGTGTTCTCATCGACATAAACCTCTGATTGTGGTCTCACTTTTGTTCACTTTTTCTCTTAGGGCTGACGTCCAGGGTCCTTTAAGGCAGTGGACAGACATGCCGGATTCCTCCAAGGAGGAAATTGCACCAACTCTGGAGTCTTTTGAGAGAGCAGGTTGCCCTTACTCAGCCCGCACACGTCGTAGCAACAGCTCTGAAGCACTACTTGACCGCTCTTCTTTTCCAGAGGTTGGAAAACCAGGTCTGATTGGCAAGGGGATGGGCACACGAGGACCCTTCAAGAGTTCTGAAACCTTGACAGATGGCAAGCTGCGACAACCTTATCGGAGTCCTGAACGGTATAATGGCAATAGCCACCCTGAACAGGGCAGGGTGAGGGCCTCAGTTGGAGGAAGGGCCACGTACAATGAAATCCTCTTAGACTATGTGTTAGAGAAGCAGATGCAGCAGCAGCAGCAACAACAACAACAACAACAACAGCAGCAGCAGCATTGTGCTCGCTCATGGCTAGATGTCCAGCCGGGATCACCCACACCTTCCCAGTTTAATGGATGTCACTATAGTCGTTTGGCTCAGCATGAGTTTACTCCTTCCCCTACAAACCCACATTTTGGGGCTAATTTGAATAGCTTTGGCCTTGGCAGCTGTAGCCCCATGATTCGAAGCAAAGAAAGTCGAAGAGTCAAGGTGACTCGGACCAAGTCATGTGGACCCTTCATTCCAGTACAGCAGTACCAGCACAGCCAGCAGGATGCCCTTCTTTTATCAGAATTTTCCCAGCCATCTCCACAGGTCCCTGAAGTTCCTCGCCGTGGTTTGCCACCACCAGATGAATGCAGTCGTAACCTTCACAAAGCCTTGGCATTGGAAGGGCTGAGGGACTGGTATATAAGAAATGCACTTGGGCATGCTGCTGCACAGAGCAGGGGTATTCAAAGGCCTGATATGCCACAGCGAAGAGCACCACATCAGCCGCAGGGTCCAGCACAGCAATACCAGTGTCCGCCTGAACAATACTGTCGCAGCCCCCAGCTCTCTCAGTCAGTCACTTTTCATGGACACCCACTCCATGGCAGGTTGGTATCTCTAAAACAAAACACTTAGTTATGTGAATATTTTTATAGGATATACTTAGAGAGGCTAGAAAAAAATAAAAAGACCAGATCACTGCAGCTTTTATGGGGGAGTAGGTAGGTAACCTGTACAGTACAGCTAGAGGGAGCAGGTAAGAAAGTGTATGGTCAGCATTATGAAGGGTTAAACCTAAAGTACAGTCTGTCTGATGTTTGGAGTTTTTCACAAGATACGTAGAAGTTTCATACAAAAGAGTTGTGCCTTAACCCATATGCAGCAACTTCCAGCAGTGTTGGGGGGATACCTAAATATAATGAGGCTAAATAAATGAAATTCTCACCAGGCATTGATCTAAACTCAAGAAATCCACAAATATAAAGAATTCACAACATTAAACTCCATAAATAAAGGTATGTATAATAAAGTGGAATCACACAGGGATAACCTGTTTAACATGCTAAGAAAAAAGCAGTCGACCAAGGCAAGGAATCAGCTGAAATTCATTCATAAGTTAGAAAGTAATTTCACCTCTTATCTGTGCAAACTGACATCAAGTGGGAAATAACTCCCACATTTCGACAAATCACTGTGGGGTCCCCAAAGCAGGTAGGGTAGTGCGGTCCATTCCGTTAGGTACAGTGCGTAATAAAGTTTTCAGTCGTCACCGTGCCGTGGTCAGGTGAGCATCGAGACTTTTTTCAAAAATGGCGAATCTGTAGCTGTGACACAGAGGGTGTTTCGCACTCGGTTCGGTTTACGTGCTAATGAAAGTGTTCCAGACCGGAAAATGATTTTGCTGTGGGTTCAAAGAGTAAGGGCAACAGGATCTGCACTGAATTGTCATCCCATTGATTGAAAACACCGGACTCGAATTTCACCTTCAAACTGACTGCTAATCCTAGACGTTCACATACTTTTGCCACTCACAAATATGTAATATTCAATCATTTTCCTCAATAGATAAATGACCAAGTATAATAATTTTGTCTCATTTGTTTAACTGGTTTCTCTTTATCTACTTTTAGGACTTGAGTGAAAATCTGATGATGTTTTAGGTCATATTTATGCAGAAATACAGAAAATTCTAAAGGGTTCACAAACTTTCAAGTACAACTGTACCTTAATTTATGGCCTTTAATGCTGTGAATTCTTTATTTGTGGAATTCTTGAGTTAATACCAATGCCTAGTGAGAATTTTATGTGAATATCTTCATTGGAAATATATTTACTGAAAAAAATGTTGACATGTTCAATACTTATTTCCCCCCACTGTGTATAATGACGACACCAGTGCTTTTGATTAATTACAAAATTTGTATGGAAAGAAAATGGTACTTTAAGATATTCATAAAATATTTTAATCATACAGCATTGTGTGAGACAAAGTTATTTATTTATTTGTTTGTTTATTTCTTTATTTTCTTTGGCGGTTTTCTGTAACCCAAGCATGTTACCAAGAGTCCTCATCAAAGCCGACGTTGTACTATTACTTATTGCTTTAGTTTCAGTTATAAAAACAAGGTACTGTTTTTATCTTATCTATTTAAGAAATAATTGAAATTTGTCTCTATCCATCTCAATTGAAAACTAACAGTAAAAAAATATCAAGAGAGAAGATGAATGAGCGAACAAATGCTCCTTGTTAAGTCTCCATTTCCAGTACCATATGTGTGAATACATCTCAAAAACAAAATCTGGAATTAAATTTCAAAGTGGTTTAAATTGTTTTTTAGTAATACCATCATGAACTCTTTAATGAAAATCCATGGTATACAGTTGTGGATGTGCAAAGCCAAGGTAAAGAGAGATGTATCATAGAAGAAGAGCCAACACATATTGTAACATAGTGTAAAATGAGACATTCGTACATAACAGGAATATAACTACACACTACAAGACACACACACACATATATATATATATATATGTGTGTGTGTGTGTATATATATACTGTATATATATGTATATATATATGTCATTTCATACCCACATTATCTGGAGACAACCAAGAGTAAATGTTGCTTAAAACTGGGTGGGAACAATTAGATGGCTCACTGAACGTCGCATTTCTAAAGCAATCCAATCATGAAGGACGGTGATTTTGAACTGCAAAGATCAGAGGTGCTCTTGTTGTTAACGTGGTCTAAAAGAGAGCAAGCTTCTGTTTATGAAAGCTGAAAAGTCTCCTAAAAACCCTATTAGATGTATAAATGTATGTGGCATGTGCAGAGCGCACATTGCACGTTTGAAAAATTAAACGTAACCTGCTGCAAGGGAAAAAGCTTTCTGTAGAGTGCATTGGCATTCGAGGGCATTAAAGGACAAGTGGTGCACGTGAATGATACGTCGCTGGTGCAGTGTGTGCTTTCTGTTGTTCAGTGTTACGATAATAGTGTAGTGTAGTTAACGTGAGCTTGAAAGAATTGCCAGCTATGCTTGTAAAAATTAAAATTTGAAGTAAAGTGTGTGTCACACTCCATCAAAAGGACTGCTATTTAAGAAAGCTGATAACGAAGAGCCACAGGAGATGCAGATTTCAGTACTCAAAACACCCGATTCAACAAATCTGCCTAACAACACCAGTAGGGGCACATATGAGGCTGCACAACATCCATCTTCTGATTATACGTTTAAACAAATAACTAAAGAAATTTGACATTAGCGTCTAATTGGAAATGCAAACATAAATAGATAAATAAAATGCAAATATGACAAAATAGCCACAGCATTTTAATATGTTGTATATCCATCAACCACAACGCTTGTCTAAACACTGTTTGCTGTTATTATATCATACTGTAATGCAACAGTTAAAATTACAGAAAGATATTGTAATAGGCAGAGGCACTTCTCTTAACACGTGGAGCACAGTAGGCTGAGGTGGTCTCTGTGTGTGTCCATCTGGCTGTCTGTCTCCACTGTTGCAGTGCTCATTAATTATTAAACTTCAGTTACCTGGTGCTAGAGAGCTCTTTAATGGATAACAGAAATTCCACCGTTTTGCTTCCTCTCAGAGTCAAGTCTTGTGTTCAGAATCTTTTGCACTCTTCCAAAAGCGAATGGTCTTAGGAAGAAGCCCTCCGAGTGTGTTCTTTGCTGCACAGGGTTTTGCTGCTATTCACCACCAACGTTTTAACAGTTTGTCCCTGTGAGACTAATACTAACATAGGGCATAGAGCAGAACAAATCCTGGACAGGGTGCCAGTCCATCTCAGGGTGAGCACACACACGATTTAGCATTGCCAGTTCACCTAACCTGCATATCTGATGAAACCCACGCAGACATGGGGACAACATGCAAACCACATGCAGGGGGAACTTCAATTGTTGCTGCCCTATAAGTAATGGGGATTCCTTAATATTATATGAGCCTCACTTAATCTGAAGTATATTTTATAACATGTTTTCTACCTCCCTGAGGAGAATACCGGAGAGAAGAGGCAGGACTCGGTTGTCAGATGTTTAAAGCTTTCACTTCTCTTTCTCTCTCTCTCTCTCTCTCCATCCTTTTCCTGTTCTTTTACCTCATTCATCTTCTCCAGTCTTTTCTAAACAGACTCCAGTATGTCTAAAATGTAGTGCCAAGCGTTGCTACATATTTAAAACCTTAAAAGCATATTACTGCTACACATCAAAAATTACATTGGTTACCTGTCTTTTTTCACATCCAATATTACCCTCTCCTGCTAGTTTTTATGGTCCTTCCTGGTCCAGTGAGTCCTACCTTATCGGTTTTCCTTATTGAACCCATATGTTCCACTTCGCTCTTCTGATTTTATACTGCTAACCACTCCATTGTGCAGATTGCTTACTAGGGGCCCACAGTTATGAAAAGCCCTCCCTGTCTCTGGAGCTTTTTTTAAATCTAAGCTTAAAACTTTTTAATATTGCTTTTTGTTAACTTAAGTATACATACTGGACTATTTAATGATATGTTTTAACTTTTTATACTAATGTAGTGTCCTTGGGTGTTTTAGGAGGTGCTTTTAAATAAAATGTATGTATTATTATTGACCATAATTCTCCATCTGCTGTTTATTGCATATCGGTGCAGATCAGTTCAGCTACTTAGTGACTTGTCTCTCTCTGTCTGTCTCTCACCTGCAGGCACTTGGAGCTCTCCCTCTATCGGGACTCCTTTCACCATCAGGTAGAGGATCTCAGTCTGCAGGACCCCACAACAGACACGCCGTCCCCGGGGACACTTGTTTGACAAAAACCAGAGAGATTGTGAATACTTCAAAACACTAACCAGGGGGCAGTGGATGCCATCTGTCTGGCTGAACATTTGCAACTAGTGGAATGAGCTCTTTTCAATCAAGTTCACTGAATGGTCTCTGTAGCCCCCGGCTGCCGCTAATCATCTGTACATTCCAGAAGTCATCCCAGATGACCCCTTTGACTGCAGTGGCTCAGGCACATAGTTTACAACTTGTTCACTTTTTTTATTGTTACGAACATATCTCTGACTTAATCTTTTAAACAAATCGAAGGCATGTAAATGCCACCATTGCAGGTGTACGATGTCATGATGCTAGGCAAAGTCTTCCTATAATTCCTAAACGTTGTCCAGTATGAATCCCAAAAACAAACTGTGGTTTGACAATCATATTTTTTAATAACTGTTAGGTTCAGCAGTCAGGAAGAGATGGAGATATTTGAACAGTACTTGTTAATCACCCATTTGCATTTATTGAATAATGTCTTCCTTCAACTGGCGACATCTGTTTACCAGAAACACAGAAGATGAGCTTAGTGACCAGTCCAGTGACAGCCAGGACCCCACACATTCCGTAACATAAGCAGGTCTTATGTGTGTGCTTCAGCATCCAAATTAGCATTCATTAGCCTGTTGGAACAGCACGGAGTGGTAGGCCTACCTTCTGGCTTATCCCCCACACACACACTTGACAAATAAAGCTGCAGGGGAGTTGTTGGGTTGGGGGGGGCATTTGGGTGTCTAGTCCATGTCTAGCCACGAAGCGGGTTCAGAGCAGATGGAAATGAGACAGGCAGCCAACTAAGAACAGAGAATTTCATTTAACACGGAAGACGACGGCCACAACACTCTTGAGCTGCTTTATGTATTAGGAGGCATTCACAACTGTGAGTGATCGAGTTCTGGCCACATCATCAATTAAACTCTCTTGGAGGGGTTTGTTTACCTTTGTTTCCATGTTTTGGGTTTTTTTTCTCTCTTTGCCTTAGTTAAAATGTTAATTTAAATATGTAAATATTTATATGCATATACTGTACCTATATACAGTTATATGTATTGCGTATTTATAAATAAATGCATACACATATACACACATAAAGAATCGTAATTGTGTTTCTATGTTGAGCTCTTTTTATTTTGTAAAGAAAAAAGCAAAAACAAAAAAGAAAAAAACGGTTGAAAAAGATTGTTGTTAAATAAAGGATCTCTAACACGTATATGAGAAGTGTATCTTTTACTATTTTCTGCATGTCATTCTGTACGTGCTGACTGCATACATTATGAGTTCTAATATCCCAAAATGAGTGTTTATCCATTTTTGTGGTGGTAATTTTGTGATGCCGGATCTCAAGCTGTCTACGTCCTCAGAGTTACAACTCCTAACATGAATGTCTTCGCCAGTTTTGGTTCATTTCTCTGATGCTCTGCTCGTAATCGGCAGACCCCCACTCTCTTTGTACACTTTTCATGCTAAATTCCAAGTTCCGTAATAACGGATAATGGTTCACAGCTCTAGGCCTTGGGGTTTCATTTCCAGCCTGGCCACTCTCAGTGTGGTGTTGGCAACTTCTACCTGTGTTTGAAGTGGTTTCCTCCATTATTCCAAAACTTCTAATAATTTATGTGTCGGAGATTGTAAATTGGCCTGAAGTGGAGGTGTGCGTGTTCTGCAGTCGAGTGCCAAACCATTCAGGGCCGTGTCCTGTGTCGTGCCAGCCAGCTACTAGCATCGTATTCTTCAGCTACCCTGACACACACAGTAAACAGGTTCATAAGTGGATGGTTGGTTAGTTAGTGACATTCCCGATGGGAGACCAGGGATCAGGGGGTGCCTTGGACTGTTGCCCTTTCTGAGACTTGTGGCTTTGTTTAATCCCCGGTCAGGTCCCTTTATTCTACTGAGGTGAAAGTGAGAGACACAGAAAAGGCCATTTATTTCACGGCACACCAAGACATTCGTCTTCTACCTAATAAAACTTAAAGATATGTGATAATGGCTAGCATTAGCATGAGCTGGAATGCTCAAGGTCAGTTTGAAATTGCGTGTTGTCAAAGGACAAAAAGAAGACAATGGTTCTTATGTTAATTAGAATCACGTATATGATGTATATAACACTTGTGTTCTTCCCTTTTTAATGGACCCTGTGATTGACTAGTGCCAAAGCCATGATGGGCTCCTGTCTTCAGCCCCCCACTATTAATATAAACAGCTCTTTGTGACCATGTAGCGGATAAAGCAGGTTTAGAAAATGAGTAGCTTGCTGGTCAAATGAATGATCAGCAGTATGGTGTTTACCCATAAACCATCTTCACTGTGTCAGACACTCGTTACACACAAGCACCCTAGCTCTTGGCAAATGAAGATTATTATAAACTACAAACGTTTTTGTGTGAAAACTGAAAATGATCCAGTTGTGAATTCCAGATCCACTGAATAGTTAAATGATGGAGAACATTAATCCAGAAAACTCCTTTCTTTACAACCCTAAAACAACCAACTTGTTTTATATGTGCTTTTATTAAGATACAGCTTCTCATTCAGTTACAGCTATGGGAGGCACTGATAAGAAGACCCTTTTATTTTTAAACTGCCCACCTATCTGGTTTTAGGTTTGGAGATTAAAGCAGGTGTATTAAGTGTAAAACTGTTCTGTCATTTCACTGAAAGGGAATTAATGTATTGCAAGTACACTGCAAATATTTGACTTGAAATTACAGTAATGCAGGGATGCTGCTAAATTCATTTCAGTGAAAAAATAGAGAATTTATTAACATGCTGTAGTTCATTTTCCCGTCTGAAGGGCCCAGTAAACAGTAGAGATGGTGCTAGATTGCCATCTTGTGGGGGATGTATGTCACATTTCAGATAAAGTACTGTTTTGTTTCCCCAAAAGAAGTACACGGCCTTGAAGTAAGCTAAGTGACATGGGGTGGTGGAGTGGCTGCTTTCTCACAGACCTAGGAGCCGGTTATCAGTACCCTCCTGGTCAATGTCTGCACATATCACTGCATTGGGTATTACAGTTTTCACCCGGTTTGGTTTGGCAACTCTAAATACCACCCAGATTTGATTTCTGGCCCAGTCATTCTTTGTGCAGCTCTCATGTTCTCCCCATGTACATCTGGGTTTACTCGGGTACTTCAGCATTTACTGAAATTTAGATTATTTTGAGATTCTGAAGTGTCGTGATCTGTACTTGAGATTCTGAAGTGTCCTGATCTGTACAAGCATCCCATCAAGGGCTCGTTCTACTCTAGCTTTAATATCAAAGGCAGCATCAGTAAATTAAGTTCAAGAAAATTATAAATAATTCACATGTTGCTTTAGGACATATTTAAGTTTTGTTGGGGAATCGGTGGATAATTTAAGAGTTTCTGTTGTACCCATTAGAGGGAAGCACAGGCCCACAGCTAACAGGCTGCACTGCAGTTTCCACATTCCTCACTTAAGAACATCGACGTCTTTCTTTATAGCTTGTTAGAAAGAAACTGAATCACTTGGGGCCTCATGTATAAATGGTGCGTACGAACGTTTCCATGCTCAAATCGTGATGTATAAAACCTAAACTTGGTGTAAAGCCATCCACATTTTCACGGTAGCTCCAACCCTGGTGTACGCACGTTCTCTGCTCAGTTTTGCAAACTGCTGTTACCCAGTGTCAAAGCAGTGCTACTGTTCCAGTGTGGTTTCCCTTTCTTTTTTAGATCCACATCCCTGACGTGGCTTTATAAATACACTGAAATTAACCTCATATTGTTTATTAGTTTAATGCATCTGATTGTAATTGACTTGTAACAATACAATGGTCCACAGAATGGCCAAACTATGCCAAATACCATAACTGCTTTAGTGTCGTTACTCTCACTGCCCTTTCTTCTTCTTTCAGCTGCTCCCATTAGGAGTTGCCATAGCGGATCATCTTTTTCCATATCACTCTCACTGCACCACTCAGAGTATTTATATCACGATATCTGAGTGGGGAATCATAGATCTACAGCAGCTGACTGGAAAGAGAATTATCGGGATACAGCATCAAACACACGCTGCCTCAGCCATGCTGTCTATTGAACTGCTCTCATACAGCAAACACTTCAGAGCCTTTCCTGTAGGGACATCGCAGTTTAGAAACAGTTTCGTCCCAAGAACTATAAACGCACTCAATCAGTCCATCAATTGCTCCTTGAGAACTCTTTGTATTTTTAAGTACAATCACCTCACTGTAAACTTGCACTAAATTTATAATTTTGCACAACCTGAGCCACTTTATAAAGTGTGTATTTTACATATGATGACGATATCATTTGTAAGATGAAATTCAGCAAAATATGTTTTTGCATTATACAGATAAAACTTTAACTTAATTTAAATAATCTATATGGTTAATAATTAAACATGTGAGGACACAGCGCCGCAGCGCTAGCAAGGAGCTGGTGCTCCGTTCATGGATTGTTCCTGCCTCGCGCTGTATTCTTGCTTGTGCTGGCATGACACTGGAAGGATAGAATAATTAAACATGTACTACGAAGATATTTCAATGTTCCTTAAAAGTTTTGAAGAATCGGCGCTAAGCTTACAGATGGCTTACCGTCTATTACAGAACTGATTGTGTGGCGATTGGGTATTTGGAGAAAGAAAAGGAAGGACAGGAATTGGAGGTTAAAACGTTTGAAAGAGACAGTACTGCTACAATAAATTATTTCATCGAAGGTCGCACACGGCACAGCAAGCATCTTGCGTGAGACATGAACAATCACTGTACCACCGTGTTCCCATGTTTAATAACGTGCTTTTAACTCCTATCATCATGAAAATGATATCACGTATACATCTCAGTATTTTAATTATTCAGAGAGCTGTAATATCACAAATGTAATGGATTCTGTGTCCTGTTGGAGGAAGAGAGAGCCAGTTTTAGAAGCACGTAGTGATTCACACACATAGATCACATAGAAGATCAAATACAAAACAAAGCATTTAACGTGCTACTTTAGCTACGATGGGATTTGAGAAACAAGTAAATTAAATGACTTTAAGATGAATTTATGATGTTCTACTTTAATGACAAAATAAATTACATGATTAAAGTGGACATTTAGAGATTAAAGTTAACATTTCGTGCTATGTCCCCACTATGTGCCTATTTTTTTTTTTAAATCTCTGAACCCTAATAAGCTTTCATATGACACTCAGACGGTGGGCTATGACTCGCCTTTTCACGGCGACTTTGATATCTGACAACTACTTTTTTATTTCGGGTAATGTGCGACTTTGTAAACTTGAGCTTTCGAGTTTCTCCGACACTCTGTTACTCGATCAACTTCCTTTTCTTGTTTATACCACTGTTTAAACCAACAAATAGTACATTTTTCTTTGCCTCCACTTGGTATTCGCTGAAATTTTTATATTTTCCCCCATGCTTTTGCCATTGCCTTTTCACAGAACGCGGAGCTTAAGGGCTATTTATATTGATTTGCATATTCAAAGAGGTGTAATTCTGGGAGGAGTTGGGGGCGGGACAGCAGGCGCGTGCAAGTGCGTTACTTTTCACGCTGACCGGGATTTATGGAGCAGAAGAACATGGAAGTTGGTGTTCGCACAGATGTATGCATCTGGATTTTTTTGTGTGTAAGCACATTTCCGCTTTTGTCCGTACGCCATATTAGAGTGTGAATTCTACACATGCCATTATGCATGAGGCCCTTTCTCTTAACACTTTCAATGTACCCAATAAAGTGTGCTTTCTCCCATTATTAACTTTATATGATACTATCTATGTAAACTATAAACTACCCATAATGATCCAATAAAATGATCAACACACAGCCTGAAGCTGCCACCTTCTCAGAGTTTGTTCCCCTTATGCTGGCTATGGTAGATAGAAAAATGAAAGAAAAATGAGAAATATGGCAAGTTATTTTTCATTGTAATTAATGCTTTTGCTTGCTGTATCAGATTGTGATGTCCGGGTTAGCTGCAGCTGGCATTACCAGGGATAGAGTGGACAATGGGGACACATGACAGGCAGAAGGTAGCTGCAAAGAGCTTTTATTATTAACAAAGTGTCCTCACAGTACATAAAGCACCAAATCTGTTTTTCAAAACCAGATACAATCCCAATAAAACTGTGTTTACGGTGGAGGTTAAATACACCATCAATAAATGAGTTTAAAATGAGTTAAACAAAAACACAGGAACTTTTTAAGGGTGAATTTCACACAAACATTAGAAAATGTTTCTTCATACAGAGGACCGTAGACGCGCAGGGCTGTGGAGTCGGAGTCAGCAAAATGTAAATTGTAATGTGCTAAAATATCCAGTTTCACATATATTAATTAGAAAAAAAATCTAGCCATTGTTAAAATGACTTATTTAATTTTTAAAGTTTCATCTTTTGTTTCATGCTACTCAAAATTTGTGACTTCTTTAATAAATAAAAAAAGCCACAATGGCATTGCTATAGACTTTAAATCCAAACTTTAACAGGTCAGGGTGCTAAAAAGTAGTCTGATGATCCACAGTGGAAGTGACAATGAGTCAGATTCAAAGGTTTTGTGTACCGACTCCCGAGCCCTGTGCACATGGAATAAGTGACCACGTAGCGTGGCAGACCCTAGGAATTAAGTGAAGAGGACTGGCAAGCGTGTTGGGCTGAATGGCCTATTCTCATCTAAATCTCTCTAATGTTCTAAAAATAAATATCCTACAATAAAACTGAACTTAATCACTGAGGGGATTCATTCATTAGAGCCATCATGAGTCTCGATGCTCGATGTCTCAAAAAAATCACATCCCTACTACTTACCCATCAGGTCTGCACTAGCAGATGATGTGTCCAAAGAATATTTATTTGTATCGCACATTTTCATTCAAGCCATGTAGCTCAAATTGGTTTACATGATGACAAAAAGATAGTTAAATGAAGTGGCAACCAAAAAGGTTAGGCAATAATATTAAAGAATAAGTAACAAAGGAAAAAGGTAAGGTGATATAGCTGGGAGGACAAAACAAACAAAAACAGTCTGCAGAAAAATAAAATTTGCAGGGGTTCTAGGGCCCAGAAGACCACCCAACCCCCACTGGGCATTCTACCTAACATAAATGGTCATAAATCAGACGTCTTTGTTTTTATGTTTCACGTGATAGGATTTGATGATGTTGGTCTTGTGGACAACTGGGACACCCGCCTTCAGGCAATCTATTAACGCAGGGGGCTGCATTGTGCCTTGGCCAGCTGGTGGCGGCGCAGATTGTCACCACTTAAGAACCAGAAAAGACAGCAGAGATTAGTAGAGATTGTGGATCCCTGAAAAGTATGATAATTGTATGCCCATATAGTCTATCAGGAAATCAACTAAAATGCAGCTACAAAAAAAGCCATATTAAAGGTTTTTTAGCAGTTTTTTTTTTTTAAAGTGTTCACAGTATTAGCCTTAGTGAATTTCTGTCCGCAACGTATTCCAGATTTTGGGTGTCCAACAGCAAAAGACCACCTCACCACTTGTTTTCAGCATGGCTGATGGAATTATAAGCAGACCACCAATCGACGATCTAAGGTTTACGACTTGGAGTGTAGGGGGCAGGCATTCTAAAATATAGGAAAGAGCAAGATTATTTAAGGCTTTATAAACCATTAGTCGTAGTCAATTCTGAATGACACGTGTAACCAATGTAACAACACTAAAACTGACGAGAGGAGCTCAGATTTTCTTTTTCTACTTAAGATTCTGTCTGCTGCATTCTGCACTCATTGCAACCGATTGATGTCTTTCTTGGGTTGTCCTGAAAGGAGTGCGTTACAGTAATCTAGTCAACTAAAAACTAATTTTTCAGTGTCTTGTAAAGTTATGAGGTCTAACTTTTGCTATATTCCTTAAGTGAAAAGATGCAGTTTTAGTAATCTGGTTAATTTAGGTCAGAGTCAATGATAATCCCTAAATGTTCTACCTCTCCCTTGATTTTTAAACCTAAGTGATCAAGTTTATTTCTAATACCCTCACTATTTCCATGTTTGCCAGTTACTGAGATTTCTACTATCAGCCATTTGGAAATACAAGTAAGACATTGGATCAGAGAGCCAAGAGCATCATGGTCATCAGGTGCTATCAATAAATAAAGCTGTGTGTTGTGCTGCTTTACCTTTAAATGGTCCTTTGCTGCTATCCCTCGGTGTCTGCGAGGAACACAAGTCTTGCTTCTTTCTCCTCAGCTTTTTCTGGAAGCCCACTCGGAGTGGTCGGTCATCCCTGTGACTCCCTCAGGACCACCTCTCAGCCGCCTGCCTTCATTCTCAATCAGCACTGTGGCTAAGCCACTTAGCACTTTTATCTTCTGTCAGTTTTGTTTTTCCATTTTCTCTTTCTTTTTAACCTCTCAACGTATTATTATTTGTCCTGAGCTTTCTTTCTAGATCTTGTGGTAAAGTGAGGTCCATGGCTGATAAATAGAGAATTGATGCGCTCACATCTTGGTAAGAGGGGGTGTGGTAGCGTGGCGAGAGTGGTTCCTGGGCGTGATGTGGGAGCAAAAGGCCCTACACTAAGATCACAGGTGACCCTAAGTGGCGCTGGGAGCTGCTAATCGACGCAGCTGTGTCACATTCCCATTTTAAAAGGGGAAGCATGAGAATGATGAATTGGGAAGGATCATGAATCAAGAAAAGATGGTGGTTAAATGGAGAAAGAAAGAGAGAGTAGGAGGCGGAAGGAGCCAGTGCGAGTGAGCTGAGAAGAGTGGGCTCAAGGGAGAGAAGGCAGGCTACTGGGAAGTGAGAGCCCCTTTGAGCGGAGTGACAGGCTGACGTCTGGTGCTGAAGGGGTGATTGCTCTGGCTGAGCAACTTGGGGTGCCAGAACGATGTGCATTAAAGTTGCGACTCGCTGTATAAGACCGGAAAGGCAGCGGGGGTCAAGGAGGCTTGGGAGGAGAGCACCAGTGTGAGCGTCCTGGCCATTGGGGACCCAAGTCTTAGTCCGGCGAGGGAACCTTTCTGTATCCATGGGACAGCAGACAACTGGACCTGAAGGAAAGTCAGCTGCTAGGGCGACTCCTCTGCTGCCAGGCCAGTACAGGATAAGCAGAGTTAAAAGAGGAATGCACCAGGCTTTTTAAAAAGGACTGTTTACCGCCAGTGTTTTTCTTTTTAACCTCATTTTAATTGATTTATTCATTGGGATTATTACTTTAACCTCCGCTTAACACCTTGTTTTATGGATTATTTATTTATGAATTTTGAAGCACTGCATTTTATTTATTTGGACACAGTTTTGATTTGTTTTTAATAAAAGCACTGAACACTTTAGCACTTTCCTCTTGCTTCATGTGGTGTCCTCATTTGTGAAGCTCATCCCAGTCATGACTATCGATGGTGTCTGGTTCAAGAGGCTCCCAAATAAGAAGATGAAGCATGGAGCCGGACCCACACCATCACAGATCTCCCTTTTAATTCAGGCTCCGTTTATCTCCGTAGGCACAGGCACCTTAATTGCAAACTTCAGAGCACTAAGGAGGAAACCAGCTGAACCACTCGCGCCTGCATGTGAAACAAGTCAAACCAATATCCTCATCAAAACCCCATGGCTGTTCATTCACATTAACGTGCGCAGTTACCTCCACCCAGAGCCTAAGCACACTGTCATGGAACCCAAAACATGTATCACCACACTTCTACGTAACAATTGTATTAAATATATCAGGAAGTCAGAGATCTCAGGTTCAAGAGTAGAAAAGACAAATGGACAAAGAGGAGAAGAAAGAAAAACAAAATTCTGTCCTCAAATGCTTAGTAAAGGGACATATTTAACAAATGGAAGGATGTCCGTTTTACTAAAGACAATACAAGCTAATGATTCAAAGGGGCCAATAGGCAGATCTGTATGATACCGCAATATGGCAGGATGTGTCTCGGGCACTACAGTACAACATTAAAGTAGTCCTTCACATTCTGATGCCAGTTTTGCATTTGAATGGCTTTTTACAAATCCACTCAAATTACAGGGCCTTCTGAAAATCTTCACACCTTTTCACTTTTTTCACATTTTGATACGTTACAACCTTGTCCTAAAGTCATTTAAATTCATTTTCCCCTTTTCAAACATTTAATACCCAAGAATGACAAAGTGAAAAAGAGGATAATAGGAATTTTTGCAAACTAAAAATAAACTGAATTATCCAATTGTTACAAGCATTCCAACCCTCTGCTATGAGACTTGAAATCTGGCTCAGGTGTATCCAATTCCATTGATCGCCATTGATATATTTCTACACCTTGTTTGGAGACCACCTGTTGTCAATTGAATTGATTAGACATGATTAATAAAGGCACATATCACATCTATCTACAGAAGGTCCCATAGCTGACAATATGTATTAGAGCAAAAGCCAAGCCATGAGGTCAAAGGAATTGCTTACAGAGTTTAGAGACAGGATTATCTTGAGGCATAGATCTAGGGAAAGCTACAAAAAAAAAAAACTTCTGCAGCTTTGAAGCTTTCAAAGATCACAGTGGCATCCATAATTCTCAAATGGAAGTAGTTTGGAACAACCACAATAATGGCTGGAGACTGAGTCATTGGGAGAGAAAGATTAAAAGAGGTGACCAAGAACCTGATGGTCACAAATTGTGGAATTGGGAGAAATGTCCAGAAGGACAACTGCAACCACCAATCTGGGTTTTATGGCAGAGCGACTAGATGACACATGAAGTCCATTTGGAGTCTGCAAAAAGGCACCTAAAGGACACTCCAACTATGAGAAGCAGGATTGTCTAGTCTGAGGAAACCAAGATTTGAACTGTTTGGCTTCAATTCTAAGTGTCATGTCTGGCAGAAACCAGGAACTGCCCATTATCTGCGCAATACCATCTCAGCAGTGAAGCATGGTGGTGGCAGCATTTTGCTGTGATGTTGTTTTTCAGCAGTAGGGACTTAGTATAAGACTAGTTAGAATTGACACAAAGCTGAACCAAGCAAGGTATGGAGATATCCTTAATAAAATCCTACTCCAGAGACACCAGAATGGGCCAAAGGTTCAACTGCCAACAGGACAAAGACCATAAGCACAAAGCAAAGATGACACAGTGGTAGCTTAGGATCAACTTTTTGATGACTTTTAGGCCGGGGTTATACTTCACGCAACGCATGCTGCAGCGGACGCTCCTGCTATGCAAGCGTTGTAGTGTTTATACTTGCGTGTGTACTTTATGTAAATCTGGAGGAATCCACCAGGTGGCAGTGCAAGATATCATCACGGTGAGAACAGGTTCGGCTTCTCTGTGTTGTGAATTGCCTGGAACACCCATTAAATTCCGATTACACCTTTCCGCAATATCTCTGAAAAGGATGTTTAATGATTAAATCTATCAGTCCAGGGATTTGTCCATTTCAGCTAACATTGGGCACAAGGCAGAAAGAATCCCTGGACGAGGCATCGGCTCATCGCAAGGTGAATACAAGCACTCACATACACTGGCGTCATTTTAGTGTAACCAAATCTGCATATCTTTGGAAAGAAACCGGAGCACACTGAGGAAACCTCAGCGACGTGACTCCCTGCAAGACAGATGCGCTAACGCTTCGCCACCTTGTCACCCCCATGTGTGTAATTATTAACAGTATTCATTATTTAAACGAAATTACCGATTTATTTGCAAAATGTAACATACATACTTTAATGCATTTCATCATGAAAGTGATATCAAGTTGTGTCCCCGGCCGGGACGCCCAGGAGGACCGGAGGAGGACTTGTGCTTCCTCCAGACCGTGAGGGGGCGTTCGTCCTGGTTATGTAGGGGGCATCAGGGGAAGGGCTTGGAAGCCCAGCCCTGTAGGGACCCGTGGCCACCGCCAGGCGACGCCCCGATGCCGGAGTATCCCATGTGGGACCCGGTCGGGGCTGGAGCCCAGCCGGGACACCCAGGAGGACCGGAGGAGGGCTCGTGCCTCCTCCAGACCACAAGGGGGCGATCGCCCTGGTTGTATTGGGGACCACGGGTAGAGGGATTGGAAGCCCAACCTTGTAGGGGCCCGTGGCCACCGCCAGGCGGCGCCCAGGTGCCTTAGGAACCCTGGAACCCAGCACTTCCGCCACACTGGGGTGTGGTCATGACTGATTGCCGGGAAGCAGCTGGAGCCTATCCGGGTTCCCATATAAGGGGCCGCCTCCCTTCAGTCGAGAGTGGATGTTGGGTGGAAGAGGACAGAGCTGGAGAGAGGACGGGAGGCGGTCGAGAGAGAGGCACAGTGACTAAGAGTGTGGCCTGGACAGTTGGGGGAACGGTGCGAGAGGCACTGGGGGTGCACATGAGCACAGTATTGTAAATATTATTATAAATAAATAGTGTGTGGTGGAACTATGTTGTCCGTCTGCCTGTGTCCAGGTCCCAGTCCACAAAGTATAAATCTAAGGATTCCATATGTGCAGAGAGTTGAAATATCATACATTTAATGTGCTCAGTATGGCAATCTATTGCTGGCGATCCGCTGCTGTCAGGACCGGTTGGAAACCCTTGAAAAAAAGACGGCACAGAAGACGGTATGTGAGACTTTTAAAATGTATCGTGTCATTACGATCAGGAATATGCGACGCTTGAATATAAAAGCACCACGAATACATCTGTATGTCTGCGTTTTGCTTCACCACCAAACCATTCATCAAACATAGAAGCGTGCACACCGATCTCGTAGGATCCGCATAGCGACTTTCTGTCACAATTAGATAGTAAACAGAGACTCTGACATCACATTCCAACTTTTATCACCCTACACCCCTCAAACTTTTTGCTGGTACGGCAACTTGCGCACCCGTCGTGTTTATTTCTGAGGACCTGCTCAGAGGACCCATCAAATGAACGCTGAGAATGCCTGGCAGCCATGATGCGCGTATGCGTTCTGAGAGTGAAGTATAAATGAGCCCTAATAGGCCCGGCCACAGCCTTGGCATGAACCCAATCAAACATTTCTGGAGAGACCTGAAAACAACAGTGTCCATCAACAGAGCTTGAGGATCTGCAGTGAAGAATGGCAGACAATCCTTAAATCTAGGTGTGTGAATTTTGTTGAGTCAGACCCAAGATGGCCGTAATGCTGCCAAAGGTGCTTCAACTAAGTACTGAGTAAAGGGTCTGAATACCTGTAACAATATGATATTTCAGTATTTTTTATTTTTGCAAAAATTTCTAAAATTTTGTTTTTGCTTTGTTTTTCTGGAGTATTGAGTGTTGCCTGATGTAGGGAAAAATAAATTTAATAGATTTTAGTATAAGGCTGGTGCAATATAGGAAAATGTGAAAAAAGACTGGAGGGGTTTAAATACATTCTGAAGGCACTATATATTCAAATATTAACATTCAACTCTACCAACTGCAGTGTAATAGAGAACACTACTTTCACGTAACATTTCTGGCAGTTGTTTAACTTTACCTAATTCAGATTTTTGCATCATGGCAGCAAGTGTAGTGAAGCAGTTCTGCAAGGTCTTCCAGTTGATTCCTGCACCACAATTTATGTTTTGCTGCTCTCTCCATTGTTTTAGCTAAGGCTGTGTGACACCCCAACAGCGATTCCCCTTGATTCTCTAATCCTTCCTACCACGCTGCAGTCTCTGGTCCCAAAACTGGCTTATTGCCTTCCTAAAAGTGTGCAGTTTCTCTCTCTCCAACTCATGGAGAAGTATTGATGACCCCAGTTCTCTTGTCTTTCTTCAAGATTTTGAACTATCTGTGGCTTTCTCCTACGATGCCTCAGTATTAAACTTACAGCTTACTGTTTCTCTTCATTCTAATACCAAACCTAACCCTGGTGCCGTTGTGTTGTTTTCTAGGATCAAGACAACTTGCTGAGCTTGCTGATGTCCTATAGTCTCTCCTATAGTCTCTGCTTTTACACCTTAATACCATTAGAATCTTATACAGTGCAGAAAGAAAGCAGCCATTACAAGTGCTCTTGGTTGCAGTACATCAAGTAAACTTCCAGCATTGGGCAACCATTACAGTCTGATGAAAAGATTCACAATGGCACCGATTGTGTCTTATACTAAAGAAATCCACTTGTATCTGCCTCATCTCTCTTAATTGAACAAATATACTTATTATTTATACAGGGCTGTTGTGGTATGAAATTTTGCATACAAGGTGATACATTTTTGCATGTCTTTATTTGTAAATTAGGCCAAGCAATGTAATATTAATTAGTATTAGTATTAATTAAGTCAGGATAGTGAATTTTACGACAAGTGTCTCAAACAAGTTTGGCAAATGTTTCTCTGCAGGATTCTCTCAGTCAACCCTCACAGGAAAGCCAGACTGCCCAGCTGGCGAGATTCACCTTAACAGGCAGGTGTGAATGTATTCTCTGCTCCATTGGTCTGAAGTATGGCTGTTTGGAATTGGCTTGTATCAGAAGCCTTTAGGTACCATGATGCCTTATGAGCTGTAGGGGTTGGACAGAAAATCTATAAATTTGCTTGCTTTACCCCTCCCTCTCTCTCTCACCAACTGATAAAGGAGCATCTCATGCCATGAACTGAAAAGGACAATACAATGAAGAGCACAGCTCGGCAGCCATATTGAGACAGACATGCGGCCTGTTCTGAAGAAAGCTGAATATAAATGATGCCTTAACTTGAGACATTTTATGTAATGAACAAGTCTGTGTGCCAACTCAAACTGCATATCAGCATTTATCAGGTTGTATGGTTGCCAATATTTAAATGTACTTTGCTTATTGTTATTACAGGCAGTCCCCGGGTTACGTACGAGACTGTAGGGACTGTAGATTTGTTCTTAAGTTGAATTTGTATGTAAGTTGAAACAGGTATATTATTTTAATAAATGCTATTGTTAACCGACTGTAACTAAGTGCTCTGCCAATGAATGATGGAGTCTCACCTCTCTCTGAACTTTTCATTATTTCTACTTTATTTTCCATGGTGATGGTTTTTCTCTTCTTTACTGTATCACCAGCACTTGCATCAGATTTGTGTTTCAGAGACGTTCTTGAAGGGTGAAGACAAAGGGTTAAGATGAGCTCTTCTGCGCAGCACTGTACACACTATCACAGCAGGAAGGTACCCTTCATCAACACATCTGATGTACTGACAAGAGATAACTTCCTGCTATGTGTGTAACAGTACATGCAGGCTTGCTATTGAGAATGAATGGGGTCGGCGAGGGGAAGTTCACTACCTGCCCACCACACAATCACCTCCACTACAGTATGCTGCCTGCAGCATCCACCCAGCGAGAACGAACAAGGTGCGGCCAAAGGTGGGTAGTAAATTGCCCACCACCACCCCCATTCAACAGGCAGCCACCCGAGGCACACTACAATGCTGCCCCCCACTGCCCCATTCACCCTCAATGGCCTCCGTTCAGCCACAACCGGGTCACTGCTTGCAGCATCACCAGCTACCCACCGAGAACGAACGTGGCAGCCGTTCGAGTGATACTGCAAGGCTGTAGTGGGCGGGCAGTGAAACGCCCCCCTCCGCCCCATCCAGCCTCCATCCACTCCGGAGCAGTAGCTGCGGCAGTGTGGTGGGCAGGCAGCAAATCGCCTCATCAAGCCACCGTCCTGTACACGAGCAGTAGCTGTGGCCCCAGCGACTATGGACCCCGGGTCACCGCATGCCGTGCACCCAGCTGCCCAATGAGAATGAATGGGGTGCCCCATTCATCAACCGGAGCTGCCCGAGGGACACTACACTGTGCGAGCAGCGAAATCGCCCCCTCCAGCCACCGCTTGCAGCGTCCCCAGGCTGAAGATGACGGAGCGGCAGTTATTGAGGAGCCTGAGTCGCGTCCCACAGACAGATGAAGGAGCAGCTGCGGCCCCATTCATAAGTCGTATGTCGTATGTCCGTAACTTAGGGACTACCTGATTATTTATGAATGTTATTAATAATACATTATTTAAAGTGTAACTTAACTCCTGCTTGTCTTTTACTACACCTAATTGCCTGAGGTTATAAATGTAGAAGGGAAGGTGGAGAGAAGTTATATGGTACAATACCTTATAAACAGTGGTAAGTCTATGAGATTTTAGGCATTCTGATTAAGGCTACATATTAATAATACAAAAGGGGAAAGTAGAGTAATATATTACTATACCAAGACAAAACTAGGGCCTATAAAAAATATTCATCCAAATGGAAGCTTGTACAACATGGAATCCCAAGGGATTTAATTTGGGTTTTCTGACACTGATCAATAGAAAAAGACTAATGTCAAAGTGAAAACAGATCTGTTCAAAGTGGCCTAAGTTAATTACAAATATAAAACACAAATTAATTGCATAAGTATTCACTGTTTAATATGATGACATCTCAGCCATCACTGATGCAGTCAAATGGTTTCAGAAGTCACAAAATTAGTTAAATGGAGATCACCCGACTGTAGTCAAGGGGTTTCAATTTATCATAGTATAAATGCACCTTATCTACAAGATGCACCTTGTGGTGAGTCAGAAGACAAGAGAACACTCCAAGCAACTCTGTGAAAAGGTGATTGAGAAGAAAAAGTCAGGGGATGGAGACATGAAAATATCCAAGTCACTGAGTGTCCTTTGGAGTCCAGTGAAATCAATCATTAAAAAATGGAAAGAGTACGGCACAACTGACAGCTGTTCTGTAACCGGAGCAGGATATCCACAAAAAGTATGCGACCATTCAAGAATACGACTAGTGAGACAAGTTACTAAAAGACCAATTTTGAAGGAGTTACGAGCTACAGGTTGTAGCACTTTGAGATTTTGTCAATGAAAAGCGCGTTATAAATAAAATCTATTATTATTATTATTATTATTACAGGTATTCAGATTGGAGGTTGCTTCACCAGTTTCAGCTTTGTGGATGAGTGGCAAAATGGAAGGCTCTGTTTTTAATGTAAAAAAAAAAAATGTCACCTCAGCTAGAGTTTGTCATAAAGCACATGAGGAACTTTGAAATCAGCTGAAGATTCTTTGGTCTGTTGAAACCAAAATGGGAGAATTTTGGCCATCAGACTAAACGCCATGTTTGAACACTGCACATTATTAAAAACACACCATTACCACTTAAAACATAGGGGTGGCAGCATTGTGCTCTTGGAATGCTTCTCTGCAATAGGCCCTAGAAGGCTAACATGAATGTAGCAAAGAAACCTTCATCTTGGAGAAGATTTTTTTGCCAGCAAGACAACAACCACAAGCTACACAGGAAGGCTTTAAAACCAACTTGTCCAGGAGTGGGAAGTCACTCGCTAGAGAATTTGTGGTGGGATCTAAGGCCTGTTTACTCACACTCCCCATGCAACCTGACAGAACTTGAGCAGTTTTGCAAAGAATAGGAAAAAAATACTGTATAGTGTAGAGCTGTGCACAGCTGATAGAGTGCATTTACATGTACACACTAACTGTGATAAGGTGAATAATCAGGTTAAAGAAGAAACCCGTTTTTTTAAAAATCTGTGTTTACATGGGCAAGTAATCTTCTGGAGTTCTCCTTTGTTAAAATTCTCCAACATCATTAAACTGCACAAAAAACAGTTAAACATCATTGTCGGTCACGGTGACATCTGAAAACAAGCATGAAGATTGAGGCAACATTCTTGTTTTATACACACATTTAGTCGTTCATCTGCTGTGATGTAATTTACATGAATCCCCTTTATGCATACCTGACTTAAGAGACAAATGATTCGCAGTATGAACACCGGCCACTGTCACCTGCTCACACTTTTTCAACATATCTATAGTGAATTGCTGGATTAAAACTAAACTGACACTTTAATATGATTCTGTTATCAGATTGTATGAAGCACACTCTTTTCTGATTAGTTGTGCGATTGAGCTCTGCAGAGAACACCAGTATGTGTGCTTCTCACCTTACACACTGTTGGGATAATAATGCAGGTATTTTTACTTCCATAAAATAAGTATTGCACTAAGTTACTCATTACATCAAAATATAACTGGACTACTAAACGCACTTTACTTTTTACATGTAACCCTACTGCTCTTGAGTTTGTGCTTCTGAGCTAAGCACTGTACATTCAACTCATGAATAAATATTTAGCAATTTCTGACATATTGAGACAAGAATGATGTAATTGCCCAAACATTTGCATTAGGAATTTTATTGTGTGGATGCTGCTACCCATGGCAGCTGAAAACATATGCAAAGTGAATACATGTACAGATGAACAGAGTACAATAGAAATGCACAAACTAGAAAACGCTTAACTGTAACCTGGTTAAGGGTTTACAGGGCAAGTAACCGGGGTATTCGCAGAGAAATCTACATGTGTTAACCTGGTTTCTCAAAGACCAATAACCCAGTTTCTCTAACAAGAATAAGGGTTTACATGACAAACACACTGACTGAGACAAGGATGTCATGGCTGCCAAAAGTGTACCTATTAAATACTGAATTGAAGGAGAAGAATGCGTATGTGATCAGTTATTTTGTGTTTTATGTTTGTAATTAATTCAGACCACTTTGCACAGATCTACTTTTACTTTGTGAAAAAAAAGCAATATTAAATTCACTGTGATTCAATGTTGTGTAACAATGGGGTAAATACTTTTTAAAGCCACTGTATAATTAATTTGTCACAGGACTTGCTGGTCACAACAATCCTATGAGCAGAGTTCTCTGAGCTATTCATAACATTTTATCTCATTCCCTTATACTTTCAATTCCTCTGTTGCAGAACACAAGGGTGTTGAACATCCTCAACTCTTAAAGCAAGGATCCTGTTTCTTCTAGGCCAAACTGCATTTGTGACAGCCATCTACTTCTCCTGAATTATCATGGTCTGTCTCTAGTTCTTAGTCTAGTGCCACTACCATAAAGAAAAGGATGAGACAGATCTACACCGCAAAATTAGACAAGTAACTTGTTACTGGTTGTTGCTGCTGCTGTGCAAAATCATGGATCACATAGTTTGTGACTGCATAGTCTTGTTTTCCACTTAAAAACAGATCACCCTCATTCCAGGCAGCTTGGGTTCAGGTTAACTTTACTAATATTTGTCCCTCATCTCCAGTGCCCACAGGTCAGCCTGAAGGAGTAGAAGGTTCTCAAGATGACTGAATACCAGAGTGCATGCAGACAAACTAAAAGTAAAGCCCAAAGCAGCCTACAGGTGCAGCTGTCTGAATATGCAGCTCATCTCTCTTCTGATACAATGGTTTACAACCTCAGGTTTTTATTCTATGTTGGGATCTGTTCATACAAAGATTGCTTTATCATACAATTATATTTACCCTACTATGCTCATAACATTTTTGCAAATAACTAATTATGAAGAGTCTTTCTGCACTGGCAAAAGTCTGTCTTTGCACAAAGCATTTTTGTCAATAAAATAACTAATATATTCAGTAGATTTAAAACAGCCCACTCCACACTCTGGATCCTGTACAATAATTTCCTATCAAAGAACTGAAGACAACTGCCAGGTCTTCTTGCTGGTCAATTGTAGCAACAGTGGACTGCTAACAGTTCTGTGCGTTTGGCGAACAATGATAAATGTTGCAATCTACAGAACAGTCATTTGTGAATGGTATAGTAAAGTGTAGGGCAGGGGTTCACATTTCAGACCTGGGACACCATGGCTGTGGGTTTACATTTCAACCAGTTAGACAAATAAATGGTTCAGTCTTACTTCTAAATGATCTAATTGTTTAATTAGTCTTTTTCTTCCCTATGCTAATATATATACTCATATAAACAAAATTCAGAAATTTGCATTTTTTGCCATATCTTTAAATGTTAACTTTCTTTTACCATAATATTGACAATTAGTGATGAATACTACAGACACTGGTGAAAATGACACCGAATAATAAAAGAAAGCAGTTACTGCAGTTGTGGTGGACGGCCGGAACGCCCCTTTGACACTGATACCACAGGAGCAGCCATGGGATGCACACTATGTCCCCTGTAACACTTGGTAGCAGCTCCCCTCGGTTGCATCAGGGCCACTATTGTGCAACACTGGAACTCATCCCTTTTGGGCTCCATGGCCACTGCCAAGGGGAGCTGCACGGCTTCCGGAGCCCGTGTGGGCTGTAACGCAGCCACACCTGGAAGTGCAGCTTTAATTAGGTCAATTATCACCTGAAGCACTTCTGGGTGGGCTATAAAAGAAGCCAACAGACACCACTTAGGAGCCGGGAGGAGGAGGACAATGCTTGCCGGTGGGTGGTGGTGAAGAGAAGTGTGTTTTGTGTTGTTGTTTTTGTGCTGTTCTGTTTTTGGGAAGACATGCCCCACGTGTGAAGACAATAAAATTTAATTTGTTTTTTATACGTGCCTCTGGTGTCAGTCTGTGTTGGGCCGGGCACCTATATAGTGCCTTGTTACACTGGCGTAGTCGGCAGAATTCCTGACCGTCTTTTGGGCAGGGACCTGCAACCAAATTCATGTGGTGACCCAGCACGCGCCCTGCAAAGTGCATGGAAATGTGCACCTGCGGTAGGAGACCACAAAGAAAACTCCTTCAAACACAGTGCCCAATGGGGAGAAGAAAATCTGGGCGGACTCAAAGGTTGGCGGCCAGACGCAGCCACGCTGTCCAGGACCACGGGATATCTATGGAGGTAGGTGGAAGGCCCAGGGTTAATTGGCCCTGAGAGTGTTATTTCATCTGTTTGTCTGCCTACCTCCTAGGCGCCGAGGAGTGGGATTTCTGTTGGGGTCCTGAAGATGCCATACCATGGTGTGATGGCAGGGTGAGCTCCAGAGAGAGCAAGGCTGACCTGGACCTTTTCTTCGATCCCGAACATTGGTTGGAGGACGAGAGCCCAAATGATCTCCCTGGCGCATTTTTTTTCTTGCACAGGAGCAGGGAAGGCTCCCAGTGGGGTGGAGGGTGTGTGTCGGCTCCCCACAGATAAAAGAATACAGGCGGTGGCGACAAATCTCCACCCCAATCCCCAGAAACATCCGAGGGGGCCTGCAAAGAAGGCGCAGGGTCTTGATGGCTGCAGGAACTAACTTGCTTTCGGCTGTACGGGAACTGGAGGACGTCCTCTAACCTGTACAGTCCTTATTCCAGGTTTTGGGACTGCTCCAGGAAAGGCTGGAGAAGAAGAATGATGTGCCCTTAGAAGCTATAGTGGGATGGCTGAGACAGCGCGAAGCTGGATTCTCCAGCCTGTGTGATGCGGCGGTACAAGTAAGTGAGGCCTGTGCCGTACAAAAAAAGGGAGGTCTGAGAGAAAGGGCTGTGGTGATGACTGATTGCGTGACAGGGCTGGGGCTGACAGAGGTGCGTGCTGGCAGCCGGCTAGTAAGTGCCGGCTGCTGTCAACCCAACTCAGGCCGTCTCAGGTGTCTAAACTGGTGCAGACGGCACGGGGTCCCTCTTCTTCCTATAAGGGGACTCAGACCGTCGGTCATCCAGGATCAAGAGGAGGAAAAGAAAGACGGAGACTCCAAACACTGTGAAGCATGAGCCCGTATGCTCAGAGACAGTGGAGGGCTGCACTGCAGAGTGGTGGAATCACCAGCCACCGCCAGCTAGGTGGATGTCGAGGCAGGAGTTCAAACCCTGCTTCCAATCCTGCAGGGATCACACCAGAGGAGAGTGGCGTTGATATGACTGCAACCGCTGTGGCCACAGCTGGAGGACATGGATGTTGGGGCAACACCTCCTGACCTTTTGATCTTCTCATTTCAGGACAGAGCCATGGACCAAAGAACGCTGACTCCCCATCCTGGAGGAGACCAGCCCTTGCGGGATGAGCCACTGTGCCCCACGGGGTTCAGCTGAGGGAGGGGCACCATGGTAGATGGCTGGGACCCATGCCCAGCCGGGACGCCCCTTTGAGACTGGATCCGGGAGAGCAGCCATGGGATGTACACTACGTCCCCCGGAACACTTGATGGCAGCCCCCCTGGGTTGCATTGGGGCCACTATTATGGAATACCGGAGCTCATCCGTGCTGGGCTCCGTGGTCACCGCCAGGGGGAGCTGCACAGTTTCCTGAGCCCGTGTGGGCTGTAAGGGCTCATTTGTACTTTACGCTCAGAATGCGTACACGCACGCATCATGGCTGCCAGGTGTTACTAGCGTTCATTTGACGTGTCCTCTAAGCACGTCCACAGAAATTAACGTGACGCTTGCTTGAGTTGCAGTACCAGCAAAAAGTTGGGTGGGCGCAGTGTGATAAAAGTTGGAATGTGACGTCAGAGTCTCTGTTTACTATCCACATGTGACAGAAAGCCGCTTTGAGGATCCTACAGGATCGATGTGCGTGCTTTGATGTTTAATGAATGGCACGATGTAGTGAAGCAAAATGCTGACATACAGATGCATTTGTGGTGCTTTTATATTCAAGTGTCGCATATTCCCGATCGTAATGACACGATACATTTTAAAAGTCTCACATACCATCTTTTGTGAAGTCTTTTTTTTCTGGGGCTTCCTCCTTTGTAGCTGTTAAATGGTAGAACAATGCTGCACTCGTGGTTTCCTTCATATGTCTTTACAAGAATGGTTCCTATTTTCATCATTTTAAAATAATTATTCTCCAGTTGTGCACTTTAATATGGACTTAGTGACAACTTTATTGTGTGTATCTGCTTATTAAGGCAAATAGCATCCTCCTTCAAATAGTCAATAATGGGGCTGCAGACATGGTTAACGGGTTTAGCTGCTGTTTAAGCAAACATAAAAATGGGCTAAATGCCGGATCTAAGTGACCAACAAATTATTTCAAAGAAGTATCAGGCGTGCTAATTGATAATGTTCTTGACATAGTAAATTCGTCATTAGATACGGGGGTCTTCCCAGGCTGTCTTAAGACTGCTGTACTTAAACCCCTACTTAAGAAACATAATCTTGACCCCTTGGCTCTTGAAAATTTTAGACCCATCTCTAACCTGCCTTTCTTAAGTAAAGTTCTGGAGAAGGCAGTCATTATGCAGTTAAATGACCACCTAAATAAACATGCTATTCTTGATAAATTTCAGTCGGGTTTTAGAACAAATCACAGCACAGAAACTGCACTTGTTAAAGTAGTAAATGATTTGCGGGTGAATGCAGACAGAGGCCATTTATCTGTTCTCATCCTCTTAGATTTGAGTGCTGCATTTGACACCATTGATCACAATATTCTTAGAAATCGCCTTAGTCAATGGGTGGGCCTCTCTGGCAGTGTCTTAAATTGGTTTGAATCCTACCTGGCAGGGAGAAAATTTTTTGTTAGTTGTGGGAATTACAACTCAAAGACACATGATATCCAATATGGTGTTCCACAAGGCTCTATCCTGGGTCCACTGCTCTTCTCAATCTATATGCTTCCATTAGGTCAGATTATCTCAGGGCACAACGTGAGCTACCACAGCTATGCTGATGACACACAGCTGTACTTATCAATAGCACCTGATGACCCCGATTCTCTTGATTCACTAACAGAATGTCTGACTAGTATCTCAGAATGGATGAATAGTAACTTTCTCAAGTTAAATAAAGAGGAAACTGAAATCTTAGTGATTGGCAATAATGGATACAATGAGGCTATTGGAAATAAACTGGATACATTAGGATTAAAAGTCAAGACGGAGGTAAAAAGCTTAGGGGTAATTTTTGACTGTAATCTGAATTTTAAATTGCATATTAATCAGATCACTAGGACAGCATTTTTTCACTTAAGAAACATAGCTAAAGTTAGACCTCTTATATCACTGAAAGATGCTGAGAAATTAGTTCACGCGTTTGTTTTCAGTTGACTAGATTACTGTAACGCACTCCTCTCAGGAATACCCAAAAAAGACATAAATCGTTTGCAACTAGTGCAGAATGCAGCTGCTAGAATCCTAACATTTCTCCAGTTTTGATGTCACTACACTGGTTACCTATGTCTTTCAGAATTGACTTTAAAATTCTGTTTATGGTTTATAAAGCCCTAAATATTCTCGCCCCATCTTATATATCGGAATGTCTGACACCTTATATTCCAAATCGTAACCTCAGATCCTCAAATGAGTGTCTCCTTAGAATTCCAAGAACAAAACTTAAAAGAAGTGGTGAGGCGGCCTTTTGCTGTTATGCACCTAAAATTTGGAATAGCCTGCCAATAGGAATTCGCCAGGCTGATACAGTAGAGCACTTTAAAACACTGCTGAAAACATATTACTTTAACATGGCCTTTCTATAACTTCACTTTAACTTAATCCTGATACTCTGTATGTTCAATTCATCATAATAACTATTCATGGTGGCTCTAAAATCCGTACTGACCCCTACTCTCTCTTCTGTTTCTTTTTCCAGTTTATTTGTGGTGGCAGCCTGCGCCACCACCACCTACTCAAAGCATCATGATGCTCCAACAATGATGGATGGATTAAAAGCCAGAAGTCTACGTGACCATCATTATCAAGTCCTTCCGTGAGAACACTAAATCCAAAAAGGACTGTTTCATTTATGTTAGGTAGAATGCCCAGAGGGGACTGGGCAGTCTAATGGTCTGGAATCCCTACAGATTTTATTTTTTTCTCCAGCTGTCTGGAGTTTTTTTTGTTTTTTCTGTCCACCCTGGCCATCAGACCTTACACTTATTATTCTGTATGTTAATTAATGTTGACTTATTTTATTTTTCTTACTGTGTCTTTTATTTTTCTATTCTTCATTATGTAAAGCACTTTGAGCTACTGTTTGTATGAAAATGTGCTATATAAATAAATATTGTTGTTGTTGTGCCTGTTGTGAGGTGGTTCGGGTTTCCAAAAACAGCTGCCCTTCTGTGATTTTCACACAGTGCAGCCTCTAGTGCCGTACTTCTTAAGTTCAGCCCTGGGGTACCATTGTGGCTGCAAGTTTGTATTCCAACCAGTTCCATAAATTAATAAGTTACTCATGTTTAATTGATCTAATAATTTAAATAATTGGCTTTGTTTCTTTTTTATTTAGCACTAGCCATCCCCCATGGCTTCGCCCGCGTATTAGTGAAACAGGGCAGTGAGGAGGTCCCCGCCCAGCGCTCTACTCCTGATGTCACTCTTCCCCCTCCCTTCGGCCCGCAGCCTCTGTCTTAGATTAGCACGAATATATCACTCCTGCAAACGAACTATGAATCTTAGCGCAATGAGAGAAGTCGTAAAATCAACCGGAATGTTCAAGCAAATTATAGAAAAATAAAGATTTAAATCTGTTAAGTAGTTCTCTCATTTGGTAACTAAGCGCAGTTAAGGTTATGCCCAGAGACAGATGCATGAATGAGGAGGGCTCTGCCCCCCTCCCCGTAGCCCAATGAGTCTCTCTCAGATTTGTGCTAATAAATCGGTACCACAAGCGAACTATGATATGCGCCAAGAAGGTCTCAAAGTCAACAGAATGTTCAAGCAAATTATAGAAAAAAAACAGATCTAAATCCGTTAAGTTGTTCTCCTGTGCGGACAGGCATAAAAACGGGTCTAAAAAACTATAAGACATTTTGCGCTTGGACCACAAAATTTTTTAAATCATTTCTTAGCGAGCACCTATAGGTCAAGGGTAACCTACATTCCAAATTTCAAGTCCTAAGTCCTCATGGTTCGGGAAATTTCGTGATGAATGAGTCAGTGGTATTTGGCTTTTATACAGTGCATCCGGAAAGTATTCAGAGCGCATCACTTTTTCCATATTTTGTTATGTTACAGCCTTATTCCAAAATGGATTAAATTAATTTTTTTCCTCAGAATTCTACACACAACACCCCATAATGACAACGTGAAAAAGTTTACTTGAGGTTTTTGCAAATTTATTAAAAATAAAAAATCTGAGAAATCACATGTACATAAGTATTCACAGCCTTTGCTCAATACTTTGGCGATGCACCTTTGGCAGCAATTACAGCCTCAAGTCTTTTTTAATATGATGCCACAAGCTTGGCACACCTATCCTTGGCCAGTTTCGCTCATTCCTCTTTGCAGCACCTCTCAAGCTCCATCAGGTTGTATGGGAAGCGTCGGTGCACGGCCATTTTAAGATCTCTCCAGAGATGTTCAATCGGATTCAAGTCTGGGCTCTGGCTGGGCCACTCAAGGACATTCACAGAGTTGTCCTGAAGGCACTCCTTTGATATCTTGGCTGTGTGCTTAAGGTCGTTCTGCTGAAAGATGAACCGTCGCCCCAGTCTGAGGTCAAGAGCGCTCTGGACCAGGTTTACCTTCCAACAAGACAATGACCCTAAGCACACAGCTAAAATAACGAAGGAGTGGCTTCACAACAACTCTGTGACTGTTCTTGAATGGCCCAGCCAGAGCCCTGACTTAAACCCAAATGAGCATCTCTGGAGAGACCTAAAAATGGCTGTCCACCAACGTTTACCATCCAACCTGACAGAACTGGAGAGGATCTGCAAGGAGGAATGGCAGAGGATCCCCAAATCCAGGTGTGAAAAACTTCTTGCATCTTTCCCAAGAAGACTCATGGCTGTATTAGCTCAAAAGGGTGCTTCTACTAAATACTGAGCAAAGGGTCTGAATACTTAGGACCATGTGATATTTCAGTTTTTCTTTTTTAATAAATCTGTAACAATTTCAAAAATTCTTTTTTTTGTCTGTCAATATGGGGTGATGTGTGTACATTAATGAGGAAAAAAATTAATGTAAATGATTTTAGCAAATGGCTGCAATATAACAAAGAGTGAAAAATTGAAGGGGGTCTGAATACTTTCCGTGCCCACTGTAAATAAAAAACATTTTTGGTTGTATTATTTTTCCTTCACCTGGTTTTGAGAAGGTGTGGTGGCGAACTCATAATTAGACGAATCTGGGCTGTAGCTCATCACCCTGCAGGTACATGAACTCCAAAATTAATCAAAATGTATGAATAAATATTTGTTATTGTTTTTCAATTAAATATACCTGGCCACAAGACTGGCAAGTTCTCTTTTTACTCCTTTACTCTATTCCCTACAATAACTGGCCCACCACTAGTCACACACTCACAGTCATCCCCAAACTTACTTGTCTCCAATGACAACCAATGACAGCTTGGTTTGCGTGAATTTTTTCCCTGCAGATGCACAGAATCTGTCTGATGCAGGTAAGAGAGAGAGTGCATTACTGACAGAGATGCATTGGTGCAGGACATGTAAAGTCTCTGAAATTCTGTAGGCCTCAAACTGCCATCGTGGGTTGTCTGGCAAAAGCAAAATTAATCATAAAGAGCCCCAGTCACCCTGCATGGACATTTTTCTCTCTCCTTTTCATCAGGCAAGTGCTACAGAGCTATTACCTGCAGAACTGTGACATTTAAAAAGTTTCTACTTGAGGCTAATAAGGCTGCTCAGCTGTCATACTGTATGTGATAATTCACTCAGTTGAATTTGCATTTACTTATTTGACTGACACCTTTATCCAAGGTGACTTACAACATTTATGAAACAATTGGTCACATTTCTTTTGGTTTTTCAATTGGGGCACAGGCAAGTCAAGTGACTTACTCATGGACATACAGTGCTAGTAGCTGAATTTCAACACACAACGTCAGGATTTGATGTCCAAAGCCTTAACCACTACACCACACAGTGGGAGTGTCACATTTTCTGTGATTGTTGTGTAAGTAACATTGTGGTTTTTTTTACTGTTATTAATATTAGATTTACGTTTTATGTTTATTATTGTATCTGCAAGGAACATTGTGTAAGTAAAAATCTCACTGTACATTGTGTATTTGATAATAAAAAGACATTGACCTTAATGAGTACTGATGGTAGACATGAAGTAGCATCACAATATACTCTGTGTGTGTAAGGGCAGATACAGAATTGCTCATGGCAATAGTGATGTATAGTCAGAGGTGGTGGAATTTTTTTTTGCCAAGAGTGGCAAAATGGAACAAATGGCCCTACACATTATCATTACTGGATTTCAATCTTTCATAAGTGACGTTAGATGTGAATGATTCCAACATTCACAGCAACTCATCCAAGAACACAATATGAAAACCAACTCCAAAATGCATGTGGTCTCATGTTAGTCTAGATGATCTTCTGTTTTTTCTTTGCATTTATTTTATATGATTCAAAAATCTAAACTTGAAGAGCACTGGTCAACAAAACTTTACTTGATGTGCCTTTCTGGTGGCAGATCATGAGCAGATCTTTTATGCAATATTAGAGAGATTCTTTCGAGTTTACATACTGCTCCTGAACAGAATGTTGTTGACATATTATTTAGACTTTGATAAGTTACAGTTTTTTACAATTGCTAAAGCACAATTTTGACAACAAGGCTCATTGTTGCAAATCATTTAGCACAATTCACAAAACACCTCACCCAAAAAAAAAAACACCTCATATATCCTGCAAAATGAAACACTGCAACCAAAACTACATATAGAATGATCATAATCAAACTACTGCACTAAATTGCACACATGTCAGTCATATCACCAGATTTTTGTCTAACCAACTACACACTGTTGAGCAAAATGAAAAGCACTCTCATCTTTAGTATGCTCTGCCACAATACTAAAATAGTCCAAATTGTAGAAAATTAGAGTGTTCACATGCACAGAAATATTTGCAGATACACACACATGCATTTATTATTTTATTTTTCACCAAACAAGTCAGTGCAACATATGCACAGTAGATATATTTACATTGGAGCGAACAAAAATATGCTCAGAAAAAACAGTAAACTGAAAAAGAAAATGTGCAGAAGAAATATATAGAAAAAAAAGAGGCAAGAAAAATAATTAGGCAGCATCTTGCCTCTTAGCTCGGTCTGGCCACAATGCCTCGTCCACATCACAGGTAATATCTTCCCTTGCCGGACATTGAGGGAAGAAGCGCCTTGAGTGCCTTATCCATCCCTGAATCGCACCCACATCAATTTCATCACATGCCTCTTCCATAGCCTGCACAAGAGGCATGTGCACATAGGGCTGCCGGTCGTATACCTTCCACCACCTTGGCGAAAAGAACTCTTCTATGGGGTTCAGAAATGGTGAGAATGGTGGGAGGTATTGCACGAGAAACAGTGGCTGGTCAGCAAACCAATTTTGGACTGGGGCTGCATGATGAAAGCTCACGTTGTCCCATACTACAACATACCGGGTTCTTGCATGGTCTGCATCATTCATACGCTCTGGTGGAATGACAATGTTATGGAGTCTGTCCAGAAATGTTAGAATATGGCCTGTGTTGTATGGTCCAAGGTTGGCATGATGGTGGAGGACACCATGCATATTGGAGATGGCAGTGCACATTTTGATGTTCTCATCACGTTGGCCAGGAACATCTATAATGGCTCTGTGGCCAATGACGTTTCTTCCCCTTCTTCTGGTCTTTGCTAGGTTGAAACCAGCCTCATCTATGAAGATGAACTCATGTGGGATTGCATGAGCATCCATTTCCAGTACTCCCTGAAAACAATGAACTAAAATTAGTCAATATGGTGTTATCCAGTACACTGGGAAACAATGTTGCGTGTAATGTGCTGCAGTCAATATTGTACTTACATCCACATATACTCGTCTGAGCTCTTTGTTTCTTTGAGAGTTTCTCTCAAAAGGCACCTTATACAATTGTTTCAGGCTGATTTGGTTTCGCTTGAGAATGCGAGCCAATGTGGACAGACTGACTCGTTGAATGTTGGTGAATATGGTGTTGTCTTGGATGATGTTGCTTTGAATTTCTCTTAATCTGATTTAATTATTCTCCAAGACCAAGTTTACAATGGCAGCTTCCTGTACCCCTGTGAACATTTCGCCCCTTCCTCCACCATGGTTGCGTCTCTCAGTCCTTTACAAAAACAAAAATATAGGGCTTGGACAATGCAGCCTAAAGATTCCCCCACAGTAGAGTAAATTGGATAGGAATCTTGTACAGTTAGTGTATGACATTAGCCATTCATGAAGTACACAGGTGTCACCCAACTGATACACTATGACATGGGGTGTACTACACAGTGTGAAAGACTTTTTGGTTGCATACCTGTGCTCCAGTCTAAACGTCCGGATGACAGAGGCGACAGTAAAACAGCTCAAGTTGGGCTGCACTCTACATCCAGCCTCTTGCATTGTCAGCCCATGGTTGATGATATGATCAACTAAGGTTGCTCTGATTTCATTTGACAGTTGCTGTCTTCTTCGCCCATGTCCTCCTATACCAGCTCTACCCCTAACTCTCACCCTTCCTCCCCCTCTCATCCTCACCTTCCCTCTTCCTCTCTCTGCAATGTTTTCCATTGTTCTTGAAAAAAAGGTGCTCACCTGTGGTCTTTTTATAGTGCTTACTTCCTGATTGAAGTGGTAACAATTAACCATTGAGGTGTTTGGCCAGGTGGCACATATATTGGCCAATTAGCTCATGTTCTGTCCTTTTGAATGGCAGCGTGTTGTAATGGCAAACATGTGACTTTATGTCAGATTGTTGTGTCTTATGCAGAGAACCGTGTTCAGTGCATTTAGAAAGTGCCATTTTGAATTGCAAAATGTGTGTAAAGCATGAAATACGTTTAAAGTTTTAGAGACTTGAGAAGAGGCTTTGCTCTCTGTGTGTCAGTTTGAATAATTGTGCTATGCATGTCATTTTAGTGTGTTAGCAATTGTGAAAAACTGTAATTTGGCAATGAGGCAATACAAATCTTGTACAATTACTGAGTTGGCAGTAACACAAATTGAACAGCAGCTGAAGTATACTGGTAACTTGAGAAAAGTGCCTAGAGTCTACAAACTGGTGAACAACTAAATTTGCTGTCATATTTTAACTTTTTTTAGTTTTACCTTCACAATGCTGAAAATACCTGATATTGTGAAAATAAATTATTTGGTTCCACAATGTTTTAAAATATATATTTTTTCTCTTCCAGTATATATCTATCAGATAGTGCCTCTCACATCTTTCTATGTATGTATATACTGTATTTACACATAATATCTGTGTTTTTTTTAGTTTCTTTTTTGCATACTCTCATTGTCTGCTCTGGGAATACTGGCTATTCAAGTCTAGGGTACTCCGAAACCACGACACTAAAACTAGTTTTTCCTGTGGTTCTCAGAATAGTTAGGTGAGGCCAGAATAATGTTTTAAACCCATGGTCTCACTACCCATGATAAGTTTCACCCATTATGTTATGTATAAATGAATTTTTTATATATATACAATATAATGACACAAAGATAAAATGGTTAAAACTTGAAGCACTAATACAGCTTTCATTAAATACTGATTGGCCAGATACTCAAACTATTAAATTTACATGTTATTGGGGGTACAACTCTCAACTAGAAAGCTTTGCATTTGGCTCTACATATGATAACTGGAAAAGTTTGGATTATAATAACCTACTGCAAAAGATAAGACAATACTGTATTTGTATAAAGGCTGAAGAGTCCATTGGGAAGGTTCCAGGAGGCTTAGAAGAACAGCAAGAGTAGGCCATGTGATAAAACACTTTACCTATATTAGTGGTTTACATTGTTGAGGAAGTTTGAAGTAAAAGTGTGGTTATTTTATTACCATCTTTGTAGAATACAATCTTTGAAAAATAAGATGAGTATACGTATTTTAATGCTTTCATTCACCCAATACTAAGAGAAATTGTACTGTATTGTCCTTTAACCTTTTATGTTGCTCTGACGTCTCAATATGCGAGTTCACGCATAAAAACACGTTGTTCTACAGTGATCTTTTTCAAATCCAACAGGCAAGGTCGCATTGCCAAACACCATGAGAGGTGCGTAAGGTACTGCAGGAAATGCTTCCATCTACCAGGAAACGCTCGGGTGGATCACGCGACACGCGTCAATTATTCGAGTTAGAAAGCAGTCGGTGAGAGGTGACATTTGTTACTTATGTAATGACCCAATAACCACTGATTCAACGTTTTCATTGTGGTGTGCATGTAGATGTCATCTACTACCGATAAAAGAGTCCCAGTGACTATGAGCTAATATTACATACGTCTCCGTGAAATCTGAGATGACCACATTATTTTGCAGTTCCACCACCTGTAATTACATTAGATCGATACCAGAGGTAAAGAGCATTCGATGCAGTTTTGATACCGACTTCATTAATGCCAGAAACTGTTCACTTATGGATGAGGGAATCCTTTATATTGCCAACTGACATAACGTAATAATACTTCAATCTCGTCGTTTTGCACAATTCCCCAATAAGTATGCTTTTGCAAATACCTTTAAGTCTTCCATTTAACGCTTACGATTTTTGTTGCCGTTTACTTAACACAAACCTCTCCTCAGTTCATTACTAAACTAATTTTCTTAAGTTTTATCTCTCCGAACTACCTTTCCGCAGCTCACTATTCACCCGAATTCGTTCTCGCCGCCTAGACGTTTAAACAATCTGCTGTAGGCAAACTCCTGGCGAGTGCATTGTGGGAATGAGGAGGACTTCCTAGCTGCGGGTCGCTGCCCCTGTTAGGACTGTCAAGAGCGCTTTACAGACACAGGAGGTCAGCAAAGTGGACATCTGTCAGGTGCGAAGAGAAGAAGAAGCTGAACAGAAGAAAATCAAAATACAAATATTCGTTAAAAGGAAATGGGAAGTTTGCATACAGAAGGACTTGAGGTCAACTCTGCCCTAGTTGCTCAGCGTCGATGCCGGTTTTGTACAACTTTCAGCTAAGTCACATTTTTATTATGAAAGTTTTAAATAGTCGTATGGAAAACGTGAAGGAAGAGTTTAAGCGTTTATTGTTCACTTCTAGTTACTGAATCTGATACAGACTCTTTGAATTTGAAGGTGGTGTATTCAAAACGAATATATGACTTTAATACACGCGTCTTTTTCTCTTTGCCACATTCCCGCACATCCATCTTTATGTCTCCCATACCTTGTCATTCTTTGAAGCTGCAATAAGAATTCTGGACGCCTACTCACCATCGGTTTCTGCAGGCTTTTGTGAATTTTCGTAAATAACACAACATTCTCAAATCCACTTAATCCAAAAACAGGAAAGGCAACTGTTTTCAGTAATAGTTTTTTTTTATTAAGACAGTAAAAGCAATGGTTGTAAGAGTAGTCACTTTTCTTACACATCGTAATATTTTGAAGAACTGACAACTAATCTGTACTTTTTGAATTGCCAGTGTATCTCTGCACTTCATAGGAAAAGGGAGAGTGTAAGAGGACACTTATAAGTCAAGTTGTTTCTCCCTGATGTTGTCTGGTACTAGTAAATTTCCATCCCCCGGTACTGGGGCGATGGCTGCTCTGCTAAATCAAGAACTGCCTGCAAAATTCAGGAAGACATCCGTCCTCAAAAAAGCTGTGGTTTTACTTACTGCTGCTTATGGTGTCAAGAAGCTTTACCCCGTTGTATACCGTCACCTGTCGGGCTTGACTGGGCAGAGAGTTCTTTCTTCTCAAACTAATGGTGCTCTGCAAACTGCATCAGGAACAAAAACCCGCTCTCCGAGTGTCAACAAGGAATTTCTGGAACGTTTGTGGCATTTGCTAAAGATTTTGTTCCCCAGGTTTTTCTGCAAAGAATTTGGCTTGCTGGGTTTACACTCAGTAGCCCTTATCTCACGGACGTTTCTTTCCATTTATGTTGCACATTTAGATGGTAAAATAGTGAAGACAATTGTGAAAAAGGACCCACGAGCCTTTGTGTTGGAGTTAACCAAATGGCTCCTTATTGCAATCCCTGCTACTTTTGTGAACTCTGCAATTCGCTACCTGGAGGGGCAACTGTCTTTGTCTTTCAGAACTAGACTGGTCCGGCATGCATATAAGCTCTATTTCAGCAACCAGACTTATTACAGGGTTAGCAACATGGATGGCCGCTTAGCCAACCCAGATCAGTCCCTGACTGAAGACATCGTCATGTTTGCAGCCTCAGTAGCGCATCTTTACTCCAACTTGACAAAGCCCATCTTGGATGTCATGATGACAAGTTACACTCTGCTCAAGACAGCCAAGTCCAAGGGTGCCAACACTACTTGGCCTTCTGCTATTGCTGGACTTGTGGTCTTCTTGACAGCTAAAGTATTGCGTGCTTTTTCTCCCAAGTTTGGCAAACTAGTAGCAGAAGAAGCCAGACGGAAGGGTGACCTGAGATACACGCATTCCCGTATCATCGCCAATTCGGAGGAGATTGCTTTCTATGGTGGCCATCAGGTAAATATTCTCTCTCAGATAAAATGTTGGGAGTGCCTTATTCATCAAGTCACAGTGGTTTAGAAATGAAAAGAAAATATTCGTTGTAGTAATAAGAACCAAAAGGTGTTTTGTTCCAGTAGCAATTGTCATACTTAACTTCATCTTCACTTCACATCCAGCTGTTTTTTCTATTATAGAGTGTAATTTTATAAGGTGCAAAATACACACTGATAAGGTAAAGTGCTTCATTAAGGAAATGTTAGGCGTTTGAAGCATATTTCATAGAAGCACTCTAGTCCAGATTATTAGCTTATTGTATTATTTATGTAGTATTTTAATAATTACTGAACTTGTTTGGGAAAACCCAATCCCACCACACTTCCACTTTATTCACTATTCTTCATCCTATTAATGACTCCAGTCGGACAAGACCAGGATGACCAGAGTTCAGCAAAGGTACTTATCCACAGTCTATGAGATATATGATTGTAACATCTTTTTTATAAGACAATGTTTTACTAAATAGCCTTAAGTGTGCTTGTGTTAAATTGGTTGTTTTTGATCTGTTGGTGAATAATGATTACTGTTGCCTTTAAGTTGTCTATGTATTGATGATTGTTTTTGTATGAATTTGAATTGCCTGTATTCTGACAAAGTATTTTCACTTGCATAAATAATATTTTCATCCCTTTGCTGCTTATCTCCTCATTTGTATTAAATGACACTTGATGGTCTTGCTTCTTACTGCTGTGGCTGTTGTTTGTTGTTTCAACAAATTTCTTATTTGTAAGTCAATGACTGTGTATAATTAAATCCTCAATTAAGAAAATGTGCTTCATAGTTTCTGCATTAAATCTTCTTGCCAAACTAGTCCATATAATTTGGTTTAGTAAAGCAAAAATATTTTTATAATACAATAAAAGTATTTTTTTAAACTTTGGAATTAATTTGTTTTTCTGTCCTTGAGGCTTTGCTTTTGGTTTGTTAGCAACCAGTGGTTCCCTTGAAATACTGTTTAGTACCCTGTTACTGTGACCTCTGTAGTTGTAAGAAGTTTGTTTTAATATGCAAGTTGCACAATGTAGAAACAGAAGTTATAATAATTGATTATATACAATAGGTTATTAAGTAGTAGCAAAATTTCTGATTAAAAAAACAAAATAAAACAGAGCTATACTATACTCCTCTTCATCTATAAAGCAAGAATGTACTTTTAATTTTATTTTGCTAATAATTTTCAATTAGTTCCTGTACGTTCATTTTTTATAATCTGGATAGGTTAAAAAAGAGAGAGAAAGAAAGAAAACATGGTGAACCACAGATTATCATCGTTGACGCTTAGTACAGATGTTAGCCTGGTCACACTGTATGTGGAGTTTGACACCAAACATGAACATTGTGGAAACTTGGCAGGTCTGAATCTAGTGAAATGGTGTTAGTTTCACTGTCTGTGTCAACATCTGATGACCAGTTTTCGACATCATTACTGTTTCTCATTTTGAGCAATGGTTCAGTCTCAGTTTGTTCTAAAATTTGTTTTATGGCTTTTTGTTTGCTTTTGTGCTTTTGTTAGAAGGCTCCGCTTAACTCACGAACATTGATGAATTACCAAAAGTAGCAGAAAGCATACAAATATTCATAATTTTTTTGGCATGATGTTATTTTCTCCACTAGATAGCAGCAGAAAATTGTCCTGAGAATTATTCGAGCTTAAAACTGTAAAGAGGATCATTGCATATCAGTTACAGTCTGACTCGAGCTTAACCATATTTACATAGAATGAGGCAGAGTCATGCTGGGCGTTAACACCAAGGAGGTTAATACTGTACTCCCTTATAATTGTGCTGGGTCTGGGAATTTTGGGTAACGGATTCTTTTAAATTATTATTGAAGTCCTGATTTTTTTTTGCACTTGACACAGTTAAAACACACACTTGATAGGCAATAAAAAAATACAAAAGCCACTTTTCACAGTCCAGGGCAAATGAAAAGATGCATTTTAACAGTTTTTATTAAAGTAGTCTAAACAAAGGATGACTCTTTTTTGAAGCTTTTAATTGTTTAAAAATGTTTTTTTTCTGTACATAAGTATTTGTTGTCAGTAGTCAGTGTTATTGATATTGTATTTTTCGGAACAAAGGGCATATTATATGACTTTGTCTTGTAGATTTATCTATTACAATGCTTCTTTGAATTTAAAATAATAGAAGGGGTTGGACGAAAATTGGGGTGCTTCAACACTTTGTGGTGGTTGTCTTTACTTTCATGATTAGGCTGTTTTTGATATTAGGCATTTTTTTAAGCATTTTTTTAAATGCTTGGTCAGAATAGTGCAGTATGCCTATGACTATAAATAAACTATATACTCAGTGTCACATTAGGACAGTATGTTTCATTTAATTGGATACGTTCTAGTTAAATATACTGTTCTGTCTGTTTAGTGGACCAGTCATGCATCAAAAATGATATCACTGTCAAACGAAGCACTTGCTACCTGCTGAGAAAGCAGCTACTGCTCTTTTTAGACATGTTCAGAATTATTACACATTACAGGAGGAAATGTTCACCCTACGTTTCAAATGAGCAAAACGTTTTGTACAGTATGTGTCATTTCTATGATCATGTTGGGGAGTGAGATGAATTGAATATTTGCTAAATGAAAAGGCCATCCCTAAATACATTGAAATTGGTGCCACTGCAAAGGTGGAATAAACAGTTATCAATATAATATAATATCCTTATATAAATCTTTTCCAGAATCAGCTGCCAATTTAAATGCTAAGGCCCAGATTATTTTTGAAAGTATTTTAGAAAATTAGATGGCCCAAGGAAACAAATGCCTCTCTTGAATTAACTGTTAGAGAGGAGTAGTCACTTAATAAAGCTTGCTTTTTTTTAATAACTGTCAGTTTAAAATTACTATCAAATGTTTATAGGGTGACATTTAAGAGTTTTTTGAGGGTACACAATTATCTATACCAGGAAAAGTTGGTTTCAAATTGATTTGCACCAAAATTTTATTGTTAATGATGGGAATTCTCCACATGTGACAACCAAAGGTGAGCTCATTCAGTGTTTTGAAAGGCTGATGGATGATCATTGTTGGTTTCTTAATTTACCTTAATATGTGTATTTGCTGACTTTACATATTTATTTTTATTACCATATATACTCGTGCATAAGTCATGTCTTGAAACCCGAAAAATCAATCAGAAAATCAGACCCAGAGTTATATGCCCATTCAAAAATGCAACACTTAATTTAATTTTTTTTCCTCAAATCTCGCATCAGTTTCTCAGACACATCGAATTTTGTTGCAGCAGGGAAGTTACCAATTTCTTTTAATTTAAAATCAGCTTCATATTTTCTTCTGATCGAACACTCCATCAGAGATAAGGGATGCTCTTACGATAAAGGTGTATGAGGGTGTGAGATACAAAAAACACAAATCAGTGCAAACGTCGGTTCGGAATAGTGCAGGTATTACAGTGTGGTCATGTAGGCACAATACATAGAAAAAAAGGCAGTGTGCTCTGTGGTTACTCTCTCAGGTGGGCGTTAGCATATCATAATCTCTTGGACCAATAGAGTGAGTTTTCCACATTCGACTTATACGACTGACATTATAAAATACCAGAAATTATATGGTAAAATCAAGCCCCGACTTATTCACAGGAGAACTTAAACGCGAGTATTTACGGTATTTTAAAACAAATGGTTAATCAATACCATCTAAATTACAGGTGTTTTGGTTTAGCATTAATTGATGTGACTCAGACCTCTTAGTTGTTTTTTTTCCTTAATGAGCAGCCAAACAATAATCAGACACAAAACACGCTACAACATGACCAGCTAACTTCAAAATAAAGAAAGGTTAATGTCTTGGTTGTGTTTGTCTGCTCAGGTCACCAAAACATCTTATCTTAGAAAACACAGAAAATCAACAGTCTGCTGTGGCAGAAGGAGAGCAGCAACAAGTCATGATATTCAATAACGACTTTAATTAACAGCAAGAATTGGCTTCTAATTAAGAAACTGGTTGGTGTTAAATTGGGTGGAGTTTGACATTCCTATTTAGCTGGTCATTTGTTGGCTCGTTTCACATCTCATTTCTATTTGGCTGCCATTTAATGAATAAATGAATCAACTCAGAGGACTGAATCCTTAAAAAAACAGGGCAATTAAAACGAAAGTTAATTAGCCACCCACCAGGACCGGAGTTGGATGCCCCTGATCTACAATAAATATTTAAACCTAATAATATCAGTGGCGCATGAACCTGTAAGCAGTGGTAGTTTTCAGGATACTACATCTATTTAAAGCAACTTTTATAACAAGATGTTTCAAATTAGCTTTTTCTAACACTTTGCTTTTCTGAGATTAGATTTGCATTCATAAATCTGGAAATGATAACTGATTAATAATTTTTAAAAGAGAATAGTCTGTTCTTTCTTTCTGTTATTTCTAAATACAGTACCTGTTAAATCCTTTTTTGTGTTGTTTTCTATGTGTCTGATATAAGTGATAAGACATTTTCTTTTACCTGCGATAATGGACTCATCCAGAATTAGGGTTTAAACTCAATACTGACCTAAGCTCCCGTAATTATGTTAAACAACAATGCATGCATTAACGTTGTCAAGATAGAAAAGTATTGAACTTTGACCCCATTTTCACCATCCAATACAATATATTATGCAATTCAATAAAAACCTCATTTAAATAAATTGTTATTCTGTATGCATTAAACTCTTTACATTTATGAAAACAAATGCTGTTACTTAGGCAGTACAATGAATTATGTTACAAACATTAAATGTCAATGTATTGTAAACAATATACATAACATTTAAAATAAACGTTAAACATTTAAATAAAAAGAACATTGATGTGATCTTTTGTAAACAATTGTTTAGAAAAGTAACACACAGACAGGCTACTGACACATTTAAAGGCTTTGCATAAATGCAAACAGTGCACATTACATTTGTAAATGTAAATAAACTACAATGTCTTCATAACTTCCAGATTTTTTGCAAGATAAATTAGAATGTCAATGTACTTTCCATGAGGTGTGCTTTTGTTGGGCTGTAAATGAGCCCTGACATACTTAATACATGTACTGAATCAGAGCTGGAAGTTTATGAGATCACTGAGAAGTCACGCCATTGTTTATGCAGTTAAGCACTGAAAAGTTATAGCGCCTTACATTATGTGATGAAATGTAATTTTGTAATCGCATGTAATAAAAGAAAGTAAGGCACTACAGAACCACATTTCATAGCGACAGTTGAAAATTCAGGGAGTGAAGGAGCCCCAATGCTAAAGAATGTTGCCCCTAAATGAACAGCACAGACTAAAACTTTTCCACAGGTTAAAAATAATTGCAGACCCCTGTATTAATGTATCAGAAATTTAACTGACAACAAAAAATGTTTTAGCCTGTAGAAAAATAATTCATGCAACAAACCTGCTTCAAGCACAACGGTTTACAGGTTCATACTTATTAATGCGTCCTTAATTTAGAAATAAGATACCCTTTAGAATTCATTGTGTATTAACCTGAGTGACAGTCCTTTAAGCAGAGCCGGTCAACCCATTAGATGACGTTGGTGGCTGCCTAGGGCAGTTTGGGTAAGTTACCTACACACCGAGGGAGACTCCCCCACCTAGGATTCCATATGGGCCACGACCATTGCTGCCTTTAAGTGTTTGACTAAACTGATTATGTTACCCCATTACTTGGTAATGTGCGTACAGGTTTGCGTGTTATCTTGCAATTTTCCTTCCTCATTGGGCACAACACCAAAGTAATTTGAGAAGCTACACCGGCTGCCTTCATTGTTAATTAAGTGTGCTAGTGAAGGCTCCAAAGCTGCTGAAGTTGCCATTAAAACCTTTGAGTGGGTTAAATTGGGGCTGCAGCTCTTGCCATGGCAAACTGGAAATGCATTTATAATGTAGGCTGTAGAATCCATGAAAAATTAGTATTGAAGTAATTTTAAAATGTTAAAATCAGTTCTTTTGACTATCATTGTACGCACTATTAAAACTGCAACTCATTTGCAACACAATTGAGCAAAATTAGCATTAAAGAAAGTATTTTATTTAAATTTTTTGGAATCAAACATTTACTGATTATGATATTCTTATAATAACATAATCTTAATAGAAAACTTATGTCCAAACTGTTTAGCTTTAAACATTCTTAAAATTTAGTTTTACCTTTGAAAAATTAACAGCAACAGATGTATACAAAAATAAATTACTATCAGATAAGCAGCAGCTAGCTGACATGCAGACATCAAAGGGAATAAAAGGAGTAGCTCATGTCTGAACCTATGATATTCATAAGAAAGTGACAACCAAACATTATCCTGTGGCTTTGACATTGGACGGATGTTGAGCTTTCTTCTTTGAATCAAGGTTTCTAGTTAAAATATTTGCTCATTGAACTTGTACTTCACCATATCATCATATCAACATAAACTGTATCATGGTCATCGAACTGTACACAAAGAATACTATATACGCATCAGAAGTAATGTATAGTAAAGCAGATTGGATCATTGTAATGAGAGTTAAAAATGTATTTACCAATGGGCTTTTAGCATGCCCTATTCAGTATTGGTTTGTAACTGTCAAAATTGAGTTCCACTTTTTGCACAATGCTACCTAGATGGGCACCCCATATTTGAATATTGTAAAATCTAATTACTGTGATTTTTGTCCTATAAAATATACAATGATTAAGAACTGATAAGTAGGGTAATAGGTAAGGGATTTAAAAACAAAAATAAGAGGTGAAGTATTGAGCCATATTAAGATCAAATGCTACACTCTGGGTTAAGTGAAATGGGTATTGTAAAACCATATTTTTATGAATACTTAATATTGCTTATGGTGGCATCATGATTCTAAGAAACTATGGTAGAGCAGGCATTGGCAAATCACCTAAAAAATACTAAAATTGGTAACTCTAGTTGTTGAAATTGCCTTCACTGAGAAATGTGGACATATTTCAGTTGATACAATCAAAAATGGTAATCAAGATGATTTGTCTTTTCACTTAATGATAAATATATTTAGACTTTTCTCAATGTTTTCATGCTGTTTTAAAAATGTCATACTGGACTATTTGTTTACAGTTTTATTTTTCTGTAGCATGTGTTGATCCTAAAACCTCACACAGAGTAACTGAGAAAAGTGCTTTTGCTGCCTGTGGTTTATACACTGGTGTTGTCTTCCTGTGTACATTCTGCAGTGCAAAGACACAGAGTATGAACTGTTTATCTTATCAAAATATATTTTGATGACAGTGTAAAGTTCAGACCGCTCTGTCCTTGAACATTTTAACAGTGGGCAAATCGGAGCAAGGCCCATTTGACTCTCTGCTGTTAGATAAAACATAACATGATGTTTAAATGCAGTACTTTTTATGCAAGTAAAGATTCATTGACTTTCACATAACATTAAATAGGTATGCCACATTGAATGACTACCTACAGTACACCTTTTGGTACAGCTATGCATGATATAGATCTTAAACATGTGAAGAATGTAGCTTTAGTCAGACTGGTCAACAGGAGCACAAACTGCAAACTAAACTCCTCCCCAACGAAAACTATATCTTACAGAACAAAGCAGTTACAAGCTTTTTTTTTAGTATAAAGAGGTTTTTGTTCCAGTGAGTTACAAAGAAGGCTATTCCTTTTTCTCACTGTTTTTTTGTTAGTTTACTTATTTTGTAGAAGCAGGAACAGAGTCTAAACACAAGCATAACTCCTAGCTGTAGTGCATTTGTAGGAATCTACTGAGTTATATTTTTTTTTTGTGCATTTGCATTGATGAAATATCCCTTCCACTGGGGGAATGAAAGAACTGCTGCATCTAATGAATTACAGCTGGCCTTTTAATAATGAAAACAGTGCTTATTGGCATGTCCTTAATGCCTTCTACTGGTGAAGCTGAGATCTGTGTGATTCCAGCATACTGCACAAATTCTTTTTTTAATAATGGTAGAGAATTAAAATGAGGAAAACCCCTCATGGGGTTAATCAAGTTGGAAAGCTTCATATCTTATTACATCTAAAGGCAGAACATATAAAGGCATAACTTTGTGTTTGTGTGGCTTACATCATAAAAGGAGGTTTGTTCAAAATAATGGTTTTAAAAAGAGTGTCTTTCCATTCATATTGGTCCTCTTTACATTCATTAAGGCTTTGGACATAAAACCATGAAATAGCCACGATTCAGCCAGTACTCTGGGACTTTTAGTATTGGCTTTGAATTTTACATGCACTGAGTCCCATTTAAATGTGTTTCCGGTTGAACTTGTATGTGTATAAATCAGAGACTGTGGATCCTTTCTTCTGACAACATTGTGTTGGTCTCGTATACATATTGTGAGCATGAACCACATGGTATGCCGTTAACCACGTTCCGTGCCTGCTGCCAATTCCTGCTTTTAGCATTAAAAAGGACTATGCGCAGTGTGTTGCAGGATTGTGTGCTATTTTGATGTCTGATTTGGAAAGGATATATATGTGCTGTATCTTCTGATACCTGTGATTGATTATAAGGAAGTGTGTGCCAGGTGGGATGGGGGGGTCAGGTTAGAGTCAATTTTTTGCTGGGGTCTCCTATATAAGCATTGTTTGATGAATGTTTTTGAGTAGCAATTTCATGTGAATAGTTGGAAAAAATAGCATCTTTAATGCTTTTTAGCCTTCTTGGTATTACAATGGGTGTGAACTCTTCTGAACAGTGTCTTAATACAGCTCAGTTTATGCAATGATAGGTGATTGCTAACAAAGTGTAATATTCTGTCTGCATAACATTTCTTACGATAAACATCTGTAATCAGGGTGGCGTCGTTACCTCTTTCAATGGAGATATCCAGGAAATCGATGCATTATTTAATTTTCCATAGTGAACTGGATTGCAGGGAATATTGCGTTGATGTGGTCGTGGTAATCATTCAGCTGGTCAATTTTTAATATGACGAATGTGTCATCAACATAGCGTATCCAAAGTTTAAATATGAACTGAGTTTGAGTAAGATAAGGATAAGTACGTTTTTTGCTTTGTTTTGATTTTGATGTCTAGCATCAGGACCTGAAAAAATTCACTTAGACATTTTGGAGATAATTAACAATTTTTTATTAAAAATCAAGTCTACCTTCTCTTTTTCCAGTGAGTGACTTCTGAAAAAGAAATACCAGGCACAACCTCAAGTGTGAGAAAGTTGTCAGCATCTTTAAAACACATTTTGGCAAGATAAAATATACTTGTCTTTGTGGTAAAATAATTTCATTAACTACTCTTGCTTTAAAACTGATCCTATTTATTAACTTAGGTTTGCTTTTGATTTAATCTATCAATTTAAAGAATGGAGTGTACTGTGTATAAGATTTTAGAAATTTGCAACTGCAGTATGTGAGCTTCTTTGTCTTTAGGATATACCAATATATTTTTTACATTTAAAGGCAGTGTACTTGCAGTGCTGTATTTTAGACATGAATCTGCCAATTATGAGCACCTAAATTAGAGGTTGATCTTGGTTTCATCTGTCCAAAGAATGTTTTCCAGAACTGTGCTGGCTTTTTTAGATGTTCTTTAGCAAAATCCATTCTAGCCTTTCTATTCTTGAGGCTTATGAGTGGCTTTCACCTTGCAGTGCACCCTCTGTATTTACTTTCATGCAGTCTTCTCTTTATGGTAGACTTGGATATCGATACGCCTACCCCCTGGAGAGTGTTGTTCACTTGGTTGGCTGTTGTGAAGGGGTTTCTCTTCACCACGGAAATGATTCTGTGTCTTCCATGGACGTCCAGGTCTTTTTGCGTTGCTGAGTTCACCAGTGCTTGCTTTCTTTCTCAGGATGTACCAAACTGTAGATTTTGCCACTCGTAATATTGTAGTAATTTCTCAGATGGGTTTTTTTCTGTTTTCGCAGCTTAAGGATGGCTTCTTTCACCTGCATGGTCCTTTGACCGCATGTTGTCTGTACACAGCAAAATCTTCTACATGCAAGCACCACACCTCAAATCAACTCCAGGCCTTTTATCTGCTTAATTGATAATGACATAACGGTGGACTTGCCCACACCTGCCCATGAAATAGCCTTTGAGTCAATTGTCCAATTACTTTTGAGCTCCTGAAATGAAGGGATTGTGTTAAAAATGCTTTAGTTGCCTCACACTTTTATGCAATCTTTTTGTTCAACCCACTGAATTAAAGCTCAAAGTCTGCACTTCAACTGCATCTGAGTTGTTTCATTTAAAATCCATTGTGGTAATGTACAGAACCAAAATTAAAAAAAAAGTTGTCTCTTTCCAAATATTTATGGACCTAACTGTATGTGGCTGACAATGAAGTGGTGCTCCAAGACCTAAAGCCAGCCTTCCTTTGTGGATTCCTGCTTGATGTTTTGATTTGCAAATATCAGGGGTGACCATTTCCAAACATATTTCCTGCTCTTGTTAATACCTGTGGACACATACCTGAAACTTCATATGTAACTCAGGAAGGATGCACATCCTACTATCTCTTAGTATTTATCTTCAAGCAGGACAATATGTTTTCCTCAGCCTACATGCTAGCAGTATCACCCCTTCAAAGGTTTTCCTTTGCAGAGTTTACCTTTAAGTTTCTAAGACATCACAAGGGCAGTTTAGTCTGTGGAAGTACTTGTGTGAAATCTTATTGTAATTTGTATGTGTGTTTTTTTTTTTTATTGTTGTGTAGTGTATGTACATGCATATCTATGACTGTATATATAAAATCTGTTTATTTAATATTTATACTCTTTACTGCAGTGCTAGAAAGTTTGTGAATCCTTTAGAAATTTCTCTGTTGCTACATAAATATGGCTTAAAATCGTAAGTCCTAAAACTAGAGAGAACCTAATTAAATTAATGACACAAAAACATTATACTTGTTCATTTATTTATTGAGAAAAATAATCTAATGTTACATGTTTGTGTTTTTAAAAAAATGTGATTCTTTGCTTTCAGTAAATGGCGTGACCCTCTTGTGCAGAAATAACTTCAGTAAACGTTTCCAGTAACCTTTGATCTACTCTGCTCATTGGCTTGATGGAATTTCAACCAATATTGCCTTCCTGAACTGCTTCAGCTCAGAGATGTTGATGGGCTTCTTTGACTGAACCTTTTTACATCATTGTTGTTCAGTGTTCCCCAGAGTGGGAATTCATGATACGAGAGAGGCATTTAGATCCTTAGATGTTACTATGGGGTTCTTTATGATCTCCCGGAATATTACATTCCCTTGGAGTGATCTTTGTTGGCCAGCTACTCCTGGGAAGAGTAACAATGGTACTGAATCTCCTCCAAGTGTACACAACCTGCCTGCCTGCATGTCCAAACTCTTTAGAAATGTTTTTTAACCTTTTCCAGACTAGTGAACATTAACATCTTTTTTTTTTTCCTGAGCTCCTCAGAAATCTCCTGTGATCGAGGACTGTCACACTTCCATAAACCTGTGAGGTGAAGTTAAGAGTTTGATAGTGAAGACCCAGATTTATGTTCTTTAAATAGGACAGGGCCACTCACACTCAAACCTGATTGTTATCCCATTGATTAAAACACCCGGCTCTAAGTTTCTCTTTATATCGAACCTCTCCGATTATCAGTTACATACTTTTGCAAATGCGTAACATTGGGTCATTTTCCTCAAAAAATAAATGAACAAGTATGGTTTTGCGTCTTTTGTTTAATTGGGTTCTCTTTAGTAGTTTTAGGATTTGTGTAAAAATCTGATCTTGTTTTAGGCCATATTTAATAATAATAATAATAATAATAATGCTGCATTTTATTTATAAAGCACTCCTGTCATGTTTAAAGAACTTTACAGAAATTTAAAATGAACAGTAGGGTAATATGCAGAATTATTAACAAATAATATCCATATAAAACACTAAATAAACATAAATACTGTACAGGAAACAAAAGTCATAGAATTAGACTAAGAGACCATAAACCAGAATGAAAAATATACAAAATACTACAAGAAACCTTGAACAAATAAAATAATTGGTGATTCAAATGCAAATAATCCTGAGCACTTGGACAGGGAGGGTAAACTGAAATAAGGGTCAGAATATCAGGGTACATTAAATATCCTTGTGAACAAATTAGTTTTTAGGTGTTTTTTTTTTTTTTAAATGAATTGAGTCAGCTAAACACATATTTTTAGGTAAGTCATTCCAAAGCCTGGGCACAAAAGACCTTGAAGGCTTTTTCACCAATAGAGCACAGGTTAGTTTATGGCACAACAAGATTGCCAGGGTCAGTGGACCTTAGTGGGCAAACAGGAACATTGTAATGGAGGAAGTTACTGATGTAGCCCAGTATAAGGCCATTTAAAGGTTTATATATTAGTAGTAGAATTTTATATTCATTCCCCTATTAGACACAGGTAGACAGTGAAGATGTAGCAGGATGGATGTTGTGTGCTTGCTGTTTTGATTCTGTGTAAGGACTCTTGCAGCAGAGTTTTGAAACAGCTGGAGCTGTGATAACAGATTAGAAGTTGTACCTGCCAGGAGGTAGTTACAGTAGTCAGTGTGGGATGTAATAAAATCATGGACAAATTTGTCAGAACCACAAAAGGAGAGAAATGAGCGAACACAGGATCTTTATGGAGGTGGAAATAAAAAAAAGTTTCGTTAATGTGCTTTATGTGGGTAGAGTACGATTAGGAAGAATCAAAAATGACACCAACATTCCTCATGATAGAAGAAGCTCTGATGATGTCATCATCAAGAGTGACTGAGAAGGATCTTATTTTTTTTAACTGAGCTTTAGTGCTAATATGACTTTAATTTTGAAGTTTAATTTTAAAAGGTTATGTTCCATGCAGGATTTAATTTCTCTGAAGCAAGTTGTGAGGTGAAAAAAAAAACTCTTGAGGAACTTTCACTTTTAACACTGAAATGGATCTGAGTATCTTCTACATAAAAATGATAACCTTTTCCAAAGCTACAAATAATATGGCCAAGGGCAAGCTTGTAGATACAGAACAGCAGAGGAACGAGGACAGAGCCTTGAGGGACTCCTTATGTGACTGGCACTGAGCTGGGCCTGCTATTGCAAAGACTAATTCTTTCCTGTCAGTCAGATAGGACTTAACCAATTTGGGAGAAATGCCAGAGCTTCCCAGAGTTTTCTCAGTTCTGGATAGTAGAATATCATATTTGACAATATCAACTGCTGCACTAAGGTCAAACAAAATTAATATGCTGGTCTGCCCAGAGTCTGCTGCCATAAGCAAATCATTAGCTATACAAGCTATGCTTGGAACTCAAACTTAAAGGGGTCCTTCAGTTTATTACAACTTAAGTAACTAATGAGTTGGGAGGACACAGCACACTGAAGAACTTTAGACAGAAAAGGTTAATGAGAGAGAGGTCAAAAATTATTAAAACATCATGAGCAGGCGTTTTTTAACTTTGGGGGTTACTGAAGCAATTTTCAAAGTAGGTGGCACAGAGCCATTGTCACAAAGTGTATTTTTTATTGCCATAACAGTTGGTATTAATGGCATGAAGGCAGGGCTTGGCAAGTGTGATAAGGATAGGGTTCTGTACACAAGTTGTAGGCATCATTTTACAAAGCAGGTCATTAATAAATGTAGAAGAAGGTGGTGAAAATTTTGGAAAGGAGCTGGATGGAGAGAGAACACTTGGGAAATACAAATGGAGGATTAACTTGTATTTGTTGAATTATTTATGTTTTTAATTTTATCACAGAAAAAATGAAGGAATATTTCACAGTGTTTAGTGGAAGAGGTGATAGGGCCAGATGCAGGTTGAAATAATTTTATTAATCACAGAGAACAAAACCCTTGGGTTGTCATGGCCACTTTCTATTATTCTGCCTTAGTATACATTCTTGGCTACAGTTAGTGCATCTCTGTAAGCCCTTTTAATGGTTGGAGAAACCCTGGGCATGCACAGTGAGGCCACTCATGACACTCTCTGAAGACTTCCACCAGCAGCTTTCTTAGATCATCGTGTTGAAATATACTATGGAGCTGAAGTCTTAAAGGAGTCCTTGCTATGTTTTAAAGAAGCTGTTTTATCGTGGTCTGGAACCCCTGCAGATTTTTTTTTTTTCTCAAGCCGTCTGGATTTTTTTTTTCTGTCCTCTGTGGCCATCGGACCTTATATTTATTCTATGTTAATTAATGTTCCCTAATTTTAATTCTTATTTATTTTGTCTTTTTTTCTCTTTCTTCATCATGTAAAGCCCTTTGAGCTATATTCTTTGTATGAAAATGTGCTATATAAATAAACGTTGTCGTTGTTGTTGTAGTTCTGGCTAGAGGGCTGTTATAGTGACCAACAGGGCTATTTAATGTGTATGGAAATGGGCAAGACAGAAAATCATAAAGAACAGGTCCAGAAAGGATAAAGGGACATCCTGTATATTTTAAGGTTTCTGTTAGAAATTTTACTTTTACAGTTAAGAGGAAGAAGCACTAAAACATTGAAAAACAACTACAGTACTTTGTTAAAGTCACCTACAAAAACTAACTGAGAAAGAGAACTTAAATGAGTTTGAAGTTCAGTCAAATCATTTAGAAATGATCCATTATATTTTGGAGGATAATCGAGAATAATAAGTAGGATAGGACAAGATTACAGTATCAGTTTTAGAGTCATCAAAAGACAATGGACAGTCAATTGGTATTCTTCTCATGCTTAGTCCAGATCAGTTATAGTAAGTCCTCCATTCTGACCAGATTCACAAGCACAATCTGTGTATTTGTGTATGTATATTAGGGCTAAGGCAATGTTCAAGGATGTCATCCATTGGTAATTGAGTGAGTTTATTTATTTATTATTATTATTATTTTTTTTTACAAGAAAGCTTTCAGTGTTATTCGAAGCAGGACATTTGTGAAATTCCTGTGGTATGTATCAAGGCCTTTTTTTTTCTAGAGTGGATAGAGGGACGGAGTAGCTAAAGAATAATATAGTGATAGAGGACTGACCAAGTTATTCCTTACACACACTGCTGTGAATTTCTAATTTTCGGCACAACTTGGTAAATAAAGATGACTTTTGTCTTTTTTGATCAGTCATTCTAATTTGTTTATAGGCATATGTAACAGGGCTCATACATAGACTATAGACCTGGGAGGCTACCCAGGACCAGGTTACTTTTAACCCTTTACTTTTAGTGTTAGTGTTGAGGGAACAATTCGATCAAATTGAAGTTGTTTCTTTTTGTAAAAATCATGAAACTATACCATTAAGCGACTAGTTAAATTCAGCCCATTAAGACAGGAAGAATAGTGTTTAATATATAAAAAAGTTTACCAGTGAAAGGAATGCCCTTTGGCTGACAAGAGGCGTTCTAATCGTCACTTTGCACACAAAGTTTGAATGGGAAGAGTTGCAGGTGTATTTATGACACTGCACCATTCACAGAGTCCGAGTGCTCATACTTTCTTGCTATAGTGCATCCTGAACTTTTAAAAGTACATGACCCCTTGCTTCCCTGCACAGGTGATGGTATAGTACTTGGCAATGTTTTGAAATGTCAATGTGACAATGTGATCTTTAATGCTTCATACAGCCCTAGTTTCTATATACAGGCTAAATCTTAGACTCCACAAAATATTGTTAGGACTGGAGTTTCTACCAGAGCAGAAATGGTGTGAATCTTCCATATTCTTCATAAATACTTCACTGTCCAGGCCAGGCCTCCTTTGCCTGTATGGAAGAAACCTCATCTTGATTAGTTTAAATCCACCTGCACTGGCCTGCCTCAGGCCCAAAAGGGTTTAAAGCCTCCAAAATAAACTTAAATGTCTCAAAATATAACCAAAAGCACCACAAAGAAAAGGATCATCAATCTTATATTTAAAGGGCAAACAATCTTTAAAAATTAAAGATTTATTAAAAAAAAACTCAAAAAAAGAAAGACAGGTTTAAAAAGCAAAAAGAGACACAAAGGAGTTGCCTAAAAGGCAGTCAAAGCAAGCAAAGTCCCAATATTAAATACAAACACCAGAATCCTTAAATAGAGCAGAAAAAAAGTTAGCAAGTCCAAGACAGAAAATACAATAAAATACAAAATAAATGCCACTATAAATAATCAATGATTCCCATTCCTATGTATTTTTCAGTCAGTTTAAATAACCTTAAGGAGGGCCCAGGGAGTGGTGATATCAGGATGGCACCACATATTGGTGCTCCACCCACAAAGAACATGTAACAACAGAATATTTAAAGACAACATAGTTACAGTATGACATCACATTAGAACCAATAGAAATAGAAAAGATATTAAACATAATCATTCAAAATTGACAAAAACAACAAAAGCTGCTATCTGATATGACAAATGGTCAACTTTTACAGTGCCTACATCTGATCAAACTCTGGATGTTGTATTAATTAAAGACTGAAGGCTTTGTTCTGAACATCCATTCCAAAACTGTTATATACAGTAAATGCCCACAGTTGTTGGCTGTTTAAACTTAACTTTCCTATCCATTATATTCCAGATCAGCTTAATGGGGTTATGGTAAGGTGTTTCTGCATATAACAACATCATGTAACACCATCCATTTCAACTTTCCTTCATATTTCTTCTTCTGCAAATAGTTCTGACAGTGCTAGGATGTATATGTAGTTTCATTATCCTTTGGCAGCACAAATGACTGCCCAGTACATATTACGACATAGAGTATGGCATGCCACTGGAGAATACTGTGGTAGCTTCTTTCATTTAGGATTTCAGTCACACAGCGTTGTAACCAACTTTAGAACCAGCAAAAACTTTGTCAACATACACATCTCTTGTACTGTTTTAGAACTGTTTCATTTTATAAATGGGAAGTCGGAACTGTAATGCAAAATGCCTGGGAACATTAACAGCAAACATTCTATTAATCTCTTTAATGGGAAAATTGATAAGTTAAAGGCCCAGATTTCAAAGTGATTTTACAAGCTTTATATTGCAATGTCAAATCCTATCTCTCCTTGTGCATACTGTCCTAGGAATTAAAATTTTAGAACAGAAAATTGTAACTTTAGTTTTTGTAATGAAATCTGCTACTTGTCCTTGAATCCCAAGACCAATACAATTAAGGAAATATTCAATTGCTTTTCTGCTAGGGTTCACTGTTCACATTTAAATAGATGGTTAATGACTGGCATAGTTTCTAATGCACCAATTGTTAGCTTTCAAACGATTATTTGATTTTGTTTAAAGTCATTCGGTGGACTTCTGTTTGTGAAAGTGTTGACAACCAATGGGCACTCGGGTGGAAATAAAATGCGTACAATGTGAACACAAAGGTAGAAGAAAAATGTTTTTTTGGACCGTGCAAACAAAGGAGATGCTCATCTGTCCGATGTCTCTGAGGAAAAAGAATGACAGTTTCAGACTGTGGCAGAACTTACTATGCCTGAAAACAATGACACAGTCACTGTCCCTGTCCACATGTTGATTGGCTTTCAGAATGCAGCAAATGTGCAATACTTGGGTAATGCTAAGGGGTGCTGCCAAGTCGTGAGAAAAATATATAATGTGTCTTCCTCCTGCAGTAGTTAGTCGTGTAATCCAATATCTTCAAACCAAAAAAATCCTTAAGTCGACGTAGTTAAGTCTGACATGTTCTACTACTCAAAGTAATTTAGTGTTCCATCAGCTGTACACAGTACAAGCTGTTTGAAGAGTTTCATTGTGACTGTTGTGTTAATCACCACATAAAAACAGTACTGGCTTGTATTGTGATTGACATTTTAACGTTTTGTGATAAAGGAAATGCTACAGTTATGTTGTAAACCTTCAGTGTAGCCTTTGACACAACTGATGACTCTTTTCTGTTCCACAAGCTAGAAAATGACATTGTGCTCTAAACCAGGCAAGTCATTTTCCATATGTAATAATATGTACAGAAATGTGATGATAATACTCTATTATTGTGTTCTGAAGTTAGAAATAGTGTCCTTTAAAGCTCAGTACTAAGACTGTTATTGTTTCATTTTACATGCTGTCATTGGAAGATACAGTATGTTTAAAAATTCATATTCATATGATGCTCAGCAAGAGCTTTTTTCCAGACTTAATGACATTTATTCTGTTGTATCCTTAGATAATTTTGCCAACACGTTAATGATTGGATGAGAGATAACTACTTGACTTTGAATACATAAAACAGGAATGTTATCAGTTGCTGGGAATAATATAGACCACAAAGGGTCCTTGCCTTTCTCATTCTGTAGACCTAAACATTATTTTTACTGAGTCAGCATGCAATTTAGATGTTAAATTTGATACTAGTCTGTCTTTTACCTTTCAAATTACAACAATATATAAAACCTGCTGTTATTTTCAAAGTGTGGAGTATATAATGAAGTTAATCCATGAAGGCTTGCATAGTATAATTATTTACTGCAATACATTGTTCACTGGCTGTTCAGATCATTTTTTCAGTTAATTTAAAATGCTGTTTCAAGGATAATTCCTAGAGGTACAACCATATAACTTTCATTTTTATGTCTTATATGTAGTTTCCATTTCAGTTCAGGGATGATTTTAAATTTACAAATTTAAATTTTAACTTTTTAAGTATATATCTTTAAATAGCCTAGACCCTTCTTACTTACACGAACTTATCAATGCATATACCAGAGTTTATATTAGGATCTTGAGGTTCTTGGCTATTAAAGAATACAAGAACAACAAGAATTACTAGAACAGCGTGGGGGTGGAGTTGAGCTTTTAGCTGTAGGGTGCCAAAGTTATGCAATGAGCTCACTGCTAGTATTTCACTATTTAAATCACGGCTAAAGACTCGTTACTTTAGTCTAACATTACCTCATTACTGCTGTTAATTAGATTTTCATGTTGAAATTCTTGTCTGTTTGTCTTTTGCATAAAATATGAGAGTGACGGTCATTATAAACTGATACAGGCTTATTCTATTTCTTTCTTCAATATCTTGCATGTGACCAGAGATACTGAGGGTCTTGAAATCCAAAAAAAAGTATTTCATGCACAGGATGTGCAAATAATATTGTCGAATGCCCAGGGGTGTGCAAGGGCCTATGGGCCTAGGTGTGACTTTATCTATTAAAACTGATCACGGACAACCCCTACCAAGGATGTATTTTCCAAATCCTGTTGAGTGAAGCTTTTGCTCTCCTCTGCTGTCGTCAGGCCATAATAATCATAATGTTAAAGGGTTTGTATTTTCATGACTTATATTAATTGAAATTGAAAATTTTTCAGTTTTAACTATATGTTTAGCTTAACTTGTGAGTTCCTGTATGTAAACAATGTATTATTCTAATATTTTTGTCATTGCTTTATTATTGAACACCTGTGCAAGTACTTAGTGCCATTACTATATAAACAAATTGATAGTGAAATTATCTAGAATGATCAGCAGTCACAAATATTTGCTTATTTTTTTCTCACTAGATTGAGATGTCACAGTTGCAGCGATGTTACCAAGCACTAGCTTCACAGATCAACCTGATCCTTTTGAAGAGGCTGTGGTATGTCATGCTGGAGCAGTTCTTGATGAAGTACTTGTGGAGTGCTTCAGGACTGGTAATGGTGGCTGTACCTATTATTACTGCCATTGGGTATTCTGAGTATGGTAAGCACATCGGTGTTTCTAATTCATTAGGCTGTCTAGTGTTTAGCTAGAAGCACATGCTCATGAGCAGAGGCTAGTTGTAATGAAAAAAACTAATCTGAATAACACACAAGAAATAGTCTTTCAGGTGCAACATACTTGAGAAGCTTACACAGCCTGAGGGATGTTGTTATAATAGACAAACCTTAATCAATATGTGCTGTGCTTGATGAGCTACCAGGCAAGCTATTCAAAAAGAGTCTAAATATTCACTTGTTTTATTTTATATTATTTGCTTAGCACACCGTGTCACTGAAATCTGATAGTAAAGTCTTCATGCAGTGAGCTTTCACTAATTTGTTTATGCCGCTAAAAAGCTTTTTTAACTTGCTCTATTTCAAAATTTGTGTAAGAAATACTTTGTGTTTGCAGAAATAAACTTCTGATGTAAAAAGTTTACTCAGATGAGTTAAACATTGTGGGAACTGTGTGTTTAAAGAACAAAGTATTTTATGCAATTTTGTCACACAGATAATGTTAATAAGCAAGCAAATCTGTAAAACACAGTTTGACTCTTGGTTCAGATTAATGTTTCATTTCAATCAACCTATCTATAAAAGGAAATATGTGATGCTGAATATCTTTTGTCAATGCATACATGCAAAGAATATGTATTTTTATCTTTTTGATATGAGGTTATGGAACTTTATTTTAACATGGCCAGATTCATACTTCACCTTGCAGTGACCTTCAGCTGGGCAAAGCTAAACTTCAAGTTTGCAAGCTAACAAGTAAAAGTACTTCTAGTTTGCACTGTTCCAGCAGTGTCACATACTTTCCTGTCTATTTTTTGTCCAAATATTTATTTTATGTTTACTCAATATGCATGTAACTTTTAAACAAAGAACATAATATAAGCATTTAATGGTCTGCTGGCAAATTGTAGATTACCACCTGCACCTTAAACTAGTGCGTCCAGTGTAGTTGATCTAGACCTGGAGTTCTCAAAGTCAGTCCTGGGGACCCTCTCTGGCTGCAGGTTTTTGTTCTAACCAGCTTCTGTTTTTAATTGGACTCCTGGGCTAATTAAGTGAACTGTTATTTCCCAGATTCTGTGTTTGGGAACAATATAGAAATTAGAAAACTAAGTTTAGTAAAAAAAAAAAAAAAATCTAAAATGTACTAAGTGGTTATACCGGAATAATGTATTTTTTTTTTCTTTTTAATAATATTTTCATCTTGATGTTCAATCTGTTTTTCCAGGTGTTCTAATTGTTTAATTAATCCATTGTTTTCTGATTAATGGGTCTGACGCTAAAGTAGTTGCAGCCTTTAATGATTCAATGTCATTTGCCTGGGTGTCTGCTTTGCTCGTTTTTAATCGTCATTATTAAGATAAAATGAAGGGAGCAAACTACACAGAGAAAGGGCAAAATATAATGAAAGCAACAAAAGTGAGTTAAGCACTTTAATCTATAGCAAAAATGGGAATATTTCTTATATATATATCTATATATGTCTTATAAATGTAAAAATCATGCGTCTGTGCTTTCTTAATGTAGAGTAAGAGAAGATAAAAAAATCAGCTAATTAATTGATCAGTGTTATCAGTTGTCTCTAATCATGAATCTGGTTGAAGCAAAAACCTGAAGCCACAGTGGGCCCCCAGGACCGACTTTGAGAACCCTTGATCTGGAGAATGAAGACAGTATTGGAATGTACTTTTTCTGGTTGTACTAGAAGGAGAGGTCAAGATAAAAAAAAGTGTGGCATGTGCTGTAAAACAAACCTCTGTGGATTACTGTGATGCTGTTATTAAAGCAGTTTGTCAGTTTTGATTATAAAGAGCTGTTTTTCCAGTGACATGTACCAAAGCATAGATTCTCAACATTTGTTGTTGGAGAGGATGCTAAGAGAATTTGGATATCCAGTTAATATCACATCTTTCAAAAGGGTCTTTCTTTCATAGTGTACTATAATTCAAGGCCAGTAGTCAGTTAGGCTAGTATGGCAGTGCTGTTCCCCAACACCAAAAATTATGTCCTTTGTCAACTTTTATTTGAAGCCAAGGACATCATTTGTTAACAATTGTTTTATTAATGACTGTTTTATGTGCTGATTTTCTGTATGTTTTGCTTTGTTATTGCTTATTATGGAATTGCAGCATTTTTAGTGTTTTTGTGATTAATGCTGTTTAACCACTCACAGTATATACTTACTGTTATAGTTATATTTATTTTAGTCACTTTAAGCAAGCATCTGTCCGTAGGGTATGGGTTGTAAAAAAAGTCATGCTGATTGCACTAAGCAGAATACCTGTCAGATATTTTTCACTGATCAGTTTAGTGTCCATTTCAGTTTAATTTATTCTTTTTAAGCACAGCTCCAGATATGAGTCTAGTGTGCTTTATAATAATTAAAATATGAAAAACACAAAACATAATACAGAAACATAAAAAGAGAAATATTGTGTAGTATAAGCAAAAAAAGATACACTGATGTGTGTGTTTATGTATATATATATATATATATATATATATATATATATATATATATATATATATATATATATATATATATATATATGGTTACCCATATATAACCGCCGCTTCGCAGCGGTGAAGTACTGCCTTAAATTTATTTCTTTTATTAAGAAGAAAAGTAAACCTTTTTAAACTGAGGGAAAATATACCAATAATTATTTGTTAAGGATCTCTTTGTATACCACGTTGTCAGTTCGGTCCTCCCGTTGTAAAATGACCAAGCTGTGCGTGAGCTTACTCTTGAGCATGAAACGTACAGTTGGCCATTTGAAAAGCAATCTTGCCTCAAATCTTACAGCTTGGATTGCTGCTGTCATAATCGGTTTGAGTTTCATGGTTCGTTTCAATTACGACAGTATTTGCAGGACTTGTTGTGTTGAAGTGACATTCGGCATCTGTCAAGCGTTGTAAGCATACAACCGGTTTCATCGATAACTTCGCATCCAGCTTTTGAGAGTTTCAACATTCATAAACATCAAAGTGTCCACTACTGAAATCGTCACCAGCGAATCTAAGATGTTTAAGAGGCATTGGCGGTTGTCCAAAGGTGTAAAATTTTTGCCCATTTCGGTACACTTCAAAGCGACAACCGAACAATTCAGCGGCAGCCATCAACTCACATGCAGAACCATAGGTGAAGGGCTTCAGCATTTCACTCTTATAGTGCTCCTGTGTAGTATAATTATCTCCTGTACCGTCATCAGTCCACACCTTGAACCTGTCCCAACTATTCAATACATAAGACACAATGTTCCTCCGGATATCAAAAGTGAGCCTGATATGCCCGTGCAATATGTAACACAGAGAATGGAAAAGGCAGGTGCCATCTCTGGGCATGGAAACCACTCGGTAAGTGACAGTTCTTTGATCGATGGTGATCACCTCGATTGACATGTTAATGTGGGTATGGTTGGAACGATAAAGGAAATGGGTACCTGAACAATGTAAAGTAAGTCTAAAATACCTGCACAATAACTATAATCATAATAAACAAACAATAAAACAGCGGAGAAGCCATGGATTAAATAAAAAGTCTGCAGTTATCAGCAGGGAGACGTGAATCCCGTGGTGAAGCAAGGAAGGGAATGAAGAGACCTGAGCGACGAATGGCCTTATATAGGCAGGCAGCCAACAACGTGGGAGGCGTTGGGATGGGGGACCTAATGCCCCCTCACACGGCGACCGAGCTGCAGGCTATGGACGTATATATGTATGTAAGTAGGATTCAGTTAGCATTGGGAACCCGTGTACCAAATTTCTTGAAGATGGGCCCATAAGTAACAAAGTTCAATATGGCGGCCAACAGTGGCGTCATACCACCAAAATAAGTACGTACATCGGTTTCGGTAAGCCCAGGGAAGCCACCTATCAAATTTTGTGAAGATGGGGCCATAAACAAGAAAGTTTAACATGGTGGACATTGTCGACCGTTATGACCGTTATGCGTAGAATTTCGAAATGAAACCTGCTTAACTTTTGTAAGTAAGATGTAAGGAATGAGCCTGCCAAATTTCAGCCTTCTGCCTACACGGGAAGTTGGAGAATTAGTGATGAGTGAGTCAGTGAGTCTTACATTGGAAATTTCAATATGGTGGCCGACAGTGGCGTCATACCACTGAAATAAGTACGTACATTGGTTTCGGTTAGCGCAGGGAAGCCGCCTACCAAGTTTTGTGAAGATGGGGCCATAAATAAGAAAGTTCAACATGGCGGACGTTGTCGACCGTTATGACCGTTACGCGTAGAATTTCAAAATGAAACCTGCTTAACTTTTGTAAGTAAGCTGTAAGGAATGAGCCTGCCAAATTTCAGCCTTTTATCTACACGGGAAGTGTGACAATTAGTGATGAGTCAGTCAGTCAGTCAGTCAGTGAAGGCTTTACCTTTTATTAGTATAGATATATTGTCACAGACGACAGGGGGCGACTTAAGCCTCAAGTGACCTGGAAACAGTTACTTCCGCCACACTTGGCAAGATGGCTGAGGAACCTGCCAGGGACATCCAAAGTGCTTCCGGGGCAAAGGGCAGTACTTCCCCACACCAGAAAGTGCTGTGGAAGATCGTCACCAGCCACCTGGAGCACATCCGGGTGGGAATAAAAGGCGCCGCCTCCCAGCAATCTGGGAGCTAGAGTCGGGAGAGGGAGCAGGACGAAGCACCCAGGAGGAGATTGGCAGCCACAGACTGAGAGAAAGAAGGATTGTTGGGTGATTATTGCTGTTTGCATTGTGTGGTGTTTCGGGACTGTGATTATTTGTGAATGAGTAAACGTGTGACTTTTATAAAGATGTGGTCTCCGACTGGTGGTGTCTGGACAAGTCTCACTATATATACACAGTAATCCCTTCTCGATCGCGGGGGTTGCGTTCCAGACCCCCCCGCAATAGGTGAAAATCCGCGAAGTAGAAACCATATGTTTGTATGGTTATTTTTATATATTTTAAGCCCTTATAAACTCTCCCGCACTGTTTATAAATATTTCCTGCACAGTTATACAGCATAAACCCTTTGTATTCCCTTAGATACTAGGTAAGATTCTTTGAAATTATATATGTAAACACACTTTATATACAGTAAAACCTAAATATTATTTTAAAGATATCGAGTGTCCCTGATATCACATATGTCACAGCCATTACAATAGACAGGCCACCAGCAATAAATACGTACAATGCAAGAAAAATTGTATACAGTAAATGTGTGTACAGTGACACTAAACGTACGTACATGTACTAAGTACTGTAAGTAGAAAATTAATTATAGTTACTCACCAACAATGACACGACGACTTGTCCAATAACCATGAGTTTAGTTTTACTGCACAACAAAGGAGAGCGTTACAGCTCTTCTAAAGGAGCCTCTTCAGGCAACTGTATATCACCGCCGTTGTTCTTCTTCCGGCAGATTTCAATCCAAATCCCTAAAGCAGATTCCATTCAGACTACTGCCGTATTACATCCACTTACAACTCATTTTGCACCCTCGTTAAAAGGACACTGTGGCCATAGATCTTATATTCCTTTCCTACTTTTTAATTAAAAAGAATCATAGCCTCATTGAAGCAGTAGCAGGAGCAGATCGTTTTGAAGCCATAATGAAGGGCTTGATTATGCACAAAGATAAACACAAAAGAGCACAAAAGTTAACTCTTTACACAGCGAAACACGTTGATGCTGAATGAGCAAGACGAGACTTGCTGGTTAACAACGCAATCAGCACACATGAACTTAACTGCGTGCTCTGATTGGTTAGCTTCTCAGCCATCCGCCAATAGCGTCCCTTGTATGAAATCAACTGGGCAAACCAACTGAGGAAGCATGTACAGGAAGTAAAAAGACCCATTGTCCGCAGAACCCGTGAAGCAGCAAAAAATCTGCGTTATATATTTAGTTATGCTTACATATAAAATCCGCGATAGAGTGAAGCCGCGAAAGTCTAAGCGCGATACAGCGAGGGATTAATATATATATAATATTGTGTATATATATATATATATATATATATAATATTGTGTGTATATATATATATATATATATATATATATATAATATTGTAAAAGATAAAGCAAGAGACAAAATAAATAAAGGTTTGGGGTTTTCAACCCTGTATACTGAAGTATAATCCACAATCAGTTTCAAAAACAAGTCAATGTACATGAAATAATGTTCCCAAAGTGCATGACAACCAAAGATGGCGTCGGCGGACATTTTATGGAGGAGGAGCCGGAAGTGGAGGAATGCTGGGAAGGAACCGTGGTGGAAGATGGGATTGATGACGTGATGAGTAGTGGACGGAGGAAGGGCAGAAGTAACGTACTGCGGGAAGCTGTAGGAAGGAGGCTTATGGCGGCGGTGCGTCTTTTTCTGTAAGAAATAAAAGGAGAAAGGTTAGTACCCGCCACTCCCTGCTGGCGTATGTCTTCCAGTATTAAGGTCCGTCTGCGGTCCCCTACTCGCATGCGTGACAATATATATATATATATATATATATATATATATATATATATATATACACACACACACACACACACACACACACACACACAGGGACATTAACTCGAAAGAAGCCCAGAATATTCTGTTGTAACTCCCGTTAGGATGAAGCAATCTGAACCAGAAAAATATGCTATATACCTTGTCACATTCGATGCTGGAAATGGTTTCCGTTTTCTGCCAGACACATTTCAATGCGTTGCTCCATGTTCCTGAATGTATCGGCAAGTGTCTCGGGGAATAGCAGCAATTTCACGTTGGATGTTTTCCTTCAGATCTTCCACAGTATGAGGCTTGTTCCAATGTACTTTTGCATTGAGCATACCCCAAAGGAAGAAGTTACATACAGTTGATTCTGACATCGGCTAAACGAATTGGTGACCCAGTAGGGTTTGCACCATGAAGATGTGCTGCTCATTACTGTACACCACCATCCTGATAAGAAATCACGTGACTGAATGATGGGGTATTGGCGGTATGTAGCCAGAAGTTGCAAACGGAGGTTAAATGTCGCGATGTCTGTCTGGCACCTATTTCATTACTCTAATGCAGGGACATCCTGGCTTGTTCGAAGCTCCATATACTAAGAGCATGTTGCACATTATTTCATTCAGATTGCTTCGTCCTAGCGAGAGTTATTATAGAATATTCATGGCCTCTTTCGAGTGAATCTCCCTATACATATAAATTATTTATATGTGTGTATATTGTATGTGTATATATATATATATATATATATATATATATATATATATATATATATATATATATATATATATATATATATATATATATATATATATATATATATATATATACTGTATATAAATAAATAAACTGCTCAAAAAACACACTTTGAAAACACATCAGATCTCAATGGGAAAAGGAAATCCTCCTGGATATCTATACTGATATAGACTGGGTAAAGGATGCCACATCGTTTGATGGAAATGAAAATGATCAACCTACAGAGCCCTGAATTCAAAGACACCCTAAAATCAGAGTGAAATGAAGATGTGGCAGGCTAGTCCATTTTGCCAAAATTTAATTGCAGCAACTCAAAATGCTTTTCAGCACTTTGTATGGCCCCTGTGTTCTTGTATACATGCCTGACAACATCGGTGCATGCTTCTAATGAGATGACAGATGGTGTTGTGGGGATCTCCTCCCAGATCTGGACCAGGGCATCACTGAGCTCCTGGACAGTCTGAGGTGCAACCTGGTGGCATTGGATGGACCAAAACATAATGTCCCAGAGGTGTTCTATTGGATTTAGGTCAGGAAAGTGTGGTGGCCAGTCAATGGTATCAATTCCTTCATCCTCCAGGAACTGCCTGCATACTCTCACCACATGAGGCCAGGAATTTTCGTGCACCAGGAGCCACTGTACCAGCATAGGGTCTGACAATGGGTCCAAGGATTTCATCCTGATACCTAATGGCAGCCAAGGTGCCTTTGTCAAGCCTGTAGCGGTCTGTGTGACCGCTCCATGGATATGCCTCCCCAGACAATCATTAACCCACCACCAAACTGCTCATGCTGAGTGATGTTACAGGCAGCATAATGTTCTCCATGGCTTCTCCAGACCCTTTCACTTCTGTCACGTGCTCAGGGTGAACCTGCTCTCATCTGTAAAAGCACAGGATGCACCAGTGGTGCATCTGCCAATTCTGGTATTCTATGGCGAATGCCAATCGAGCTGCATGCTGCTGGGCAGTGAGCTCAGGGCCCATTAGAGGACATGGGGCCCTTGGGTCACCCTCATGAAGTCTTTCTGGTTGTTTGGTCAGAGACATTCACACCAGTGGCCTGCTGGAGGTCATTTTGTAGGGCTCTGGCAGTGCTCATCCTGTTCCTCCTTGCCCAAAGGAGCAGATACTGGTCCTGCTGATGGGTTATGGACCTTCTATGGCCCTCTCCAGCTCTCCTAGAGTAACTGCTTGTCTCCTAGAATCTCCTCCATGCCTTTGAGACTGTGCAGGGAGACACAGCAAACCTTCTGGCAATGACACGTATTGATGTGCCATCCTGGAGAAGTTGGACTACCTGTGCAACCTCTGTAGGGTCCAGGTATCACCTCGTGCTACCAGTAGTGACACTGACTGTAGCCAAATGCAAAACTAGTGAAGAAACAGTCAGAAAAGATGAGGAGGGAAAAATGTCAGTGGCCTCCACCTGTTAAACCATTCCTGTTTTGGGGGTCATCTCATTGTTGCCCCTCTAGTGCATCTGTTGTTAATTTCATTAACACCACAGCAGCTGAAACTGATTAACAACCCCCTCTGCTACTTAACTGACCAGATTAATATCCCATAAGTTTCATTGACTTTATGCTATACTCTGATTAAAAAGTGTTCCTTTAATTCTTTTTTTTATGACACACCTAAGCCATCACTGGTGCAGAAAGTTGGTTATAGAAGTTATATAATAAGTTAAACTAGCCAACCCGCGGCGTACCATACGCCGCATAATCAGGCCAGTTTTTTAATGATTTTTAAGCACAGGGAGAAAATGAACATTTAAAAAATCGGAAATGTGATAAATCAGCAAGAAAAGCAACATTGTAACAATGCACGGAACGAACCAACACATAATCGTCTGTGCGGCGCACAGGCGCGGAGAGTGGAACAGGAGGATAGGAGAAGAATCTCCACTCCGCTGCCTCCGTCATGCTAGTCTACTGATTTCTCGTCCAGTATGCACTGCCTGCTCATGTGCCCACCTCCAACTCGTCACTCCAGTCGTTGTCTTTGTACAGTCCAGATGCAGCTGTGACTCACGTAGACATTTCCTTGCTCTGTGTGGTTTTGGCTGCCTTTCTATATATAATCCACCCGACCACGTTGGTAGCAAGTGGGAGGGCGGTGTGTACAAAGTGCAGGAGCATCTAAGAAGACGCATGTTTGTTTCTGGATGCAAATTGTTGTATGTAGCGTGTAAAACAGTTTGCTATGGTGCATGCGGTCGTGCGTTGTAACCGAAAACTCGGTTTTTAAAGACTGGTTACTTCATTGTATATACGACTGTAGGTGAATGAAAAGACAGGGCAACATACAATACAGCGCTTTACACGCTGCATACAGCGATTCACATTCACGACAAATTGTTTTACATGCTGCATACAGCGATTTTTATCCGCGACAAATATGAATCTTCTTAGATGATGCTGTCGCGTCCACCCACGCTCTCGAAGCACACACACTGCCTGGTCATGTGCCTGCTCACAAGAGCAACTAACAGAGACTCGCCCACCAACTGTAAGACCATGGTATACCCCTCGCAAACTGCTCTACACGCCGCATACAGCGATTCACATCTGCGACAAACTGTTTTACACACTGCATACAGCGATTCACAGCCGCGACATGATTTTTCTTAGATGGTCCTGTCGCGTCCACCCTCGCACTCGAAGCATAAACACTGCCTGGTCATGTTCCCAGTCGCAAGAGCAACTGACAGAGACCCGGCCACCGAGTCTAAGACCATGGGAAACCCCTCATAAAACTGTTTTACACGCTGCATACAACGATTCACATCCGCGACAAACAAACTGTTTTACACGCCACATACAGCGATTTACATCCGTGACAAACATGCCTCCTCTTAGATAGTCCTGCCGCATCATGTGGTGCCTCTGTGGGAACCGGTCAGGCACAGAGAAGGTCAGCTGCTGAGAGAGCATCTCGACTGTTGCAGGACCTGCATTAGTGAAGCAGGTGAGACGGTAATGAAACACAGGCACAGGGCTTATTGGTCTTTAAAGACTGCTTACTTCATTGTGTTTTAACCTCAGTTTTAAAGGATTGTTTTAAGGATCCCATGGGATACCCCTCGCAAACTGTTTTACACGCTGCATATAGCGATTCACTTTCGCGAGAAACATGCCTCTATGAACAGGCAGTGTGGCTCAGAGCTCCATGTGGACTCTACGACAGATGAACATAAATTACGCCGTTTTTCCTGTGTTGTCGTGTCCGAGTTGGTGGGCGTGGTTCTGCAAGTTGTCGTCATATCCAATGGTCTTAGAGTTGGTGGGCGTGGCTCCTTCCTGCGTGCACCATGGGCGTCTCACTTGTCGGCGGCTTAGTGAATCCACGCCCCCTTCCGGCGTGCTTTCCATGGTTGTCTTGCCTTAGTGGATTATTTATATAGATGGAGATCACCTGTCTGTAGTCAAGAGGTTTTAGTTGATTGAAGTATAAATACACCTGTACCTGGAATGTCCAATTTGTGGTGAGTCAGTATTGTGTCTTAGCCTACATAATGAAGACAAAAGAACAGTTCAAAGCAACTCAATATAAAAGTGATTGAAAAACACAAGTTGGGGGATGGATACAAGAAAATATCCATTGATTGAATATCGCTCGGAGTCCAGTTAAATAAATCATTAACAAATGGAAAGAGTATAGCACAGCTGTAAATCTGCCTAGAGCCGGCCGTCCACAAAAACAATGATCGTGCAAGAAGACAACTCTCAGGGAAGCCACCAAGATACCTATGATGCAATACAGTAGTTCTGAAGGGGTTACAAGCTATAGTAGCTGAGATTTGTGTGTAAAGCAACTGTTCCCAGGGTCTTCACCAGTTGCAGGTGGATGGGAGAGTGGCAAGTATAAAGCTACTGATAAAAAAAAATGCATATGACCTCTCAGCTAAAGGTTGGATGGAACAAGACACACTGTAAAATTAGCTGGAAGAAGGTTCTATGATTTGATGAGACCAAATTTTGAGTTTTTTGGTCTTTTGACTAAATTATATGGTTTCAAAGAAGAATATGTAAAAAATTGCCATGTCCAGATGTGCTAAACTGATTGGGACCTGTGCACACAGACTCAAGATTGTGATTGCTACCAACGGTGCATCAACAAAATGCAAACGTGAGCGTGAATACTTAGTGTTTTTTTTTGTGGTTTATATTTGTAATTAATTTAGATCTCTGTTTGAGATCTGTTTTCACTTTGACATTAAATAGTTTTTCTGTTGATCAATGGCTACAAAGCCAAATTTAATTCTCTGTGATTCTGTGTTGTATAATAATAAAATATGAAAACCTCCAAGGTGGTGAATTCTTTTCATAGGCACTGCATTTATTCTGTTTTTTGAAACATCAATCATAAATCCCCTCTGTTAATGTAAAACAACAGTTAATTACTAATTTGTGAAGTAGTATTGGGTTTTATTGATAAATATCTCTCTTATCGGCATATTCATCAAATTTAATATGGTGTTTTCAAATTACATCTTCTAAAGGAAAATTGGACATAGAAAAAAAAAAACTGGTCTCCGTACCCCAGTTAACACCATGTTTAATGAGGGATCTATAGTATCTGAAAACTTAAAAGCAATTTTATGGACAAAACCAACTTAGAATAGTGCTTGTTAAGACAACTAACTTATTGGATTAGATAAACTTTATTAATCCCATAGGGAAATTCAGAATGCTGTGATCAGTATTATCAAAAGCAACAGTTAAAAGAATAATAATGGTAGCATTTCCTGTTTTAGATAGGCTTAGAGTATTATTTATCACAGACATTAAAGTAGTTTCTGTACTGCAATGAAAGCCAGATTGAAAACTCTTATAAAAATTGTATAGTTATAGGGTTACAGTTTTCTCAAAAATGTCACCTGTAATTATTAAAAATATTGTAGTCTGTGTCTTATTTTTTTAATGGAGGTAAAACTATGCCAATTCAGTAATGATTTACAGTGTTGTTCCTGTTTACTCTTGGTAGTGCACCTACTGCAAGTGAATTTCTGAATAAGCTAATGTGAGTTAAATCTAAAGGACATACAGTAGTTTTCATTTTGGAAATGAAATTTAAGTTCTCCTGTACTGCCTTTATTGTAAACGTAATTTGAAGATTCTGTTCTATAGTACTACAACCTTTATCAAAGGATGCACACAGAAATTACCTTCAACAATCAAAAAAAAAAAAATATAATATATATATATATATATATATATATATATATATATATATATATATATATATATATATATATATATATATATATATATATATATATATATATATATATATATATATATATATATATATATATATATATATATATATATATATATACTGTATATCGATCCTCCAGCATAGGCACAGGTGGTGGATGAAAGCAAACTGTAGTGTCACAAGCCAGTCCCCTGCTGATACCGTTTCAGACTACAGAACAGCATGAAACTAAAATCTGATCTCAGTTTGTATGTTTTGTAAATTATACAGCGTCATAATTAAATTTTGGGGCACAGGGGCCAAAGCTTGTCTATAACCAGGTTTCCATCCAAGGAGTTTTTGCGAAAAAATATTTCGCGCTTCAAATTTTTTTACCGATATAGCTGATGGAAATGCTAATTATCGATAAAATGTTGTACATGTCGACATAATATTTTTCCATTTAACTTTAGCGCATAAATTCCATATCAATACTTCAGATGTCGCAAAAACTACATTGGAAACACTTTTTGTCTGAAAAAAGGGCTTTAACGCAAATAAATGTGTCACATGATACAGCCAATGCAGTAGCGGATAGGCTGGGTCACCTGCTACTAAAAGGGGTACCTGAACTCCCTCCACATCAACTGTAGCCTGGGGGTGTCTCTCAGGATGTCCTAAATAATACAAAAATCGCAAAGGTAATTTACTGTTCCAGTCGAAATATTTAATAAACCGTGTGTTTCATTATCTAAACATTTTTTTCTTATTATTAAATGGCAGATGTTTTAGAATATATGAGAAATTCTCTCATTAATATTAACTTTAGTTTTTTTTTTTTTATTAAACGTCGTTATTTTGTATTAATTCAAATTTCAGTTTTAATTAAAAACCTTAAGGGAAGCAGGTTACAGTACTAATTTAGTTGTTATCGCACTGAGAAGGGATGTTGAAAGGTAGGCTCATCTGTATAGATCCGATGCTGCAAACACAGCTGCATCATGGGCACTTCCAGGAGTGCCAACGCAAATGTCTCGTATCATGCACCTGTCATCAACAAGGGCCTGGAGAACAATAGATGGCCACCCTTTGCGATTAATGTAATCGCGGTAGCCTTCCGTCGGGGGAAGAATAGGCACATGCGTGCCATCCAGCGCACCGTAAATCTGTGGCACAAGATGCACCAAGGAATTGCGGTACAGTCGGAAGTCTGATATAACGCTGCATTAATTTTTCTTTAATAGCGGTGCACACAGCATATACACATCGATGGATGGTAGTTTTACTGACCCCGAAAGTTTCTCCAACTACTCTACAGTATACTTGGCATAGGTTGCCAGCTTGTAAAGGGCGATGGCAATCCGCTTTTGGGTTGGAACTGGTGGTCGGTAGCAACCTGTGATGGGCACAACATCAGGACTGATGAATCCACACAACATCTCAAACGTCGGCCGTGTCATTCTAAAATGTTGCAGCCAGAGATTTTCTGTGAAGTGTCTCTCCACCACCTCCTCCCAGAAGGTCTTATTCCGTCGTCTCTCCCATACCTGTGGGTTTTAGTCACACTGGGGTACTTTCTTGAGCTCTAGGGCTATCAGACAAGCAACTGCTTCATTCTGCTGTCGTCTTCGGATATTATGTACAATTCCAATTATTTGTGAAACTGAAATAACTGGCAAATTTCAAAAAACTGAATAATCTCTCCATTTTTTTGTTTAGTGGAGGGGGTGTAACGTGGAAAACAAAAGGTAGATAATTTGCGACATACACAAAATTATGTATGGAAACGGCTCAAGGGCAGATTTTTTTTCACGATACAACAAAACTTATGCGACAGTTCGTTTTTTGGGGGGAAGACGTCATCACGCACACCATTTTATCGATAAAAAGCCAGTTGGATGGAAACAGGCTGGAGACAGCAAATTTCACACATTTTTTTTACGTATAGTCGATAACAAAACGTCACAAAAAACTGAATGGAAACTTGGCTTATAGCAATACTGGGTGAAATAAATGGACAGCTCCGGACAGGGTATCACCCTATTTATTCACACACATAGGACCAGTTTGGAACTGCTAATTACAATCCTTTGGGATGTGGGAAAAAACTGGAGTATCCTCAAGTACTATGCAAGCAAACTATGTACTATGTGCAAACTCCACATGGACAACAAATTGCCCCCGTAGTCGCTCAGTTATCCAGTGAACTAAACCTAAATGATAGTGGGTTAAATTAGATTAGACATGCCCCCAAGCCTGATTGTTACCTTCTCAGATGGACCTAAACGTCACTTAAAGAGTGTAATAAATAAAGAGTCTTTCAAAAATAGAAAAGATTTGGGGATCGTCCCCATATATTGTCGTCCAGACAAAGTGAAAATACGGTTGATTCAGAATGACTTTTCAGTACAGAATGAATGAATAACTGTAACAAAATGGCGTTTAAATAACAGATGGGATGATGGGAGAGGAAATGGTTGGCAGGAAGTGACGATTGGAGGCGGCACCACGGAACCAACGTCATCGTGAGTAGACAGGAGTAGTTGAGTGTGGAACCGGAAGTGACGTCATTGGATGGGAACCGGAAGTGACGTCATCGCGGCCATTTTGGAACTGAAAATGGATGGGTTTATTTTTCTTCCAGTTTTCTGTAGGTAGAAAGAGATTCAGGTAAGTACCACGTGATAAACCCTTGTCTCGCGAGATTTCACTCACCTTTGGGCTCTTTGACTGCCTCCAACTCGCACGTGTGTGACAAGAGAAATGTAGCAATGTAAATTTGGCTAAACAAGCAGCACACCATGACTCAATCAAACACAGTTATGAAAGACTGGGAAAAGGTTACAAAGCAATCTCTAAAGCCCTGGTAATCCAGTGAACCACCATAACAGCCATCATCTCCAAATGGAAAAAAATGGAACAGTGGTAAATTTGGCCAGGAATTGCAAACCTAGCGAAATTACTTCAAAAGTTCATAGAAAACTCATTGAGGTTGTCGTAGAGGAACCAAAATGAACATCAATAGAACTGCAGGTACCTCTCAACTCAGTTAATGTCAGTGTTAGTGATTCTACCATTTGAAAGACACAGTGCAAAAATAGTATCCATGAGGGAATTGTAAGGCAGAAACCACTGCTAAATAAGAACATCATAAAGGCTTATCAGACATTTGCCAGAAAAACCCCTTGATTAGGACAGAAAACTTTTGGGATAATGTTCTGTCAAAAGTGAAACTTTTTAGAAGACATGGGTCCTGTTACATCTGGTATAAAGGCAACACAGCATTCCATAATAAGAAGATCACGCCCACAGTCAAACATTGTAGTGCTAGAGTGATGATGTTTCGGCTTCAGGGCCTGGGTGACTTACCATTATTGAGAGAAGCACGAATTCAGCATCTACCAGAAAGTACTGAAGGATAATGTCCGGTCATGAATAACTAAAGCTTGAACACAATTGAGTTAGGACAATGATCTGAAACACAACAGTCTGCCTCTGAATAGCTAAAAAAAAAATAAATACTAAAGTTAGTATTAAATTATTTCACTAATGTTTTTAATTCTGTTGTGGATATGCATGCTACTTTTTAGAAGCTAAGTATAAAAACCAGACATAGTCCTGTACCAGTTAAAGGAAAAAAAAAGCTTAGAAATAAACATTAATTTGTTGTTAGCAAAAGTAAATATGATTTCTATTGTAAAAAGTTACAGATTCAGTTTCTAATCCAGCTAAAATCTCTAAGTGTGTCAACACTACTAAAAATAAGAATTAATTTTCTTTATCAGGCTTTGTGAACCTAGAAGTCTGTTTAGTTGCTGGACATGGTGACGCTGCCTTAACTTTTAGAAGACTGTATTTTTCCATCACATCACCTTTTTAAAGATAGTTTTGCAAAGGTTCACATAAATACTATCCCCTTTAATGCATCTATTACTTCTCCATCTTTTTTTAATGACTACTTGTAGTTTTCCTCCATCCATTTTTATTTTCCAAAATATCTGATTTAAAAGAAGAAGAAATCAGCTGATGCAAATAATCATTTTTTTCTGTCTTTATTCCTGCAATTACCAAAATCCTAATACATGTGCAGTATGTAGTTTAACCATTATTCTGGGTAAAACTCCTAGCCTTTAAAAGTCTGCCACTGTGTAAGGATACAACACATATTGTCTTGGTTTTGTGTTTTTGGTGATTTAAAAATTTTAAATTTAAATGACAATTATCCTATCACCAGGTTACTATGTTTTGCAAACATTAAGGAGTCTTTAGTACATAAAATGTAACTCCATAATAATAGTTACCAGTCTGGTTTCAGAACTGTTTGTAGTAATATCTCTGCCTTCTCTCTCATTGTAAATGATGTTTCAGATTTAGGCAATAGACAGTACAATACAGCTTTTTCATTGATAAAGTATGTCAAAGGCCATTGATAAAGCTAATCTCTCTCTTGTGCTACACAGACCATCAGCTGTTGGTTTAGATGCTTCTGTATGTATAGTGTATTATTTAAGAATTATTTGTCTCAAAGATTTCAGTGTCTAAAAGCAGGTAATATATCATTAGACTTTCAGAAAATAACAAAGGTGTCTAACAGGGCCTAATTTTGATCATGTTTGATTTTTTTATTTATATAAATTATATTTCTTGAAATTATTGTATTAATTGATGATACTTTTTTGTACTATTCATCTCAGTTGGCTGTATAACACCTTCTTTAAATTGTTCAAAGAACACTTCTTACTAGTAGATCTGTGATAAATGTTGAAAAACTAAACATTTGTTTCTCACCTGTAAAAAATAAGGGTGAAATTATGCTGTTTACGCTGAAACAAATCTTTTTTTAGGAAGAAGGTTTTGGAGTCTATTTTTTTTCTGTCCTCAAATATTGTGGCATAATGTATAGACCTGCTTCCACTTCTGAATTTTAAATCCTTGATACTATTTATCAGTCAGTCTTAAGTTTATAATTGGCAATAAATATGATATTTATTACAGTGATTTATACAGAAAATTGGGATGGCTTTCCCTCCAGTTCAAATTGACACTGAGCTTTCTTGTTAAACTGTCCTCATAGCTGGCTACAGTACTTTCATTTTTGTATTACTTGAGCTAGATATTCCTTGTATTTATTCTGACTTGCTTTTAGAGATAGAGATAGTGCTCCATATTCCAAGAATATACTTCAGAAAACTTTGAAAGTGGATGTACTTTTTACATTAGAACATTTTAAGTATGAATTCGGTTGTATTGGCATGTTTTAATTAGTTTTATGTAACTTGTAGTATTTTAACATTTTATGATATCAGTCCTTATATTGTTTTATGTAACTCAGTGTTTCCCTATGTGTGTGTTTCCTGAGATTTAAATAAAGGTTGAAATAAATTCACATGGTGGTAACGTTTTCTTCTGTTATTAATACAATACAGTACAATACAATACAATACAGTTTATTTTTGTATAGCCCAAAATCACACAGGAAGTGCCGCAATGGGCTTTAACAGGCCCTGCCCCCCAGCCTTGACTCTCTGAGAAGACAAGGAAAAACTCCCAATAAAAACCTTGTAGGGAAAAATGGAAGAAACCTCGGGAAAGGCAGTTCAAAGAGAGACCCCTTTCCAGGTAGGTTGGGCGTGCAGTTGGTGTCAAAAGTAGGGGGTCAATACAATACAATATACAGAACAGAACAATTCCTAAAGACAGCATAATAATAAAAATTTTAGAAGTACGGTTTAACAGTAGATGATATGACATAATTAGGTTTGGATATTTTTAGAGTCCTGGAGACCTCATCCATCTAGCTGCCTCCCCATTTGGCCATGCCACGGCTGAAACGTTGCTCCGATGAAAGGACCCCTCTTTCCCATGATTCCTGTGATCCTCCATCAGGGATGACTTTACCATAGGCAGGCAAACAACTTGGCAGGTGGGCCGTGGCACCAATGGCCACATTTGGTTACCGAGAAAAGAAACAGAATAGGTGAGGGTTAGTATTCAAATATAATTATCATGTTACTTATGTTATAGTGCTAATGACTAACAACAGAGATGCAGTATGTACAGTTAATCAGCAGCTCTAGTCAGGATATGCTAAACTGAAGTAGTGAGTCTTCAGCCGGGATTTAAAGGCTGAGACTGAAGGGGCATCTCTTATGGAAGCAGGAAGACCATTCCACAGTTTGGGGGCCCTGTAACTAAAAGCTCAACCTCCCACTGTTATTTTATTAATCCTTGGAATCCTAAGCAGACCGGCATCTTGAGATCTTAATGTGCGCTCAGGTTTGTAAGTCATAAGTTCAGACAAGTAAGCCGGACCTTGGCCATTTAATGCTTTGTATGTTAAAAGGAGGATTTTGAAATCTGCCCTAAACTTAACTGGGAGCCAGTGTAAAGATTTAAGAACTGGGGTTATGTGTTCATATTAATACTGATTATGGACCAGATCTTTGGTCATGTCATAGTGCAGCTTATTTATTGATTCATCCATATGAAGAGGTCTGGTCCTGGCACACATTGACTAGGCGAGAATGAATCCCTGAGGATGTTCTGTAGTATAAGAAATTCAGTGACAGCACAATACTTGATTTTCTGGTTTACCTCATTAATGTTGACTTGGTTCAAGTTAAAAAATACATACTGTATATTATAAACCAGAAATACTAGAAAGTTGTAATTTCATATTGTATCTCAGTACACAGGAGTGAATGTTTTGCATTTTACAAAAGTAGCAGCATAGGAAACTTATTTCCGGTTTAGGCTTAACATTTTTTGATCACCCCTCATATATGGCTGTTTTTAATTTTGTAATGAACTAGATTATTATTGCCATTTATGAATAATCATCTGTAGTATAGTGTTAATGAAAATGTTAGAATAAAATTTTTTAAATGTATTGTGAACGTGTGTGTTTTTTTTTTAACACTACTATTTTGGTATCCCTTTTTAGATGAAATGATTTTATGATGAACACAAAGCTTTAGGAAGAATTTTGTCATTAGTGGCATTTGCTGTTTATTTACATGCACAGGCACAATCTTATTTAAATCAGTTCATATTTTATTCCATCTAAACAATTGTAGGTTTAATGAATATTTAGTTATTCTTTCCAGGTATTTTATGGTTAGGAATACAAAATAAAGTGTGCAGATATATTATAAATGAGAATTATTCCCTTTCAGAGAATATACTTATTCGTCTTGCTATTCTTTTAAGATTCTGAAGAGACCAAACAGGCTGCTTTGGAGATGAAAGAGGAGGACCTGGTCAGTGAAAGAACAGAAGCATTTACTACTGCAAGAAACCTGCTCACTGCTGGAGCTGATGCCACTGAAAGAGTTATGAGTTCATACAAAGAGGTGAGAAAGATGTTTGTCTGGGTACAAATGTTGCACACTTTTACCACATTACTTTAATCAGAATAACATTAGCTGTTTTGCCTGTCTGAGGTGATATGGTCCCTGGAATAGGGAATAGGGCTTGTATTCTTTAGGCAGCTAAGCTACTAATGTGTCATTATTTTAAAGGCCTTTGAATTGAATGAATGAAATATGCCTTTGTTGTTATTCTTCTTTAGGGTGGTCAGATGTTGAAATTAAGTTTGATCCAGTAGTTATCCTTTTGGTAGTTCAAAGCTTTAACAATATATGGATGTGTTAATGGAAAGCCAAAAGGAAAGGGTTCACATCGGTTTTGTTTTATTTTTTCCCAGTTCTTGTCTGCCACCCTGAAATTTTCAACTTTCTTTCAATGCTAAAAGAAACACATGAAGGACAACACTGAAAGTGGATGATGATATGAAAGAAACAGTTAATCTGCTGTGTTGATTCAGTGTTTTAGAAAGAACAGGAAATAAATATTACTGCTTTTGATATTATGTGGGAAAATAGTAATTATCAATTTTCGGTTTTGCTTTTCTTCTTAATTCTTAATAGAATTCTTCTTAATAAACAAAATAATATTTGTTTACTTGTGTAAGATTCAGATTCTGTTACTATATAATAATCCTGAAATCTAATTCTAACTATAAAAGTTACTTCAGATACCATACACATATGCTGCCACCTCGAGAATGTTTTCATATAAGAGACAACTTTATGATTTGTTAGGATAAATATTTAATTTAAATATTTAAGTTTTTAATTTTAAATATTTAAAATTTAAATATTTACTGCTCTATTATCTTCAGTCTGACTGCTTAAATATTTTTGACAAATGGTACTTCTCTTGGTTTCTTAAGTTGTTTTTTTATTTTAATTGTCTACTTCATTTTATAAAGAGGGTGATTGTTTTCTATTTAGAAAAGGCACTGACTGCAGTCACAGTGCAGTAATTCATTCCCCGATGTCCATTCTTCATTAAACCTTCTTGTCCTACTATAACTAAAAAGTTAATTCATCGACACTGATCTCAGTTATTGCCATAAGTGTCAATGATCTTACAATTAGTGATTGAAACAACAAAAAATACTTAATAATTTGCAGTTTAGCGCTGCAGTCATTTTATTGGTGCAACCACAAGAACTGAGACACAGTGCCTATCTTATCTCATATTTCCCATAACAGCTCATTAGGCTTCTGAAGCAGGGGTTCATTCTTTTTTTAATCTGAGGACCCAAATCAGAAAATCAATACCATACATTGAAACAGGAAAAGCAAGAGAGCCATACCTAGACAAATTAACAATGGCTATATACTGTAATAAAGTAATTTTTTCCATTCATGCATATTTCTCATACGACTTTACTAAAAGAGAAAAGTGGAAAGCAAGCATACTGTTGATAAAACAATACATTTCATTCAAAAAGAGCATAGATTTCTGAGGTGTATCATTACCAGTGTAAATGTTTAGTGTAATTTTTAGATGGGCTGAGAGAAATGCATTTTTTCTTTCTTTGTAATAGGCAAAGCATGATGATATGATTTTTGAAAGGATAGTATGAATGCCGATTTAACTAAATCTCTTGACTAATTCACTAGATAAGTTATAAAGAATCAAAAAATAATTAATCAATGCCATTTACATACCTTGTCTTAAATAACATTTTTAAATAAAGATTTTCAAGGGAGTCCCAATATTAAAACATTCCTCTAAATAAGTTTACAAATTGTTCAGCAAATCCCACTTTTCTTTTTAAAAATTCAATAAACAGAGTACATACAGTTGAGTCGTGTAGTTAATTTATTACTAAAAGATGTATGCACTATTTGTATTTTATATGGGAGATAAAATCATTCTTCATGAAGAATTCAACAAAAAGTCCAGTCTGAAATGTTTAATACTGCTGACTGACGTTGAGCTAAACTCCAAGTGCGTTCTACATCCTGTCTCGGTCATCACACTAACAGTAGATTGAAATTTTTTGAGCAACTTGAATATAGTGTTAAGAGAAGGAATTTGTTCTCACCGTTGAACTTAATAAACAATCATTTTTGCACTTCTTTTACAGATTTACTATACATTCAATGTTTGCCATTATGGCAAACAAGTGATAAGGTACCAAAGAGTTGTACATTACCACTAAAAACCTGGGAATTATATATCCTCCCTGTCTCACACTCCGTGGCATCCTTAAAATTGTCACATCCTTAACCATGTGGCGACCCATAGTTTAAGAAACATTGCTGTAAAGTATTGGGAAATTTCTCATGCATCAGCCTCATCTGCTGCAAATTTTAGGCAAGCAACAAATCGGTCAAATAAGTCTATTTTGATACTGGTATACATTGCACAGTAGAGCCAGACTTAAAACTTAATTATTTTATTTCAGTCTGCCATTAATAAAGGATACAAAATCAAAATGTATCCTTATAAAATGCCACAGTGTATTTGGTCATTGGTCAATATGTGAAACCTTTGCTAAACAGAGAATGCATTTTATATTATATTTATTTTATGCAGTAACTTTATGGTCGGTGTTTGGTTTCAGCCTGTTTTATTAGGCAGAAACAAGACTGCTTTTGGTGCCATTTTTAAATACCCGTTTTGATTATTTGGATCAGTGTGATTTTTAAACTCGACAGAGTCACAAATCCACTAGACTGCAGCCAAAGTGAAAGCAATTATTGAAGTCTGGTCATTGACAATGCTTAATGTTATATGAATACTTTAATAATGTGAAAGAATATAGACAAACCTTAAAGAAGTTTGAAAAAACTTGTTTGCAGTGTAAATGTGGTGAGAAACATTAAAAATAAATCAACAAAAGGGAAATGTGCACTGCAATAATTTCCTCCATATCTGACATGTCACAGAGCATTTCAGTTTCTGTGTAAGTACTGGTTCTTATGATGGTTTTGCTTTCAATAGAAAAAGTAACTGGCTGTTTCTTGAGTCAGTAAAAAAGCAGAGCTTGAGAGCATTCAAACCTGAGAAAAGGTACCATGACATAACTCACACCTGGGACTGTAAAGGAGGTATGTTATGGCCCAGTCCTAAAGCATCATTTTTCTGTTACAAAGATGAGAAATTTTTTCTAAGAATGTGTTTCATGCCATAAAGTAAGTGGTCTCATCAGGTTGGGAAGTAAAAGATAAACGTCCCTAAAATAAAGCCTAATTTAATTTTTTTTTCTCGTTGCATTCTCAGGTGACTGAATTGGCTGGATATACTGCACGTGTTTATGAGATGCTCATAGTGTTTGAAGAAGTCCGTAATGGAGTGTTCAAACGTTCATCAAGTTGTGAGGTTACTAGCATGGTTCAAAAAGGAGTTGTAAAACATGGCATTCGTATAGAAGGACTTCTTGATATTCAAGGTACTGAATAGTATCATGTTTTTCTATTACATATTCCATATACTGTGGAAAAATATTTGCATGAATTTTACAAGTGCTGTGACACAGGAATTTATTTTAGAAGAAAATTAATTAAGCATATTTGTATTTTAATACAGGACAAGTGGTTGACGTGAATCAAGGTATTAGCTGTGAAAATATTCCAGTAATCACACCAACAGGAGATGTTGTGGTTGCCTGCCTCAATATCAAGGTAAGTGTACATTTTGAATCAACAAGGCTCTCAATTTGTATGAGGTAAAGGGATTTTAAATGATTTTGCAATGGATAAAAGAATGTCACATTCAGAATATAGTTTCAAATCATAATGGGGAGATAAAAAACAGTGTACTATCATAATATACTGTAGGGTAACTAGCTAGTTTCAATTAACATGACAGTGATCTCAGTTTGATAATGTATCATAAGAAATTCTAAATATATTTTGTAGACTGTACCTGCAGCAGGCCAGATTTTCATGTCGAACTGTAGACTTATACACAATCAGTCAAAGGTTTGGGACTTACTCAGAAATTTTCTTGTTATAGAAATTGTTTCCTTTTTATCACAAAACCATTACACAGATTTTAAAAATACAGCCATGATATTACTGGTGTTTCTTTCTGACAGCTATTATGGAACTACTTGAAAAGAACTACTTGAAAAGATTAATTTTAATTTATTATTCAAATTTGACTGAAAGTGCTACTTTCAGCAGCCATTCCTTCAGTGTCCTAATGGTCATCTCACTTTGCTTATCCTTAATTAGTCATGTATAAATGCAAATTGGTTATTAATATAACCAATATTAATAATATATTATAAAACCTTTGTAATTGAATTAGCACTGCTGAAACCTGTTTTTCTCTTCCCATGTGCTGCAAGGTGCTGGCATTCCTAAAGTACAGTATTGTGTTTAAACATGTCAGGCTATTTTTTTTTTCTTTTCAGAATTAATGTTATTCCTTGCAACAGACTGCCAAGAAACTGAAGATTTAATAAAAAGGCATCTGTTTCTGTGTTGAGTGAAGAAGGCAAACTAGAAATAACCTGAACATAAAACGAAGGGGAATGCCCAGGTACACAACTGCAAAAGAGGATAAGTACATCAAAGTTTGCAGATCAAACACCTTATAGTTCCTCAATTGACATCTTCCTTATTTAAATGCAAATACCAGTGTCATTTGCAACAGAGAAAATATGATTCCAGGATGCTGATCGTAATACACTTTTCCAGTCATCTTCTATCCAATGTTCTTTTGTCCATTTCTTTTCTTTTTATTTGGCATTTTCTAAGGCCAGCTTTCTAGAATTGTCTGTTCTTTGCTGTAGATGACATTGGTATTTGGTGTGCATTTAATGAAGAAGCCAACTGAGGGACCTGTAAGGCATTTGTTTCTCTAACTACTAGAACTGATACACTTATCCTCTCTTGCTGTGGTGTATCTGGACCTTCTCCTTATTTTTCTATCTGGGTTAGTTCCAGTTTGCCCTTATCTCTTAAGCTCTTATCTCTTGAGCATGGGAAAGGCGCTATATAAATAAAATGTATTATTATTATTATTATTAAGATAGTAATAAAGACATTTGTATGAAATGTTCTATTTCTTGGCAATCTTTCACATGGAATCACCTTAATTCTTCAAAAAAAAAATGTTTCTTGAGGAACCTGTTTCATTATAGACATTTGCCAGTGCCTTTCAACCCAAATGAATAGAATAACAGGTTTCAGCAGTACTTATGCAATTACAAAGTTTTCTTAAAAAGACTAATTAAGGAGAAGTTAAGGTAGTTGACCTTTAGGAGAGTGAAGGAATGGCTGCTGAAAATGGGACTTTACTGTCATATCTGAATAATAAATCAAAACTCTTTAATTTTAAGCAGTAATAGCCATTAGAAACATTAGTAATGTCTTGGTTAGATTTTTAAATCCATTTAATGATATCTTGATAAAAAAAAATGATACATTTATTTCAAAAACACAGAGAATTTCAAAGTAACTCTAAACTTTTGACTGGTAGTGCATTGAATAAAGTGTAGAATACCATTAGAAAATCTAAAGAATACATAGACATATCGTGTATAGTCCAACATAAAACTATATTCCCTAAGGGCCTTTTTTACACCTGCAATGCTATTTTTCCTCCATTCAGACTTTTTTTATAATTTTTTCCTGTAATGCCAAGCTTTCCATTCACCAATCTTACTAAGAAAAATTAGAAAAAAATGAAAAAGCGTGACTCAACTATCCACAAAAAACTGTGCTAATATAGACACAGAATGTTCTTATTTTGTGGAATGTTTGCGGCCAATTCAGGATGCCTGATTAAGTGGAGCCGTACTAAGCGGCTCCTTTCTTAATTCCCCACTGCCCTCTTGTGTACATTGACTTAGGGCCATGTGACAGTCACACAGTTACAAAAGACCAGCCTGTTTCCCACAGTCTTAACAATGCACAAAGACAGCACAGCAGCTAGGACTGGAATGTAGGATGAGGAAACAGAGAAGAGAATTGCTCATTTGTAAATGCTTGTGAACTATGGAGTTGGCATGCATCTGGAAGAAACTAAATTTATGCAGATTTTATACGATGTGTGTAGACTGTGAAACCTAGGATGCAGCAGTAAACCTAGTAACATATGTAAAAATTCATATGTCTTCATTTATTTGTGTTTGTATTCAGTCATGTATTTTTGTATATATTGTACTCCAGGTAGAAGAAGGCATGCACCTGCTAATTACTGGCCCAAATGGGTGTGGGAAGAGCTCATTATTCCGAATTTTGAGTGGACTGTGGCCTGTTTACCAAGGTGTGCTTCGCAAACCACCACCGGAGCATATGTTTTATATTCCACAAAGGTGAGCTTGCATACCGTATACTGTTCATTAGGAGCTCTATTACATTTGAAACATGAACAGAGTCATAACCTTTGGTGGCACCCATGATACACTTTTTACACCAGGAATAACAACTGAGAATCATTAAAGGTTAATTAAAGGCGCTTTTCCACTGCATAGTACGGCATGACACGGTTCAGTTCAGCTCACTTTTGGGGGGTTTTCCACTGGGAACAGTACCTGGTCCTTTTTTTATTACCACCTCAGCCGAGGTTCCAAGCGTGCCGAACCGTTACCAAAACGTGACGTGTAAACTCTGTTGGTCAGTGATTGGCCGGAGAAAATCGTCATTACTGCGTCACTGAACTTGCGACGAGACACAACAGACCCGCTAGATTTTTAGCACAGCCAGCGAAGGTTCGGACGCACCATTTTGTTTTAACCAAAAATGGCTGTTTCGTGGTCTATCGTGGGCGACGTGGAATGAAAAAGTTTTTCAGGAGGTCGCTAAGCTCTTGGGCGTACACGGCTACCATTGGACTTACAAACAGTGTAGGGACAAGTTAAAAAGTGCAGTGGAAAAGCGTTGTTGTTGTTAAGGATCTCTTTGTATACCATGTTGTCAGTTCGGCCCTCTGGTTGTAACATGACCAAGTTGTGCGCTGAGCTTACTTTTGAGCATGCAACTTACAGTTGGCCATGTGAACAGTAATCTTGTCTCAAATCTGACAGCTTGGATTGCTGCTGTCATAATCGGTTTGAGTTTCATGGTTTGTTTCAATTACGACAGTATTTGCAGGATTTGTTGTGTTGAAGTGACATTCGGCATCTGTCAAGCGTTGTAAGCACACAACCGGTTTCATCGATAAAATCACATCCAGCTTTTGAGAGTTTCAACATTCATAAACATCAAAGTGTCCACTACTGGAATCGTCACCTGTGAATCTAAGATGTTTAAGAGGCATTGGCGGTTGTCGAAAGGTGTAAAATATTTGGCCATTTCGGTACACTTGAAAGCGACAACCAAACAATTCAGCGGCAGCCATCAACTCACATGCAGAACCATAGGTGAAGGGCTTAAGCATTTCACTCTTATAGTGCTCCTGTGTAGTATAATTATCTCCTGTACCGTCATCAGTCCACACCTTGAACCTGTCCCAGTCATTCAATACATAAGACACAATGTTCCTCCGGATATCAAGAGTGAGCCTGATATGACCGTGCAATATGTAACACAGAGAATGGAAAAGGCAGGTGCCATCTCCTGGCATGGAAACCACTCGGTAAGTGACAGTTCTTTGATCGATAGTGATCACCTCGATAGACATTGTAATGGGGGTTGGAATGATAAAGAAAATGGGTACCTGAGAAATGTAAAGTAAGTCTAAAATACCTATACAATAACTATAATTGTAATAAACAAACAATAAAACAGTGGAGAAGCCGTGGATTAAACAAAAAGGCTGTAGTTATCAGCAGGGAGACGTGAATCCCATGGCGAAGCAAGCAAGGAAGGGAATGTAGAGATCGGAGCAACGGACGGTCTTATATAGGCAGGCAGTCAACAACATGGGAGGCCTTGGGATGGGGGACCAATATATATGTACCAATATATGTATGTAAGTAGGATTCAGTTAGCGTTGGGAACCCGTGTACCAAATTTCTTGAAGATGGGCCCATAAGTAACAAAGACTGTTAAAAAGTTCAATATGGCGGCTGACAGTGGCATCATACCACCGAAATAAGTATGTACATTGGTTTCGGTTAGTGCAGGGAAGCTGCCTACTAAATTTCGTGAAGATGGGGCCATAAATAAGAAAGTTCAACATGGCGGACGTTGTTGACCGTTATGACCATTATGCGTACAATTTCAAAATGAAACGTTCAACTTTTGTAAGTAAGCTGTAAGGAATGAGCCTGCCAAATTTCAGCCTTCTACCAACACGGGAAGTTGGAGAATTAGTGACGTTGGAAAGTTCAATATGGAGGCTGACAGTGGCGTCATACCACCGAAATAAGTACGTACATTGGTTTCGGTTAGCTCAGGGAAGCCACCTACCAAATTTCGTGAAGATGGGGCCATAAATAAGAAAGTTCAACATGGCGGACCTTGTCGACCGTTATGACCGTTACGCGTAGAATTTCGAAATGAAACCTGCTTAACTTTTGTAAGTAAGCTGTAAGGAATGAGCCTGTCAAATTTCAGCCTTCTACCTACACGGGAAGTTGGAGAATTAGTGACGTTGGAAAGTTAAATATGGCGGCCGACAGTGGTGTCATACCAACGAAATAAGTACGTACATCGGTTTCTGTTAAAAGTTCAATATGGCGGCCGACAGTGGCGTCATACCACCGAAATAAGTATGTACATTGGTTTCGGTTAGCACAGGGAAGCCGCCTACCAAATTTCGTGAAGATGGGGCCATAAATAAGAAAGTTAAACATGGCGAACGTTGTCGACCGTTATCGACCGTTATGACCGTTACGTGTAGAATTTCGAAATGAAACCTGCTTAACTTTTGTAAGTAAGCTGTAAGGAATAAGCCTGCCAAATTTCAGCTTTCTATCTACATGGGAAGTTGGAGAATTAGTGATGAGTGAGTGAGTGAGTGAGTCATTCAGTGAGGGCTTTGCCTTTTATTAGTATAGATTTATGTTTATAAACACATAGACTCACATACACACAGAGGTCAATTCAATAGGTGCACCTGTCTAGTATTGAATGAATACCCCTTTTGTTTCTAAAATACAGGTAAAATTCGGTTACAATGAACTCCCAGGGACCTAAAAAATGTTTTGTTGAAACGAAAATTTTGTTGTAATGAGATTCTGTATTTGTTACTACAGTGCTTTCTTTAACTTGTGTCCAGGCATTTGCAATCATTTCAATAGCTTCTTTCACATTAATATTAATCTCTTCCTGACTACAAGTTATGCTGATGAGATTTTTTCTCAGCATTTCCTTGCCATAATACACTTTCAGGGTGCGAATGATGCCCAAATCCAATGGCTCAAGCACTGTTGTGCAATTGGGTGGGAGGAATTCAACGCAAACATTATCTAAATGTGAATGCATGTTGTGTACAATACAGTTATCAGTCAAGAGCCGAATTATCCTTTTCTTCTTCTTCATATTGTGAAGTCTCTGAAAACTTTTGGGATTCCCCCCCACTCCCCACCTAACGGGAATGACACGCTGAAGTGCATCCCGAAGTGCGATTGCAGTGTCTGTGGAAGATTGTTTGTCTGTTGCTGGGGCAGGGCAATAGCAGGCTCACAGCGGTGCAGTGAAGCACCATAGAAGCAAATCATAAAAGATCGGGGTCGTGCTATAAGTCCCTGTCTTACACCCCAAAACACAAGGCTTAGTCTCAGTACTTTAGCAAAACCAGCTTTATTCAGCTTGAAACAGGAATGGCACAGTTATTTATTATAGCATGATCTGCCACTCTGCTGAGTTTACAAACCTCACATTTTCTTGAATGATTGCCACATTAATAGGAATGTTTCTTAAACGAGCATCACTGAACCACATAAAAACTGCTTTTTCGACATCTTCAAATGCAGCAGTTCACATACGTTTGCAACCCGAGATTTTTCTACTTTTTTTTGCTCTCTTTCAAGAAAGTTGACAGTGTCGATGGCGAAATTCCGAATTCACTGGCAATGTCATTTTTCTTTTTGCCGCAACCGAGAGCTGCAAAAAATTAAAGTTTTTTTTTTTTCTAATATGAACTATTAGCATTTTTTCGTGTCTGCCGTTTGTATAGGAGGGTGACAATGAGTTAAATTCCAATGGATGTTTTTCAAATGTTGACGAGCAATAAGCAAAAGGTATCACTGAAAATCGCAGGAAACAAAAAAAGCAAAGAAAAAAAAAAACCAGTATGAGAAAAGTTTGAAGAAAGAAAAAAAAATTGGTGTTTTTGTTTGGGGATCGTTGTGCACAACCGAGGTGCGGCCACAGAACAAACTGCTCAGCGGATGATTCATCCAGGAATTTAAGGTCTTTTGTGCACTTCGTTTTAATGAAAGTATCTGCTGAATGTACTTCGTTGTAATGAGATTTCTATAGACTCGTGTCATATGGGGAAGCTGTCGAGACCATAAAAATACTTTGTTGTAAAGGTATTCGTTGTAACAGAATTTTACCTGTATTTTAATTTTTTTGAGGCATTAAGACAAGAAGGTACTGGAGAAGCTGCTTATAGATTTTTATTTATGATGACTCAATAGCATCACATACCATAGTTCCTTCAGACGGTTCTGGCATAGATTCATGCCTCAAGCCTCCTGTTCCACCTCATCCCAAAGGTGCTTTATTGGAATGGATTTGCAGACCGTGTAGACCATTGGAGTAATCTGAAGTAACAGTCATATTTATAGTCATTTGGGTTGTTAGTATATTGATGATACCTTGTATTTACTGATATACAAAGTAGGGAATATAAAGAAATACTGCAGAATTTTATTTCTAATGTGGACGAAGCTAGTGTGTGTTCAACTATTTGTGTTAATGTCCAGGTTTTTATAGCTTGTATGTTTGCCATCCAGTAATAAAATTGAAAATTAGGTAGAGCCATGGCACCTTTTCATATAGGTCATTATAGGGTCACCCTTTGGATGTGTGGATATTTCAAATTCCAAATAAATGAAGTTACAATTGAATCTAATCTCTTAAGAAATGAATTGTTAATGTATATGGAATGTTTTAAAATAGAAACAGAAGCTTAGGGAGGATATTCATCTTGATGGTATTAATTCACACTACTAAAGTAAGATGGACCATCTATGCACGTCTTGTTTAAGTTTTTCCAAGCAGTCAACAAAATTTTGTTGAAAAAGAGATTTATATTTACTTGTGATGTTTACTCCTAGGTATATAAACTGATCTGCAATGATAAAAGGGAAGGTGTCCAATCTAATGTTGTTTGCTAGAGAATTCACAGGAAAAAGCACACTTTTGTTCAAATTAATTTTGAGTCCAGATATCTTTTGAAATTCTGCTAGTGCAGTTAGGGCTGCGGGCACAAGATTTTGTAGGTCTGATATATACAGTACCATATCACCTGTATATAATGATATTTTCTGTTCAAGTCCTTCTCTGAAAATCCCCTTTATCTCTGATGCTTTTTGTAAGTGTACAGCCAATTACTCAATGGTGATTGCAAATAGCAGTGGTGACAAGGGACATCCTTGTCTAGTACTGCGTTCTAGTTTGAAGTAGTCTGAAATAATGTTGTTAATACAAATGGAAGCTTCTGGACTGGTATATAGTAGTTTGATCCATGAACATATGTTCGGGCCAAATTTATGCAGTGTGGTGAATAGGTAGTCCTTCTAGCCAGAACTTTGGAGAGTATCTTGACATCATTATTCAGAAATGAGTTTGGTCTGTATGATGTATATTGTAATTATTTTTCTTAGGAAAAACAGTAATTAATGCTGGGTGAAAAGTTTGAGATAGAATTTTATTGTCTCTGGCTTCTGTAAATACTGCTAATAAAAGAGGAGCTAACTTACAATTGAAAATCTTTTATAAAATTTAGCAGGGTAGCCATCAGAACCTGGTGCGTTCCCACTCTGAAGTGAGTTTATAGCATCGAGTAATTCTGATAGTGTCAGAGGTTTATCCAGTTCCTCTACATGAAGAGTATCTAGCTGTTGTTTAATTGTGACGTTACTGTCAGTTTAAGCAAGTGTGGTCTTCCTCCTCTGACTGTAGTCATTAAAAGGGTGTTTTCTTCAATGTAACTGCTGTTTACTTGGTGTTTTTTGTTTATCATACTATTCTCTGTAATGGTCTTACAGACCATTGGTTCTCTAAGTCCTTGGTATTCCACGTGGGTGCTGGTCCAACCGATTTCTCAGTCAGTTAGTTATTTTGCCTGTTATTGATCTCATTTAATTAGGTAGTCTTGTTTCTTCTTCTCGTATTCTGCATTAAGAAAAGCACAGCATTGATTTTTTTTTAATATTTGTATTATATTTAGAAATATTTGTACTTTTGATATAGCTTTAAATTTTTAACTTTCATTTTTGTTTTAATATACATTTTTTCCTATGAATTTTGCTCCCATATATTTATTGTAAAAATGACATTTAACAATAAACAGAGCAGACACCCTTGAAAGCTGATTGGCAGCAACTACTTATTTGTTAGAGTCATTAGTTAATAATGGATTAAATAACCAAATCATCTAGAAAAGCAGAAAAAAAATCATGATGATGATAAGGAAAATCTTGAAAACCATATTAAAAAAAATCACTAAATTATCTCCAGGTAACTTACATAAATGCTTGGTACATTCTAATAAAAATTGACTGAAATTCGTTTGAGTTTCTACATTGACCCCAAAACATAGAAACTGGAAAACAGCAGCTTGCTTAGTTAGACTAGGAGACCAACAGAAGTTAGTTGGAACAAAAACTTGCAGGCACATGGGGTTCCTGGGACTGAACTTGAGAACCACTGCTCTAGGCACTGCATTGCTTGAAAATCCCAAAAGGACAGATGTTTCTGGTGGGCTGAAAGCACATTTTCTGGCAGCATTAATCTCACCATAGTAAAAGTCGCTTTGTTCATGCATTGTTTCCATTTCAATGTTAGATTTAATGACAATTAAATTTTTTGACAATATATGTATTTGGTATTTATTAATGCAGCCACAAGATTTTGGATTAATTTTGCATTAATGAGAAGGCATACCTAATAAAATGACCACTTAGCATATATATGTATTTACACTACTGGTCAAAATTTGCTTTTCCGCTAATTAATTTGAAAGAAAAACTGGAAAAACTGAGATGTTCTACTTTTGACTGGTAGTATGTAATTTACCTATGTTGTTGTACAAGATCAGTGAACAGTATAAATGTATACTTTTTGTTATGACAGAAGCACGTGCAGGTTAAGTGACTCCCTGGTGAAGGGCGCAGATGTCTACTATTTCAGTCATCGCTTTAAAAAGCTTTGCAAATACTTTTTCCAGTATTATATATTTCTTTTCTCAAAGTGAATTGTAAATATATGAATGACCATTATCATCCATTCATTATACATCTATTTGCATACCTCACATTTCAATTCTAACACATAATTCTACTTTCTTGCAACAGACCTTATATGTCAGTAGGATCACTACGAGATCAGGTAATTTATCCTGACACCCTTGAAGAAATGAGCAGAAAAGGTTTCAAGGATTCTGACCTGGAGCATATTCTGGATATTGTAAACTTGCGTTACATTCTTCAAAGAGAGGGTGGTAAGTAACAGTTCAAACTTGAAAATTTCAAACTGGTTTGATTTGAAACTGATGAACTGATTGATTTCTAGGAAAGTATTTTCAAAACTGTATATGGAGTCAATTTGGCTTCCCATTGATGCTGCACAGAAATTCAAGTTGACTAGGCACATTTAAGTTTTAATTTTGCCTTGTGGCTAAATAGTTATTTATAAGGGGAGGGAGGTATAAAGAATATAAAAAGGCACCAGAAGTAAAAGGTGGAAAAAATGGTAGTCGCCTTTTAAATAAAAAATGCAAAAAATCCTGAGGTTGGAGTCCTACTCCTTAACTTGCTACTCTGTGTTTTAAGCTTTTGTGCTTGCACTTGCCTGTTTTAGAACAATTTACCAGATGTCTAATTGAATTAATCTACCCTCTTTGTTAGTCCAAGTCCCTTTTTGTTTTTCCTCCCTTTTCACTGCTGGTATAAATTTTAAAAATGGTTAGTTGACCTCGCTACAGTCAATAGGATCTATTTTCACAGTTTCTGCCAGCTAAGGCCATTAATTGCTGTCTAACTAGTGCTAGCCAGCTTCACCAGAAGAAAGAGAGTTTCAATATTGCTACAAATTTTTGCGAGCAGACAAATGTCAGAACATCACAGTTTAACAAAGCAGAATAGGAACATACTATTCAGGATATGCCACCTTAATACTGGATGAGTTTTGTTGCTCATTTCATAGTGCTCTCAAAATCTTAAATGCTACAAATTTCCTTTAGTGATAATGAAATTTAAGATACTGTAAATATTAAGGTAATTTTCTGCACATGTTTTGTGTTACTGAAGTTCAGGACTCATTTTATAAAAGCGTCAAGTATGTAGCTTTTTCTAGTAGCAGTAAGATGTCCTGGATATTATGTTAAATTGTATTGGTTGAGAAACAGCACAACTCAAAAATGACTTGCGTGAACTCATCCATTGATAATAGAGAGGAAGAAAATATGGATTGGGTATGTATGTGTTAAGAGGGAATTGTCTGATAAAGAAAATGATCAAGAGAAGATTTTGGGGGCGGGGTAAAAGATTACAACATTAAATGAAGTTCAGAAATGAAGGACATATAGACAGAAGAAGACAGCACTAAATATAGAGGAAAGTGGAGGAGGGAATTGTGCCCCTGGTCTTTCTAAAGAGAGAACGTGTGATGGTGATGATAAGCAATTGTGGGGTGTTCCATCAGTGAGAGCTTGTATTATCAGAGTGTTCTTTCTCTCTTTTGCACTGCTTGTAAAATGAATACATCTATCCCAGATTATCGAAGTTCAGGATCATGCAGAGGTAGAGTCTATATTGGCAGCATTGGGTACAAGGAAGGAACTAAACAGTGAGCCAGTCTATTGCACAGAATACTAACACATGAACTAACACCAGACCTCACTGAAGTAAAGCCATTTTAGAATCAACAACTAACCTAGTACACATCTTTATAATGTCCGAGGAATACCCAAAGACCCAAAACAAAATCAAAATAGAATGAGGTAGCAGCACTAATGACTACAATACCAGTCTGCTTGTTTATAATGGATATGAAGAAGAAAAAATAAAAAGGGAGCAGGCAGTCATTTTTGTGGGACAGTATGGGCAGGGATGAAATCAGTTGCAAGTTTAATCTCTACTGGAGAGCTTTCTTTTAAAAAGTGTTATGTTAACCACTTGACTCTTGCCTGCAAACAGCAGCCCACAACTCCCAAAAAAGAGTTTTGAAAACAAAATATTAAATTAATTGTAAAATTGACAATTCAGTTTGCAAAAAAGTTAAAATAACACAGATGTGCAGTAAAAATGAACCCAATAATATGAATTTCTAATCTGCAGTCAGGTTTTAATGGCAGTACAATAAAAATGATAGTAAAGTTCACACAGAGCAGTATAATATCTAATATTGGGGATTCTAACGCTGATCCTGGAGGTTTTCCTTCCTGACACTTTCTTAATCAGTGATCAATTTCTTCTATTAATTAACTTCTTTTCCCCCCCTCATTTCAATTGCCTAGTTTTTTAGCATTCAGTCCTCTGAATTGTTTCTTTTATTCTTAAATGACATGCAAACAAAAATGAGACATTGAGTACCATGTTAGGTTGGAGCTTTAACCAATTTCACTCCATCAGTGTCTTAATTAGAAGCCGATTATTGTTGTTAATTAAACCTGTCATTTAATTTCATTGCTATTTCTCTTTCTGCCTCATCAAATATTTGCAAAACTGTTCATTTTTTTAAGAGCACTGTCAAAATGTTTTTTGGACCTTAGCAAATCAACATGACTAAAACCTTCTCCTTTATTTTCAGATATTGTATGATGGACACAGGTTAGCTGTTTATGTGTTGGCTTCTTTTGTTCCTCATTATTATTTGGCCGCTAAATAAGATAAAAATGAAACAATTAAGGGGCTGAGTCCCAAATAGCAAGTCAATTAAAATTAAAGTAAAAAAGTTTAGTAGCAAAAAACTGGTCACTAATTAAGAAAATAGAAAGAAAACCTGGAGTCACTGCGGCCCTCAAGGATCAGAGTTAGACACACCAATCTAATATCTGCAACATTTTAATGTGAATGGGGTTTACTCTGTCTTTCTGTCTTTGGTATGTTATACAACTGAAAACAGCAAACTGAAAGCAGCAGAGTGGTGTGGTCCCCGGCCGGGACGCCCAGGAGGACGTGAGGAGGGCTTGTGCCTCCTCCAGACCGTGAGGGGGCGTCCGTCCTGGTTCTGTTGGGAGCCATGGGTCGAGGGCATGGAAGCCCTACCCTGTAGGGGCCTGTGGTCACCGCCAGGCGGCGCCCCGATGCCGGGCTCCCGGGATAAACAGGCACTGGGGCGCCGCCTGGCGGTGGCCACGGGTCCCTACAGGGCTGGGCTTCAAAGCCCCTACCCGAGGCCCCCGCGATAACCAGGACGGACGCCCCACTCGGTCTGGAGGAGGCACACGCCTCCTCTGGTCCTCAAGCGTCCCGGCCGGGCTCCAGCCCCGGCCGAGGACCACACGGGATAAACTGGCATCAGGGCGCCGCCTGGCGATGACCACGGGCCCCTACAGGGTAGGGCTTCCATGCCCTCGACCCGTGGCTCCCAACAGAACCAGGACGGATGCCCCCTCGCGGTCTGGAGGAGGCACAAGCCCTGGGGGACCACAGTGGTTACCACTTGCAGCTCAGTGCGCATATAAAGTCATGGCCGAAATTATCGGCACCCCTGGAATTTTCCCAGAAAATTCACCATTTCTCTCAGAAAATTGCTGCAATTACAAATGTTTTGGTATACACATGTTTATTTCCTTTATGTGCATTGGAACAACAAAAAAAAACAGAGAAAAAAAGCCAAATCTGACATTATGTCACACAGAAAATGGGGCAGACAAAATTATTGGCACCTTTTCAAAATTGTGGGTAAATCGTTTTATTTCAAGCATGTGATGCTCATTTGAACTCACCTGTGGCAAGAAACAGGTGCTGGCAATATAGCAATCACACCTGAAGCCAGTTAAAATGGAGAAAAGTTGACTCAACCTTTCTGTTGCATGTCTGAGTGTGCCACACTAAGCATGGAGAACAGAAAGAAGAGCAGAGAATTGTCTGAGGACTTGAGAACAAAAATTGTGGAAAAATATCAACAATCTCAATGTTACAATTCCATCTCCAGAGATCTTCATGTTCCTTTGTCCACTGTGTGCAACATAATCAAGAAGTTCACAACACATGGCACTGTAGCTAATCTCCTTGGACGTGGATGGAAGAGAAAAATTGATGAAAGACTGCAACGGATAGTACGAATGGTGGATAAAAATCAACTTCAAAACATATTCAAGCTGTTCTGCAGACTCAGGGTGCAACAGTGTCAGCTCAAACTATCCGTCAACATCTGAACGAAATGAAACGCTATGGCAGGAGAGCCAGGAGGACCCCACTGCTGACACAGAAACATAAAAAAGCCAGACTGGAGTTTGCCAAAATGTACTTGAGGAAGCCAAAATCCTTCTGGGCGAATGTCTTGTGGACAGATGAGACCAAGGTAGAGCTGTTTGGTAAAGCTCCTCATTCTACTGTTTATAGAAAACAGAATGAGGCCTATGAAGAAAAGAACACAGTACCTACAGTCAAACATGGTGGAGGTTCTAAGATGTTTTGGGGATGTTTTGCTGCCTCTGGCACTGGATCTGAAGACTACCAAAAGATATTGGGGCACAATGTAGGGCCCAGTGCCAGAAAGCTGGGTGTGCGTCAGAGGTCATGGATGTTCCAGCGGGAAAATGACCCCAAACATACCTCTAAAAGCACCCAGAAATGGTTGAAGTGCAAAGTGCTGGAGAGATCTGAAGTGGCCAGCAATGAGTCTGGATCTAAATCCGATTGAACACTTATGGAGAGATTTCAAAATTGCTTTTGGGAGAAGGCGCCTTTCAAATCTGAAAGACCTTGAGCAGTTTGCAAAAGAAGAGTGGTTGGAAATTCCAGTTAAGAGGCGTCACAAGCTTGTTGATGGTTATAGGAAGCGCTTGATTTCAGTTATTTTTTCCAAAGGGCGTGCAACCAAATATTAAGTTGAGGGTGTCAATAATTTTGTCCAGCCTGGTTTTTGAGTTTTGTGTGAAATGATGTCAGATTTGGCTTTTTTTCTCTGTTTTTTGTGTTGTTCCAATGCACATCAAGGAAATAAAACTGTGTATACCAAAACATTTGTTATTGCATCAATTTTCTGGGAGAAATGGTACATTTTCTGGGAAAAATCCAGGGGTGCCAATAATTTCGGCCATGACTGTAGTTGTCTTTAATACACTTAATGTATTTGCATCAAGTCTCCAAGTTCCAGAGAATTCTGTCATGCTGAAGAAGTACAGGAAAAGCTAATCAGTGTCTCAGAAATGGAACTTTGGGAGAAGTATTAGCACTAAAAGCTGATCTTAAGTCTTGTGAAAGAAGCAGGGTGTGAACTTTACCATTCCTGTGGACCATCCAGTATGACTCAATAATTTTGTATGAATTAAGTACAAGTACTATCATCAAGGTTTGCTACAATTGGTAGAATTTGCTATCACACACTGATTAAGCATGAATTTCTGTTTGTTTTTTTGACATTATGTCTTCTATCCTGCTTTGGACAACTAGTTCTCTTTGCGTGCAGATAATCAGTGGTTTTATTATTTAGCTGAACACAATGTTGCACAATACACTCTTCTTTTGCTAAGATGCAGTTTTTTTATTATGTTGTTTTCTACTCTAAGCATACACTACAGTTATTGCTTAAAATATTGACCCTTACTATCCCAAATTTTGTTTGAAACATATTAAAGCTTAGTTTGACTGTTTCATATGTTGACTGCAGATGGGAAACATCTGAAATTGGCAAGTGGATTCAGATAAGGTAATTTTATTTTTTTGAATAACTGGCTCGAAATTGGCCCTAGAAAACAAAGTTGGCATATGTCTACTATACAGTCTCCTGAATATGGATAAGGGGAATATTAAGGATGAATTACCATTGGGCAGTGGCTTTGACGTATTACTGCTAGTGGAGATTTACAGCAGAGTATCATTTAAATGCCAGACTTTTACATTACATTTCAAGTGATTTAATTTGTTCTTTTGCCATTTTGTGGTAATGACATTTAAGATTTGCTGTTGCAGGCTGGAATGCTGTTAGTGATTGGAAGGATGTCTTGTCGGGTGGAGAGAAGCAACGAATGGGAATGGCTCGTATGTTTTATCACAAGTAAGACTGAAAGTATAATTTCTTCCCCTTAAAAGTGATATTTAAATGAAGAATCTATGGCTATAATTCTTATTTTCTCTTAAAGACAAGCTAAACAGAGAAAGGTGTAAGTTTTCAGGACAAGAAACGGGACAGATGTGTATAGTTTTATTAAAGGTGAAAATTAATTTACTTAGACACAGAAACTAATTAAGTTGTTTGGCAAATTATTTAAGAATATTTAAGAATAAACAACTGTATTTAAGTGTAATGATAATTTGATTATTTGTATTAAACCTTTAGTATAGTGCTTATTAATACTGATATTAAGGACTGAAAAATTTAAAAATATGTCATTTCAGAAGTGGTAGTTATGAACTTTCTGCAGGAATTGTAACTAAATCACCTATTTGTTGTTCTTTAGGCCAAAGTATGCCTTGTTGGACGAGTGCACAAGTGCTGTTAGCATTGATATTGAAGGCAAGATTTTTCAGGCTGCAAAGGATGCTGGGATAGCATTATTGTCAATTACCCATCGTCCCTCTCTCTGGTATGTAGTTTGTTAGAGTATGCTGATTCATTGATCATAATAGATGCTAAAGTGATATGCAAGTCTGATTGTAATTTGGATGTTTTTGGTGTGAACAGTAATGAAATGCTGATTAGAAGGACTCAATTTTTTGATTTCAATAATGAAATATTTAAAATGTAGATATAAATGAGATAGCCCCATATGATTTTTCAAAATTATTTGACTCTGCAGAGAAGAATGTAATACATTTTCATGACTTTTACTTTTGATAGACTTTAAATTAACAACTAAATAACATATTCATAAGTTTTGGCACTGCTGGTCAAGTTGCATACTTCACTGAATCTCTTTGTGAAAAAATGTAAACACAGCCTCTGCAGGGTACAAACATAGTAGTACACACATTTTAAACTATAAAAATATAGATGTAGTCTGGCTTACCTCCACACAGAGCACTGTCTCTTTCTCCTATTCTGGATTTGCCTTAGGGTGATACGTGAATGCAAAATCTCTGGTGAGGTGCAATATAGCTGAAGCTTTTAGATCAGAGGTTCCCACCTGGGAGTAAATTACATCCAGGGCATAAATATCCTTTAAAAATGGATAAGTCGCAAAGATCTTGATTAGTTCCCAAATATGACATGAGACTTGATCTTTCAATAATTGCACCAAGAATATCAGAAATTGTAGAACATGCGTCTGACTGACTTGTGCGTTCTCATCGACTGTGTTTCATTAAACTATACCGGTATCACCACATCATTAGTTGTTTTAAATAGGTGAAATAGCATCATTATGTGCTACTATTATTGTTATTTGAACTTAAAACCAGTATCTTAAAATTTCCCCTTTGTCAATCGTTTTATTGTGGTAAAAGTATGAACTCAAATTACTGAACAAAACAGTGTGGGGAGTAAATTTACTTTCAAAAAGCTGCCACGGGATCAACAAGGTGAAAAAGGTTGAGGATCCCTGTTTTAGACTGATGAGAGAGTCCAACAAATGCAACTTGGGTTTCAGAGAGAAAAACTTTTAACTGTTGTTTATGTGAATTGTGACAGTGCATATTTTGGATAATCAGATGAAAGGATGTGCTGAGGTATCAGCTGATCTTAGATTGATGGAGCATTTCTTTGACAGATCTGTAACACCCTGTTGCTGGGAATAACTAGCAAATATCTCTGTTTAGAATGATTTTAACTCCTGTGTCCAATGTAGCTTCTTTTGCATCTCAGGACAGTTCACAAATGTAAGGCATAGATTGGCCCTGTTCAAGACCTTAGCTGTTGCTAAAAGATTGCTGACACTTGTCATGGATGCAACCATTGGTGGTGTTCCCCATTTTTAAAGAGGGGGACAAAAGGGTGTATTCCAGTTACCAAGGGATCATACTCCAAAGCCTGCCTCAGAAATCTTTTACTGGGGTGCTGAAATGGAGATTCCATTCAATAACTTCTGTTGACACAGTGGTACCCCATTGACAGTATGTGGTTTTCCAAACAACAAGCCCTGGATTACTAAGGAACTAAAAAGTCTCCTGAATGAGAAAAACAAAGCATTCAAATCCGGAGGCTGTGAAGGAGGTACAGCGTATGCTAAAGAAAAAGATTAGTGAAGGAAAGGAAGCTTGCAAATCTAAAATAGAAAAAACTCGCTCAGAATAACATGAAGGATCTCTGGAATGGACTGGCCATAATTTAATGGACTTGAGAAATCCAGGGCTCAGGTGCTAGAAGAGGATCTAGACAAAGCTAACACCCTGAACAAAATTTTTAAAAGATTTTCCCTCCTACTTCCACCTTCTTCCAATGACCAGTCCCCTCACACAATCCCTACTACATCAATGACTCCTGCACGTCAACTGGAATGGCCACTGATGAGTCCATCTCTGACCATCAGAATTAGCTAGCAATAACTGAAGACTAATTAAGGAGCCAACTGAAGAAACTACACCAAGGAAATGCTGCAGGACCAGATAGAGTCAGTCCTCGAGTTTGTAAAGTCTGTACTGACCAACTTTGTAGTGTCCTTTGTTACCTGTTCAATCTGTTCCTAAGGCTTCAGAAAGTGTTATTGTTGTGGAAATGATCCTGCATTGTTTCTGTGCCAAAGAAGGCAGAAGCCTCTTCACCGAATGACTAAAGACCAGTTCCACATACATCTCGCATCATGAAGACCTTTGAGTGGCTGGTCCTGGACTATTTGAGTCTTATTATGGTAGATCACCTGGACCCACTGCAGTTTGCCTATTGGACAAAGATTGGACTGGAGGATGCAATTATTTATGTGCTCCACAAAGCTTATTCTAACCTGAACAAATCTAGCAGCACTGTAAGGATTATATTTTTTGATTTCTCCAGTGCCTTCAGTACTATCCAGCCATCTCTGTTAAGGGGTAAACTCAGAAATATGCAGGTGGATGAGCCTGTTGTGTCCTGGTTAATAGACTATATGTCAGGCAGACCACAGTTTGTAAGACTCAAGGACTGTGTTTCTGATATGAGCAACACTGAAGCACCACAAGGAGCAGTCCTGTCTTCTTTCCTCTTTACTCTATATACCTTAGACCAGTGATGGCGAACCTTTTAGAGACCGAGTGCCCAAACTGCAACCCAAAACCCACTTATTATCGCAAAGTGCCAACATGGCAATTTAACCTGAACACTGAAGTTTTAGTTTAGAAAAAACAACTCGCACATTAACATCTTTTCTCTTAAAAGAAAAACACAATAACAGAGCTTTCAATTATACAAACAACTTTTTATTGAAAGGTAAAAGTTTGCATTTGGTATGCTTTTGAACAATTAATGTGATTTTTGCTGTTGTATGCATTCTGATAATTTGTCTAACCTTGGCTCATACTTTGTAAGTTTGAGAGCAACACATGCAGCACTCAGGTCATCTGTTAGTCTGTTTATGGTGTCAGATTTGATTTAATTCAAAGCTGAAAACAGCTGCTTACATGCATAAGATGATCCAAACAAAGTAAGGAAAGCAATCCCAAGTGCTTTCATTGACTTAAAATTATTTGGTAGAGAGTTGCACACTTTAAGGATTTCATTTTCAGAACTAAATGTGCTGTCCTTTGTCATCTGTTCTATCTTCTCAAGTGTTTAACGCAGGTCTTCCCCAATTAACCTTCATTCTCGTTCTCTCTCTCTTTTTTTCCCCTTTCCATCTGCCTCGCGCTTCTGTTATATGTTATGGGGACGTGGATCAGGTGTGGCGATTAGCAGCTTCCGGCAACAATTACAGATGTGGACGACTCCTCACCTGTGCACTTAAGAGAGGACCACCCGCATCATGAAGCTCCCGGAAACCGCTCTGGCCTCCCTACCACGCCCCCCCTCTAAGTCGCAAGTGCGGTCATTATGTAATAAAACTGGCCTTTTTAATTTTGAGCTGTGGACCCACTATACCACTTCTTCTCCAACCTGGCTCCTCTCAAACGCCACCACAGGAATCACCTTCGCCACAGACTCAACAGGCTGCCGTCCGTGCCGCACCCTCACGCAGCATGAGAGCCGCCCGCCTTACCCCAGACAGGAGAGGGAGGAAGTTCTCCCATTGGGCTGCTGGGCAGAGGGGCAGGGTGATGTGAGAAATGTCCTCAGGCGCGCATGGAGAGGGGGAAGGGAGCAGTCCGGCCCCGTGTCCCTCTGGCTTTCTAGTAACGAACTCAGTGCTGAGGCGATGGCATGCATGCCCACAGAGAGGGCTGTGCTTGCCCACTCAGGCACGCGTGCCATAGGTTCGCCACCACTGCCTTAGACTATAAAAATAACTCCAGATCATGTCACTTTTAGAAATTCACAGCTGATTCTGCACTTATGGAGTGTATTGATAAATAGTATGTGACAGAGTATAGGAATCCGGTGTGAGTTTGCGTCTTGGTGCAAAGAGAATTGTCTGGATCTTAACATCAGCAAAATCAAGGAAATGGTTATTGACTTCCGCCACACCAAAGAGCCTCTATGTCCGGTCACTATACAAGGAGTCGGTATAGAGGTGGTCTACTCCTACAAGAACTTGGTGGTCCATATTAATGACAGGTTGGACTAGTGTCATAACATAGAGGAACTGTATAAGAAAGGGCAGAGCACACTCTTTTTGCTCAGGAGACTGTGTTTCTTTAATGAGGGCAGTGACACCCTTCACATCTTCTATAAATTACTGATGGCCAGTGTAATTTTCAATGCTGTGGTGTGCTGTGCTGGCAACATCACTTCAAGAGAGGCCCAACGAATCAACAGGCTAATTAAAAGGGCAAGCTTAGCTATAGAACGCACTCTGGACCCCCCGGAGGTAGTAGCGAAGGACAGAATTAAAACAAAACTTAATGAACATTATGAACAATTCTGCACATCCTCTCTCTGATGTAGCTAACTTTCAGCTAACAAACCATTTAGTAGAAGTGTGGCAAGAAATACTGTGGTGGCTACTTTATACCAGCACCAATACATCTACATAATGCCCCACTGGGACTGGGACTGCCAAGTCAGAACTTTTTGTTTTTTTGAATTTTTTTTTCCTTTATACTAATTCCAGTGTGTGTTCAGACCAAATTGTGTTTGCTTACTTATTAACCTATTTATGTATATATTTATTTAAGGAGCTTCTGTAAAAAGGCAAATTTCCCCTAGGGACAAATACAGTCCCTATCTATGCCTTCAAGAGAAGCAATGTTAATGATGTCATGATCTTAGAACAGTGAGTATTTGTCCTTGGACAAGTGCATGAGGGGTCATGGGAGTTTGCCAATTTCGTCTACCATGTGCTTTGTGGATTTAAAAAAATCTACACTAGATCTTGTAGAAGGCACTACAAGAACATGGGGTCCCTGTGACACTCCTGAGTGTAATATGATTCCCTTATTTGTGGAGTTTGAGATGTACTTGAATACTTGGAAACATAATGGTTGCATTTTTGCTGTTTAAAGTAAATGTTCTCCTACTGGACTCCTTAGAGTGCAATCTCCAATTGATACTGGAAAAGTTTATAGATGAGTGCAATGCAGATGAGATGAAAATTAACATCTACTAATTTAAAGGTCGTAGTCCTGTCTTGGAAAATACTGGTATATGATGCCTGTAGATGACCCATGTAGAGGAATTCAAATGCCTTAGACACTTGTTCAAGAATGAGATAAGATTTAAACCTAAAATTGACCACTGAATTGGTATAGCAGTGTAAGTTTTATGAACATTATACAGGATCATGGTGGTGAAGTGGGAGTGAAGCCTGTGGATGCAGCTGTTAGTTTACTGGCCGGTTTGTAAATTAATCCTAACTTCTGGTAATGAGGTCTGAGTAATGCCAGGAAAAACTTCCCAATAATTATTTAGCCAGCTAAGGCTTTTTGTGTTTTTGCTTTATTTTTTCCTCATTCTGCCTTGTAGAACTGCTCTACTTCAGGAATATATTTAGGCTGTTTTGTCATTGCATTGCATGTTTGAGGTCTTCCTACATATTGCCAGTAAAATTCAAGTTTTTAGAAATGTAATAATTATTCTTCCATTAAGTATTTTCTGGGTGATTTTGAAGTATATTTAGAATCATTTTCTTGGCAATATCCAAACTTTTTTTTAGCATCAGTGTCTTCACTAATTCTTTAACATTGGCTTCTTGGATTTGTTGATATTTGGTTCATTCCATTCTTTCTTCCACCTGCATCCTGTGCCGCTGACTGCCAGATAACCCTAAACCATAATATATCTACCCTCATACTTAATTGTGTAACTGCTGCTTACTTCAAATACTTCATCTGTTTTTTTTCTTTCTTTGATGCATCTTGTGTAGTTGTGTCCAAAAGGTTACATTTTAATTTTATCAATCACCCAGACCTTGTTCCAAAAAAAGTATTTGGTTGATCTAAAACTCATTTTTACATATGTGATCCTGGAAATTCCTGAATTAACCATCCATGTAATTTGCTGAGACTCACTTACTCATTCACACATACCAGAGTGATACCATAGTTTCACGTATAAATAGCATTGAAACATTAAGTGTGTCCCATGCCAGGCAGCAGTTTTTTTGTTCTTCTTATTGCCTAAAACAAAAGTATGTTTGACCCAGCAACAATCAAGTGCTGTGTTTGTTCTCTTTATATATTTAAATTATAATTTTGCATAATACATTTGAATCACAAATTCACCTTTGAGATGTAGACAACCTGATGAATGAACAATTGAGGAACAGTAAAGACAAGTACAAAGCTGCTAGAATCCAAAAAAATATGCCCAGCCCTACTGAACACGTTTGGGTTGAATTAGAATGACGATTGTGAGTAATGGCTTCTCATCCAACATTATTATTTGACCCCACAAATGTGGTGGGTACCACAACCTGATATCAGCGCATGCTCCCAACCTCTCTCCAAATACACGCCAAAATGTTGTAGAAAGCTTTCCCAGAAGAGTAGAGGTTGTTATAGCTACAAAGGGTTTTAGAATGGAATGTCCAACAACTCAAATTAAGTGTGATGGTAAGGTATCCACAAACTATTGACCATGTAATATACACTATATTGCCAAAAAGTATTGGGACGCCTGCCTTTACACACGCATAAACTTTAATGACATCCCATTCTTAAGGCTTTAATATGAGGTTGGCCCATCCTTTGCAGCTATACCCGCTTCAACTCTTCTGGGAAGGCTTTTCACAAAGTTTAGGAGTGTGTTTATGGGAATTTTTGACCATTCTTCCAGGAGAGCATTTGTGAGGTCACAGTCTTTGCTCAAATTCATCTCAAAGGTGTTCAATCGGGTTAAGTTCAGGGTTCTGTACAGTCAAGTTCCTTCACACCAAACTCGTTCATCCATTTCTTTGCTTTGTGTACTGGTGCGCAATCATGTTGGAACAGAAAGGGGCCATCCCCAAACTGTTCCCATAAAGTTGGGAGCATGAAATTGTGCAAAATGGCTAAGTATGCTTAAGCTTAAAGAGTTCATTTCACTGGAACTAAGTGGCCAAGCCCAAATCCTGAAAAACAACCCCACACCACAATCCCTCCTCCACCAAAAGTTACACTTGGCACAATGCAGTCAGGCAAGTAATGTTCTCCTGGCAACCGCCAAATCCAGACTCATCCATCGGATTTACCAGACAAAGAAGCGTAATTTGTCACTCCTCTAGAGTCCAGTGGGAATGTGCTTTACACCACTACATCTGACGCTTTGCATTGCATTTGGTGATGTAAGGCATGGATGCAGCTGCTCGACCATGGAAACCCATTCCATTAAGCTCTCTACGCATTGTTCTTGAGCTTTTGGAGGTCTATAGCTACTGACTTTGCAGATAGTTGCTGACTTCTGCACACTGTGTGTCTCAGCATGCGCTGTTCCCGCTCTGTAATTTTACATTTTGTTCCAAATTGTTTCCACTTTGTTATAATACCACTAAGTTAACTGTGGAATATTTAGTAGCGGGGAAATTTCACAAATGGAGTTGCTGCATAGGTGGCATACTATCACTGTACCACGCTTGAGTTCACTGAGCTCCTGAGAGTGACTGATTCTTTCACAAATGTTTGTAGAAGAAATCTGCATGCCTGGGTGCTTGATTTTATACACCTGTGGCCATGGAAGTGATTGGAACACCTGAATTCAATGATTTGGAGGGGGGTCCCAATACTTTTGGCACTATCGTGTATGTTAAGTATAACTGCCATAAACGTTTAGTCCCTCAACTGTAGTAAGGTATTGGAGCTTGGTCTTATGTTTTTTCCCTATTTTTAGTTCAATGAAAAGGATGAATCCAACAAAGCTAAATATGGACTGTAACTTGATTCATTGCTGGGAAATTATCTTTTAACTGAATTTAATTTCTGCTAAACTGATTCTCTCAGTTAATGAAAAAAACATTGACATACAGTCTTATATGCTTCATTAAGAGCAGTCACAGTTGGTTAACCAATTGTGTGTATGAATTATATGTACAGTATATGTACTGTATATGTGTGTGTGTGTGTGTATGTATGTGTACTGTGTATAGCATTAAAGGTACTTATTCAAGGAGGTTCAAATAATACATTGACAGTGCTAAGAATTTACAAAACAATCTGACAAAAAGTCCAGCAAAACTGACTGTTGGATTAAAGGACCTCCTGAGTTTTGCCAAGTCTGTTGTGTTCTTATACTGAATAAACTTGAGTGACAGAAAACGTAAGCGGTGTTGAGGTAATGAGTGAAGAAGTGGCTCTTCAAATATTGCTTGAATGTTGTTAGACAAAATGGATTTTTGCTACAAGATTACTTAAAACCTAATATTGCAATCCTTACTGTCTAGTTATTTAGATTTTACAGTATGGAATGGTCAAGTTCATTTTTGACTAAATCTTTATAATACAGTTTTGGCTTTAGAACTGCAATAGTTAATTCACTAGCAAAAATATTAACTCTGTCAATTTCAGTCTTTAGGAACTACCAATAATGCTGTGAATATTTTTTTCAAATTTTTGTTCTAAAATTAACCCATTTGTCATTTTCAAAAGATGCTAAGTTAACCATGCTGTTTTATGTGAGAATGAAGACATTAATCAATAGAGTATGAAGTTCGTAGTTATGGTTATTCATGTATTCATTATTTTTTATAGGAAATACCACACCCATCTTCTGCAGTTTGATGGTGAAGGGGGCTGGAAATTTGAGAAGTTAGATACAGCAACCCGTCTCTCTCTCACCGAAGAGAAACAGCGGCTTGAGGTGCAGCTTGCTGGGGTCCCTAAGATGCAAAGGCGACTGACTGATCTTTGCAGGATGTTGGGAGAGGACAGCAATGTATCTGAATCCACTGAAAATGAAGACAACGAAAATCTGAGCAGTAGCAAATTACATATATCTGATGAGTGAAAGGAAAAAGACCTAAAATCTATAGGGTCATAGTTGACAATCTAAATATATACATTAGAACAGTTGGCAGTTCATGGTGAGATGGACAATAAAATAAATAAGTATTTTAACGCATAGATTTAATGAGAATGACAACAAAGGATACATATGTAGGAAAAATGGTTGATTGAAGATTTTTCAGCCCAGTAATGCTTTTTCTATTTCTGTCCATTAGACCTGATTAATCAATTTTCAGAATTGTGGGTGGTCAAAGCACATCAAGGCAACATTGGGTGCAAGGCAGGTAACTACTCTGGATGTGGTGCTAATTCATTGCCTTATCCTCGCACACGTCCACACTCACAAAGTGCAATTTAAAGTAACCATTTAACCTATCACGATTGTCTTTATTGATCTGTATTCTTAGTTTATCTGTATAGATTTCTATCTATCTATCTAGATTTACTGAAACTAAACTGTGCCTGCATAGGCAAGTTGGAATGTAAAAATTAATAACGGGTAAAAGCCTCTAAAAATTCTTATAGGCAAGTACAAATCTTGAGTCCCAATGCAAAGCTCAAGAGATTAAAAAAGGTTTTGACACAAAAAAGAAGCACAGAGTGAGGACTGGTGTCTTGTAATTTAAGCAGCTAGATGTGTTTAAACAACCCTTGGCTGATGGCTGAATAATTACTGTTAGATGGCAATGGAAGCAGGAGGCTTGATAGAAATATCATGCCGGGTGCCTGACAATTTAATACTGTGGAATTTTCTCAAACCCCAGTGCTTATAGTTTCCCTTAACATAATACTGATTTAAAAATCAGAATGCACATATTTACATTATTTCATTATATTGCCATTTCAATCTAACCACTTAATTATGAACTTTTGTTAAATCTTTGATAATGACAGAGGAACTACATTCAAGTGGTGTGCTATAAAACTAACCTCTAGAAAATATGTATTTTACAATATATAAGCAAAACTATATAAATATCTTTAAAAAACGGTCCTATTGTGGTATGCATCATGGAGGCACAGTGGTTAATGCTGCTACTGCACAGATCCAGGAAATAGGTTTAATTATACATTGTCTATGGAACTGACACATTATCCTTGTGCTTGTATGGGTTTTCCTTGGGGATTCCAGCTACCCCAGACAGTTGATGTGCATGTCTGAGTGAGTGTGGTTGTTGGTCAGAGACTGTTGTCCCACCTAGGCTGTGGTCTTTGCTAGAGCTTGATGCTGCCAACTTCAGCTTGATGTGACCCTCATATGTGGAAAAAGAAAGCTCAGAACATGGGTGAATGCCATGGTTTTGAGTGGCATGATGGCATGGCGGTTAGTACTGCAGTTTTACAGTTTAATAAACCAGACTGTGCTCTCCAGGCTAGTCACCATCTGTGAAGTCTGTTTATCCCATGGACCAGAGATTTTTTAGGTTGTGTTAAATGGCAGCTGAGTGCTGTCCTGGTATATGAGAGTGTGCCTTGTGATAGACTGATATACTATTGAACATTTAAGGTTGGGTACAATACTATAAAGACAGGGTTTCTGTCACCCTGTACTGGAGAAAAAATGTTTTGTAAATGGAAGGGTGTTTGGGTTGTATAGTTATGCTTAATGTGAAATGCCAGTTAAAAAATTAAAAAGCCTCCAAGAATGTGAAAGTAAAGGTATGTAAATATATTGGTCTTAATTAAGTGCCACTGGGTTTCCTTCTTAGGATCTCCTGTCTATAGTATTAGCTGGAAAAGTCACAGTTTTAGTCTTCTAAGGATTCTTATATTCTTCACTTCTTCATTGATACTGTTGAACCTTGTTGTTAATTGCATCTTGTTATTTGCTCATATTTAGTTGTTTTTAATTTAAATGCCATAAATGTTTCAGATGTTAATTCTAAATAATATATAAATATCTGATGGTTTTAGAAGGAAACATATATTTAAAACTTTCTACCTAGTAAAAAATGCCTTGTCCTTTTTATTAGACTGATTCAGAGAGAAGAATGCTGAATACTAACAGATAATTTGCAGATAGTTAGGCCCGGGCACTTTGTTTGAGCATTACAGTCTTTGTAATGTGTGGTATGGATTCTTACTGCAGTTTTGTTATGTGTTACAGTTGATTAAACCTTTTTGTTCTTATTTTAGTGTGAATGTATCTTTGATAGTTGTTCATGATTGATACAGCATACTTCATGGAGAGCATTAATAATAATATTACAGAAATTAAATATATATATGCATCTAAAGACTGAAAGGAGAATTTAAATAAAAAGATCTTAGATATTTAAGAAGTGGTCTCCTGTCAGCACACTCTGTGAGAAAATATGTTCTACTTATTGGACCCCATTTTGTTTGGAATGCTATAAAAGAAATTAGAATTTATCTGTCCACAAAATTCAGATTGTTTCTTAAATATAATGTTCTCGGTGGGATGTTCAAAAGTAAACCACATGATAGACAGCAGTGGAATTTAGTTGAGTATTAAGTAATGCTTTAAAAATTGAAGGATGAAAGTCTGAAATTAACTGCCCAGTCATGGAGTTGAAATAAATAAAATTTCTAATTGGTTTTTTTTTTTTTTTGTTTATTTTTTTTTATTTTACCAGTAATTATCAGTGAACTAAATAATGCAGATTAAATGTATACTACTACAGTACATGAAATTATAGTTTAAAATAATTTTAAAATATTAGAAATGGATAGGGTGAAGTTACTGAACACCATCCAGCAGGCAAATTGAACATTAAATAGAAGCAGAATGTATAGGACCTAAAATGAATATAATGAGTTAAGTAGTATAATGTCAATTTCAAAATGCTCTAAGAAAAAGTGAATTTGAAGAGATATAATAGAGAATTTCCTCAACTGAGTAGCACACTGCTGAACAGGGATGGAGTGAGGCCATGTCTTTGGTATAAATTGAAACGCAACATCTTGTTAAACTGGGCTCCAGGCAAGTCAACCTGAGCACAATTCTGCAATGAATACGAAATTGTTGTAGTCACCTTGGAAATTAAAATGTGACGGAATTGGGAATGGTGAGAAAAATGTGCAAAAAACATTTTGCAGCTGAAGAGTTCAAAATACTGTAAGCATCACATTCAAAACTGAAAACCAGAATCAACATGAGGTAATACATATACTGTACATGTATATAACAACAAAGAAGACCATGTATGCTGTGGTCAAAATTTAACATCTTATTAAAGAAAGAAACATCCTGTAACAGGACAGATCAGTTATCAGGCAGGAGAAAAGCTGTTCATTGTATCTTTTAATTACTTTTCAAAAAATGCCTTAGAGGGAGCATTCTTCAGAAGCAGTCCGTTATAGCCTGAACAGAGAAACAAAGAATAGAGGTTCATTTTATAACCTATTGAATTTATATACATTGTCAATCGATGCATACATTTACTCTGGTTGGTTTGATGGTTTACACCCAAATGACTTATATAAAACAAAAGTCTATTATATCGTATTCGTATTCTTGTTATACCTTTGAGTTGAACCCTTAAAATAGCTGTGCATATAACAACTGTCCATCTGCTGATGTCTTAGTCATCTTTCAGTACATTTTTTTGTTCACTTGACCATTATCTGGTTTCCTGATATGCCTACCAGGTTTCTGACATGTATTAACTCTTTATGCTATTTCTTTAAGATGAATACTATGCTACCTTAAAATAATTCTTCCACACTGCAAGCAATCTGGCATAAACAGCTACATTTACCAGAAATAAGAGATCACATAATGTGTGTTTTTGAAATACTGCAGATAAAGTGTGAGTTATAAAAAAAAAAAAGTGTACAGTACGTTTTAATGGAGAAGCTTAGAAAAACAAAGGTTGAGAGCAGTGTTGAGCAGTATTAAAAGGGTCTTACAGTGGACATGGAAAAAACATTTTCAGAGGAAAAATAGTTTGTGGTAGTTACGGCAAGTGCTGGTGTATTACAGTAGAAGTATAAAACTACTAAAGATAACAAGTAAATTCCTTAGACTTGTCTCATGATGATCTCATTGCTAGCAAGCCTGCCATTTACAAGCTCAATTCCTAGAGAAATCGAGCTTACAGTAATAGCTGTGGTTTTTGCTCCACCCAGTTTTTAATTAGAAGTCAATTCTTTCTGTTATTTATTGATATGGCTTTTCGGGGTTATCATTCTACCACATCAAATATTCCCAGTACTGCAGATTTTTTTTGGGGGGAAGACAGTTTTCTGGAGTGAAGTAGATTAGCACTTCATAGTGATTCACTTTTTCCATTTCTTTCTTTCCCAATATTTTACTGAAATTAAAATCTTTTGATGAATACACATAGGTGCAAGTGGGCCTGACTTAGCTGATGGCTTCCTAGTTGCAAGCTTCTAAAAAAAAAAAAGGCAGTTAAAGACTTCTAATGCAGCTCTTCTAGAGTAAAAGAAATCAATTTAGGCTTCTGAATCTTAACAAGCAAGTAAAATAAATGAAACCAAAAATGTTCTCTAACAGCCTTTATTCAATTGAGATAAAGAGCCAATAAAGACTTTAATCATTTTTCTGGAATGAAAGCTTACGGTCCGTGCAGCTGTCCAAAAAACTGAATGTAACACTAGAACAAAATATAAAATAGTGACTAAACGAGAACTGTGTCTTTAAGGTAAGTGATGAAACGAGAGAACACGTACCTACAATTGTAAACTTGTAGGTCTAGTAAATTGAGACTAATTCCAAACATTAAATATGGTGCAGCTGGACTTTATTCAGAAAGTAAACTCACAAAGAGGTAGAGAAGAGCTATATTAGCATGTGTGTGAAAAAAAGAAAAAATAGTATTTCTTGGCTGAAAACAAAACGTGATATTTAACCTGTTGGTAATTCACCAGATAACATTCTCCATTAAGTAGATCCATGAAAAGGGCATTTGAAGGCGTTTTTTTGCATACATAAAAGAAAGGACCTCATTGAGGAAGTGATTGTACTGCTAACAGAAGAATCAAAGAGAACCTAAATTAAATCAGTGAAATGAAATTAATTTCAATTGAACAAAACATGAGACAAAACACACTGAATTAGCAGGTTATGGTCATGTTCTGCCTTCCAGATATGTCTCAGGCGTTAAAGTTAGAAATTAAGATGACCATTTAAAGAATGAATTCATAATATCAAGAATGCCAATGTGCTTGTTAGAAGAACAGTTCAAGGTAACTTGTTCCATATATCTATTCTGTTTGTGAAGACTTATTAGTTTAATGCCTCTGTTACATTTACTAAGTTTGCATCTGTGTTGTGATGTTCTGATTGAAGTACCTATTAGAGTGCCCCCGATAACATGAACCTTATTCATTTTTTCAAGTATTTCACCCATTAATTTTGGGTTGTTTAGGTGACAACATTTATTTTCATTGTACATTTTCATACACAGGATATAGCTCAAAGTGCTTTACAAGATCTCCAATAAATACTTGCAAGGAAAAAAAACAGATTAAATAATATAAGAATGATAATAAATAACATGCAAAAATAAATCAATATGCACTTACATAAAATAGAGATATAATTAACAGAAAAGTAGAGTCCTTATATATAGATTTATTTTTAAGTCTCAAAAAATGAGTCTGCTGATAAAGTCAAATGGCCAGGAAGGACAGGAAGCTGGAGAAAAACAAAATCAGCATGGATTCCAAGGTCAAGAGACCACCCAGCCCCCTCTGGGCATCCTACCTAAAATAAATGTTCTCAAGTCATTCCTTCTTGCTGTTTAGGCTTTGTTCCTGAGGATTTGTTGCAGTGGGTCTCGTGGACAGTAGGGGTTCCCACCTTCATTCAGGTATCAGAGGTGGCTGCACAAGACAAGAAAAAAATGGAAAAGAAAGCTTAGAAAAATCTAGATTAATAATAATTGCAAATCCATGAAGAATAGGATTATTCTACAGTATGTATGTATAATCTATTAGGAATAGACTCAAAACGTACCTTTGAGAAAGCCAAATTAAAGCAGTGGATTTTTAGGAGTTTTTGGTTTTGTTTTTTTTTGGATGTTCCACATTGTTAGGCTACCATATCTCTACTGGTAAAGTTTTCCAGATTTTTAAAGCTTAATAGCAAAAGGTTGCCTCACTACTTCTTTTATAATTGGTTCTTGAAAAATATAAGCAGATGGCTATTAGATGATCTAAGGTTATGAGCTGGATTGTTGGGGGACAGGCACAACATCATAATAAAGGAGCATGATTATTTAAAGTTTATATTTCATTAGTATTACTTTAAAGTCAGTTCTAAAGGACACAGGTGACCAATATAATGATGCTAAAACTGGTGAGATGCACTCAAAAATTATTTTTCTAGTTAAGATTTTTCCTGCTGCATTCTGCACTAATCACAACTGATCAATGTTTTTCTTGGGTAGTCCAGTTAGAAGTACATTACAGTAATCTAGTTGACTAAAAACAAAAACATGAATTCATTTTTCAGCATCTTGCAATGTTATAAAAGGTCTGACTTTCACCTCAACCTTGACTTTAACCTTTGTTCATATACTGCAGCAATCAGTTCATCTGAGGAATGTATACTTGTTTGTTATATAGCCTTCTTGTGCTAGGATGTTCTCATGTGCACATGTTGTAAGTGCTCTATACCAGCTTAAGCCAAACGTCTCTTGTCTTACTCAAATCAGCTCATTGTAAAAAGGAGCATCCTGCGAACAGTTTTATCCCCTCTGTGCTTTGCCTTGTGGACACTGACAAAACCATTTTTACACTGCAAGGTTTGCTACAGGATGATCTTCTTGGCTCAATGTTAAACTATTTCAACACATCACTCCAATTGTGAATTTTGCCAAAATTCCTCAATTCTTATGAATACTAACCATCATGTCACTGTTGAATTCCACCTATGACCTTTCCCTAAATCAGACAATGACAGTAGCTCCAGAGCTTGCTTTTTTAAGGCAATTTGGCATCTATCTATGCTCTCACAGGTCACTTTCTCAAAAGGTTTTTGAAAGTCAAGGTAGACAATATAAATGTATTCCATTGCCACTGAATATTTCTGATGCTTTCTCATAAAAACCTAGCTTATCTTAAAAAGAGGATGTTCTCCTCAATATTACCCCTAAAACAACACTGATAATTAAACACAATCACAATCAATATTTGAATTTTTGCACCCAGTCACCCTTTTCAAGTATTAAAGGTAGCTTCTCTATTTGAACTGTGCAGCTCTGTTTATTAGAGCAAAGAATCTGTTATATTTTGTTGTGGAGGGTTTTATTTAAGTTTACGAAATGAAACGACATAAGTAAAATTTAACACCTCTTACCTCTTTTACGGAGCACTTACATATTATGTGAGGTGGCATGTTCTTTCGTTGAGCAGAAAATGTGGAAGAGGAAGCAGCGGGAGCAGCCATTCTGTTAATTATTCAGATAATGTTAACGCTGACCTGAACCTACATGAGATGTGCTGTCAAACATAATTCCTAATTATGTATAATCACATTAAAATCAAGGAACAAATGTCTGACTATGGATTTACTTTGCAGAATGCACCTTATGGAATGGTATATGTCTGCAAAGAGAAGAAGGTTACTGTGTCGCATATTTTATTAGGAGATATGTGAAGTGAGCCAGAGACACAGGCACTGCCCAGACTGAGATGGCCCTTGCAGAATGTTGTGCATGTTGTATCAACAACCGTACATATTTCTGGATGCTTAGAGCTGATCAGTTTCATTCAATTCTAGTGAAAATGTTTTTCATTTAGTAGGAAATTAATATTAATATTTTGATGTAGTTTTTAACGTTTGCATTATTTTACAACTGTACTGAACAGCCACGAGTATTGCAACATTTATTTCAATGTTTTTCAAAAGAATTTCAGTTCCTTCTCTAGCAGTAGAGTGTTGTACCGTGTTAGCCATAGATTGATACAGGAGAAACTAGAGTGAAATGACACCTTTTATTGGCTAACTAAATAGATTACAAATGCAAGCTTTCGAGGCAGCTAAGGCCCCTTCATCAGGCAAGGTGTAACAAAGAAACTGAAAAATACTCTTGCTTATATTGAGACAGCAAAGTGATTTTTTTCTTTCATCTTAACCTTTTTGTTCAAGTGTTAGCAAAATGAATACACCGGAGATGAATCAACCCTGAAAGAAGAGAACAATGAACTAATAAAATGTAGAAATAAGATAATCATCACTAGAGAAAGTCCTGTAAGGTTTTTTTTGAAGTGCATTGTCTGTAAGATAGGCCTCTGATGTAGTCAGCTAGTCAATCAGTCTGTTAGTCCACATATCTGGTCATAAAACTCTTGTCTCTATTCAGACCATTTTGTAGAGTGTTGAATTTAAGCACATGTTTGTATTCCCATTCTCTCCGCTCCTGTTGGGTCTTGAAATTAATTGACTCTCAGATCCTTTATGCTGTGGCCATTACTGTTAAAGTGTGCTGCCACCAGAAGATCAATACTGTTCTGATTAATATGAAACCTATGTGAGTTAATTCGCTGTCTGACCAATTTCCCCTACATACAGCCCAGTGTTGGGGCACCTTATGCACATAATTAGGCAGACCACATTAGCAGATTTGCATGTGAACAGACCCTTTATTTTATGCTCCTGCTGGCAATGTGGTATACAGAGAGAAATTGGTCAGACACTGCGTCAGCGAATGAACTCACATAGGTTTCAAATTAATCAGAACAGTATTGATCTTCTGGTGGCAGCACACTTTAACAGTAATGACCACAGCATAAAGGATCTGAGGGTCACTGTGCTTATGGGTAATTTCAAGACCCAACAGGAACGGAGAGAATGGGAATACAAACTTGTGCTTAAATTCAACACTCTACAAAATGGTCTGAATAGAGACAAGAGTTTTATGAGCAGATATGTGGGCTAACAGACTGATAGGACTCTGATGTAGTCAGCTGGTCAATCTTACAGACAATGCACTTCAAAAAAAACCTTACAGGACTTTCTCTAGTGATGGTTATCTTACCTCTACATTTTATTAGTTCATTGTTCTCTTCTTTCAGGGTTAATTCATCTCAGGTGTATTCATTTTGCTAACACTTGACTAAAAAGGTTGTTAAGATGAAAGAAAAAAATCACTTTGCTGTCTCAATATAAGCGAGAGTATTTTTCAGTTTCTTTGTTACACCTTGCCTGATGAAGGGGCCTTAGCTGCCTCGAAAGCTTGCATTTGTAATCTATTTAGTTAGCCAATAAAAGGTGTCATTTCACCCTACTAGTTCCTTCTTTGAAACACACACAGTATAGATACTATACATACATGCCATGAGAATTTTAAAAAATAAATAAATAAATAAAGATGATATGTACTACCTGTCAGGTTGGAGGGTGTTTCTGACTTTAGCAAATGTTGCCTTCATCAGATTCACACAGATTTATAAAATATTTGTGAAGAGAAATATGCATGGTGTTAAAAAAAAAAAAAAAAGTTTTAATTTAGAGTGCACCTCTAATACATGTAATGTTCCACTTCCACAAAATATACTTGTGATTTGTAAATTAAATAAATAAGCCCTGCAAAAAATAACCTATCAACTACAGAAAACTAGACATGAAATGTAACAGAAATATTTGTCAAAATATCTACATACACATTTTCTGAAGAAGATTATTTCAATTGAGGGTTGCACAGAGCCCGAGTTTTTAACCTGGCCTCATTGGGTGCAAAGCAGAAACCCACCCTGGATGACATCTTAGTGTGCACTCACACACCCCGACACCAGTCCCGCTCAGAATTTCTAATTGACCGAATATGCATGTCTTTGGGATGCTAGTAATCATGTACTTCTTTATCTTGTTATTGCTTCCGTAAGTTTAACTGCGATGCAAACTTCCAGGCATTACCACTAATACACTTCTCAACCTTTTTTGAATTTTCTTTTTCATCATTGTACTCAAGATGATAGACCTTAATATGAATTCTGTTTTTATTTTTACTTTAAATATCATATTGTTGCCATTTTCCAATATGTTTTATCAATTCCAGTCAGTCTCACAGTGCCACATATATAATAAATACCTGTGAAAATAACCTTGAGTAAATTTGGCTTAATATTGGGTGGGAACAATTAGAAAGTTCACTGGTATAACAGTGAAAAATAATCCAACATCTCAGGAAGGGGGGCACCTCAAAGAGGGAATTGACATTTAAAACCGCAAAGAGATACAGTGCTCCTGGTAACATCAATCAAGCTTGTGGTTAGGATGGATGAACAGTCTATGGCTGAAAAGTCTTCTAAAAAACCCTAGTAAACATGTAAATGTGTGTTGTTTGCATGAAGAATTGAGCACGTGTTAAAAATAAAGAAAGGGGAAACCCTTTCTATAAAACCAGGTTATACTTGTGCATACAAAGACATCAGTGGGCTTGTGGCATAACCGCCAACTGCATGTGGTGTCAGTCACTCACCACTATGATGACACAGTCGGAGTTGTTGCCCTGCGGGAAGGTGAACCTTCAGCCCAGCCTGACGTCCAGAGTACTCCAATGTTTACTTCTGGAGCAAGTTTCCATTAAGGATATCTCTGTGCTTTGCTCCATTCAAGTCTCCCACAACCCTGTTTAGTCTTCCAGTTCCTGCTTTGAAAAAACAACACCACATGATGCTGCCACCACCATGCTTCGCTGCTGGAATGGTATTGCACAGGTGATTTCCTCCAGACATGATGATTATCTTGGTTTTCATCAGACCAGAGAATCTGAGGCTTTAGGTAATTTTAGCAATGGCCAAGTGGGCTTCCATGTGTCCTTCACTGAGAAGAGACTTTATCTGGCCACTCTGTCACAAAGATTAGATAGGTGGTGTGTTGCAGTGATGGTTGCCCTTACAGAAGTTTCTTCCATCTCCACACTCCACCAGAGTGACCATTGTGTTCTTGATTATGTCTCTTACAACGACCCTTCTCCCATGATTGACTCGGGGTTAGCTCTAGAAAGAGTTAGGATTGTTCCAGACTTCTTCCAGTTAAGAATTATGAAGGCCACTGTACTCTTGGGAACCTTCATACTGCAGGAATTTTCCCATATCTGTGCCTCTGAGCTTTGCAGGCAGATCTGAAGTGTCATAGCAAAGGGTGTGAATACTTGTGTCAATGTGATATTTCAGTTTTTTATTTTTAATAAATTTGCAGAAATTTCCAAAATCCTGTTTTCACTTTGTCATTCTGAGGGGTTGAGTGTTGCTTGATGTGGGGAAAAAATTAAAATGATTTTAGCATAAGACTGCAACATAGCAAAATGTGAAAAATATGATTTGAATACTTTCTGAGTCTACTTTGAAGTATTAGTCAAACGACAGTATGATTTTATGATAAGTTAATCAACCTTTAGTTACCTTGTACTACTGAGCTCCTGAATTGTAATTTTAGTGTTCTGTTTTATCTCCGTGTCATGTCTTTTGATCAGCTTCTTTTTCTCTCTGTCTTTCCATAATTACTTGACATAATACACAAGGAAAAGTGGGGCACTGCACCCCCCCCCCAAATGTTTAACCTGCCAAAGAACAGAATGAAGTTGGGGTGGGGTGTTTAGGAAGAACCCCGTGTGGGCAAGGCCATTACAGTGCTGCTCACTACAGACCTTTTATCAAGTGGTCCGAAGACCTCCATTGTCATCTGAAGAATCACACCTGGCCCCGCGAGACTGTCACTGTTACGCCTGTACCTCTGTCTGCACTCAGCATCTCATGTAAGTGGTATAACTTGGTTACTTTGCCCAGAATAACTCCACTGGAGATATCAAAATGATTTTTTCACTTCTTTAATTATTCACTAAGAATATCTATCTGTTCTCATGCTACTTACTTTTTCCAATTATCCTGTATTATAATTTAAATTTAATTTGCCCCAAGGTTCCTCAACTGAACATACATGTACACCATTGCAGTTTACTTTATTTATGCCTTTTCTGTATCTGCTTAAAATGTGCTTTATTGAAATTTATTTTAATTTTCCTACTGGTTCCCACTGCCACTGCTTCCAATGAAGCTTTAAATGGTAGTGACCACTGTTACCTAGCAGATCATTAACCTCTTTTCTGAATCCCATCCTTATTATAATAGAGTGCATAATCAAGTCAAGACCCTCATCTCCTCTTGTTAGTAATTTGATTGACCACCGTCTTATGTTCCCGTATTCCACAATGTATTGGCTGTTCTTACTTTATTTTAAAGCCACTCATTTCTACATTGGGTATTATGAGCTATCGTTCAAATGCACCTCTGATTCTCAATGAAAATCTCCTGTCAGTGCATTCCTCCGTGGTGGGAGGCGATTATCTCAGTAGTCCACAGCATTAAAATTAGAAGAGAATTAAAGCTGAAGAGTGCAGAGAAAAGTGTAAAGGAGAATAGGTTTCCTTCCATGCAAGACCAGCCAGGGATTCACAATAGTTTCAAACTGTCAGTCAGTCAGTCAGTCATTTTCCAACCCACTATATCCTAACACAGGGTCACGGGGGACTCCTGGAGCCAATCCCAGCCAGCACAGGGCTCAAGGTAGGAACAAATCCCAGGCAGGGCATCAGCCCACCACAGGGCACACACACTAGGGACAATTTAGGATCGGCAATGCACCTAACCTGCATGTCTTTGGACTGTGGGAGGAAACCACGCAGACCTGGGGAGAACATGCAAACTCCACGGAGGGAGGACTGTTATTGATCAGGTAAGAACAGCTTAGAGCTGAAAGTTAATTTTAAATGTGACGCAAGTTAAACAGTATAGAGACAACATCTCGGTGACATGGGACCACGACTACAAATCCAAAAGAGGTGAAACACTCAACATAGAGAAGCACAGAGACTTGGGCTGATTATACAAGAAGGAAGCGGAAGCTAGAAGCTGTGCTTCTATTGGAGTTTGTGACATCTTGTTTAAATGTCTTAACCATGAATTTGGTTTTACTTACTCAGTTGAATCAGCAGAATTATAGTCTTTGTTCAACTCACTTTATCCCTTGAGGGGTTTTGGGGACGTGGAGCTGGAGAAGGCTCTGGATTGTGGGGGACATTCCATTGCAGTGCCAACTCATCCCCAGCCATTCGCCATTCGCCAGCCACCCTAAAATGCATGTCTTTGGGGATGGTGTAGGAAAAACTTGTGTAGATGTAGGAGAGCATGTAAACTTCACACATGGCAAGTGATTCAGTGTAGGATTCGAATCCTGGATTGTGGATCTATAAAGCCACCTTGTCATCAAAAAGAATCCTTTCAGTTAAGCAGTATATCAAATACTTATTAGACACCAGGGATGTGCATCTTCACACAAAGCAGTTCTTGAAATCAGGAATAACCTACAAAGTCATGTAGCTGAAGTGAAAACCTTGACAGTAATGGAGCACTTCAAGAATTCAGAAAAAAATATTGGGGTAATTCAGCTATTAGTTTATCAGATCAGTTTGATGGACTGGTGAGTCTGCTCTCATTTGTCGAACTGTAAGTGTTCTTATTACATAAAGTAACACATTCAGAAAGGTGTTTACTACAATCCAATATGCCACCATCATGAGTCCAAACTCCAAACTGGTTTCATTTTGAAAAATATATGTCCACAGATCTGACATTTTACATAGAAGTGGTAACAATGAAGTTAGAAACAAAGGTAATATCTACTTCTGCTTTTTTGTTTGGAATTGATCCAGCGTCTTAATTTGTATTCAGCAGGAAGTGCTGAACTACTCAGGATTGTAGTAACATATTTTGGCAGGACCACTGAAACACCCTTCACCATTATTATGCTGAACGTGCCCACTAGCTCCAAGGTAATGTTTTTGGATTTGTGGGATTTTGCAAGACTAAACACTGAGATATTAATCACAAAAGACAAAATGCTCCCAGGGGCATGACAGTGCTTGTTGTGGCTTACAATTTTAAAACAAGCCAGCAGCGGCACTTTGATATCTTAGAACATCCATCACAAGATCCTCTTCTTGCTCAAAGAGATTGTTATTTGTTTAAAGCCCACCAAGTTGTTTTAACAGGCTTTGTCATTGCTTCAGTAAAGGAAGTATGCAAACTGTAGCTAAGAACCTTTTTTTGCATGAAGATGTTCAAAAGCTTCTGCAATACAGGACCAAGTCTGCTTTTAAAGCACAGACGTATTTTAAAAGTATGTTTTTTGAGGTCTTAATTACTGTTGTGGAAATTTGAATAAATCTTTGTAGATACTTTGGGTTTTTATTAGGCTTATGCTATAAATACTGGTCTCCAAATTTGTATTATGTTGACCACATCATTGTCTGTGTTTGGCCCTTTGGCTTCTTAAGGAGAAATAGAAAATTGAAGCTGTGACTTGAAAGTCTCATTTCCTTCAGAACTACATAGGCTTCTCTCTGCCACAAACCTACAGTAAAACTCTTATTCAGTATTTATTGAATAACTTATCCTAAGATGCAGAATATCAGAAACATGTCCTGCAAGAGCTAATGTCTATCTGAGTAAACCTTGACTGAGAATTTACATGCATAGCATTTCTGTTCACTTTCATTTGCCTAGTACTGTCATCTTACTACATCTGCATCAGGACAGCCATTTCCACAAGAAGGAGTTTACAAATGAAGTGGTGTCAATCCAATCCAAGTTACATTACTAATGTTATTAATATTCTATTTATGCCCATTTCAAATGGCTGGTGTAATACTGAAAAGCTCCACCACACATAAAATGTCCTGCTCCCAGTTTTAAAAGCAGAGCATACCACCTCTTGCTTAATATGTCGAAAAGAAATCAAAATGAAGAAACCCACTAGGGAACGTCTTCAGTGATCAAACTGAATTCTGAAGAAGTTTTTGTATATTTGCCAGTAACTTCTAAATATAAATGTGCCTTGTCTGCTTATGAGTGTGACACGTGACTTCTTTGTGTGAATGTGTGTGTGTCCAAGTACACTTGAGTACACCAAGACGTTTTGCCAGCACTGTGTTCATGTTTCACATTTGTATTATTTACTTGAATGCTCAGGTCAATGGACTCAACTACCAATTTCCTTGCCGTCACTTCTCCACTTTTGCCCCTGGTTGCACTTGAAAGATTTTTTGCATTGATTTATGCTTTCAGATTTAGATGTGTTTTGGGCTGTTAAAGTCATTCATTCACCTGAAGCTAAGCATGTTCAGGCCTGGCCAGTACTTGGATGGGAGACCTACCAGGAAAAGCTTGGGTTGCTGTTGGAAGAGGGTGAGCCCAGCAGGGGCCACTTACCCTGTGGTCTGAATGTGGACTCCAATGCCCCAGTGCAGTGATGGGGATACTGTGCTGTAAAAATGGCACCATACTTTGGATGAGGTCCCGACTCTCTGTGGTCATAAAAGATCCCTGGGCATCCTTCATAAAGACTAAGGTGTTACCAAATCTAGTTATTCTGGCCTCCAGGTCACCCCCTGTTCCTTATTGGCTAACTATCGTTCACCTCTTCACCACCTTACAGCTAATGTGTGATGAGGGCGCTGGTGTAAAAATGGCTGTCATCACATCATCCAGGTGGATGCTGCCCATTAGTGGTGGATAAAGTAGCTCCCCACTCATTATGTAAAGCGTTTTGAGTAGCGAGAAAAAGCACTATATAAAAATATAAAGAATTTTATTATTATGTGGGGGAAATGTTGTGTAGAGAAAGGAAAAGGTACAGAAACCACCAAGACAGTACTCGAGGCAGGATTTGATCCAAGGCCCCTGGAGATTCAAGTTTCAAGGATGCAGCACTGTACCTTCATGACACACCTAATAAAATCTTCCATGCGAAAGAAGTAAACTAAGATAATGTAATAAGAGAAGTTTTAATAGTTCGTACAGAAAAGCTACAGTGTGAGGTAGGATTTTTAAATGGATACTAAAGGTTTCATCTACAGAAGTTTGGAAGGAAGAATGAAAATAAGTGTGTCTGAAAACATATGTATGTAAATTAAGATAATATAACACAAGCAATGTTAATATATTGTGCAATAAACCTAAAGCGAGTGCTAGAATTTAAAAATAGACATTGTGATAAGGTTTCTTTTGAAAAGAATAATACTTCAACAAAGAAAAAGTTTTGGGGACCGTCCCCATATATTGTCGTCCAGACAATCAAAGAAAACACGATTCATAGTCTTAAAAAAAAACAATGAACAATCTTCTTGAGAAAAATGGTGACTTTATAGAGGGAAGGATTATGGGACAGGAAATGGTTGGCAGTAAGTGACGTCTTGAAACAGGAACCGGAAGTGATGTCATCAGGATGGGACGGAGGTGATGTGAATTGATGGAGCCGGAAGTGACGTCATCATAGTGGAACCGGAAGTGACGTTGTCGCGGCCATTTTGGAATCCGGAAGTGGAGGAGTTATTTTTCTTCCAGTTTTCTGTCGGGCAAAAGAGATTTAGGTAAGTACCACGTGACAACCCTCTATCTCGCGATGTTTCACTCACCTTTAGGCTCTTTGACTGCCTCCTAATCGCACATGTGTGACAACATAAAGATTTTGTATATTTTAAATCAAGACTTTCCCTGATTTCTGCTATGAGCCTGCCATTCATTTAGCAGGAAGCCACCATATACAGTATACTCTTTCTTTGTGGTCATTTCTAGGGCTGGAAAAATGAAACTGCCATCTGCAAAACTGTGCCTCCTGTTGGCATCTTGAGGCACTACACTATTGCTCTCCAAATAAACTTTAAATGGGCAAAGCCTTATCATAATTTAACAGTATTTTACCCTGCCATATGCCCTCTAGTTCCTCCTCACTCTAACCACATCTACTGAACAGACCATCTGTGACCACAGTCCGCCTCTGAGGCTCTTCTTATTGTATATTAAGTTAAATCTCCTTCTAAAGCGGAGGTAAGGTAAATCACACGAAAATAAAAAATATATACTAGAATGAATTTTCCTGTATACATCTATTTTTAGCATATTTTACTTACCAACAAGTAATACAGTAAATACAAGGGAGAGTTGTTAACATTGTTTGCATCTAATAATGATAATTTTATTAAATGATTTATTACATCTTTCATAAATGCAACTCTTTATAGATTTTAAATCCAAGAAAGGAAATTGTTTTTAAAGAATAAATAATATAGACAGGGTGGTTAGTACTACTTGCCTTAAAATCCAATATCTTGGGTGCGAATCCTACACACAATCATTGTCTGTGTTTAGTTAGCATGTTCTCCCAATGTTCCTCTGGGGGTTCCTCTAGACACTCCTGTTTTCCTCCCACACCCCCAAATTATTTGTGTTATATTATTTGGTTACTCTGGACTGGCCTCAAAGGTATTTGAACGAGAAGGTCATGCAATGGACTACCATAACTCCCTTTCTAGGGTTGATTCCTGGTTTGAGAAAATCCTAATGGTTCTGAGATAAGCTATGGGCCCTTAATTTGATTAGGTGGGTTGGAGAATGTTGTACTTTCCAAAAATATATACAGAGTAGAAAGTTGTAGGCATAATCCATACCATATGAAGAGCTGGGCTATTCCAGACAGCTGAAGACTGACTGACACGTTATATCAGCATGACGGCTGCTAAGGAGGAAGTTCTCATTCTTAAAGCACCTACATTGGAGTTGTATAATCCTTACAATATGATTTCGCAATGTGCACTTTTTTGCCCCTGCAACGGTGCACAATAGTATAATCCATTTGGTTGTTCACCTCACTTCTGCACATTTCCTCTTCCATAATCAACAGTGGTCACTTACTGTTACTTTTTTCAGCCCACACAACTGCATTTCTGCTAAACTTGTAGCTCTTTTTTGTTGGTGGTGTGGTGGTGACCTTTACTTGAATAAATCTGGTACTCCATGTGCTTTTTAATAAAGTGAAGGCAGTTAAATGCATTCTCTGTCACCCAATTTAGAGATGTTAATTTACCATAAACGTGTGTCTTCTGAAGGTACTTCAGAGCTAATATTCCACAAGCTGATATAAACACACACATTCTGGATCTCTACAAAAAAAAGTAAAATAAATTTTAAGGGTAAGTTTCAATGTTCCATCATAACAGCTGAATTTAGATACACAAGTTAGAACATGCATGGCCGTGTTAAAAAAAAAATGAAATAAGCCCCAAAAATGACTTGTTTACATGGGGAGAACATGCAAACTCCAAAGAGACCCAGGCTTCTAGAGCTGCAAATGCTTATCACTCATCATTACCCCTATAATAAAAGAGCGTAGTGCAACATTAGTACAGTACAAAATCAAACTTCATTCATGTGGTCCTATACAAAAAGAAATGGACCACAGCTGACAAGGTAACAGATTCACAGACCCCCAGTTTGTGACCTACAGCAATTTAATCTGCTGATACAGTACTTCAAAAGCAGAAGTATGCATTTCTGTGAAAAGACTTATGTCTTGTGTGAGTGTAGGTGTGTGCATAGGTGGTTCCTGCAATAAAGTAGTGCCCTCTAAACGCTGTCTAATGCCTTGCCATCAATACTGCTGGGATAGCTCCTGCCTGATGAGACTCTGGATTGGATTAAATGAGCTGACAAATGTTGTGTTTTGCATTTTTTTTGTTCCCATATGATGAATCTTTTAATACGCTTTCCAAAAATGACAATCAGAACCGCCCTTTCCTATCATTTTTTACATAATGCTACATGAGTAGGTAAACTTTTCTTTAACAATCTTTGCTCCTTTTAATAGTTGTTGCATTTTAATTTCAAATAAATGTTTAACTATATAACACCCTTCACTAATGACAACATCCCAGATTGTGTATATAAATTTACATACTGCATGCAAAAAAGTAATAGAAAAGTACATAACAAGTATGGTGTATGGCCGGCCGTTCATCCCGGCCAATACCCCCAAGCCGCCAGGTGGAGCCCTCCCTGCAGTATGGAGGTGCCCCGAAGACCAGCAGGGCATCATGGACATTGGATGCTGGATACCATGGGGGGCACTAGGAGACGCTGCAGGGAGGAATGATGTTTATTTGCCATACACCCCGGAGGTACGTCCGAGTCACATGGACAAGGGGGATGACGTGCTTCTGGGGTGAAGATACAAGGACTTTTGATCTGACCTGGAAGTGATAGGAGTCACATGGACTGGGGATTGGAACACTTCCGGGTCAGGGGATATAAAAGGACTGTGGGAGCTCCCAGACAGCGAGCTGAGCTGGGTGGAAAGGTGGCAACGCGTCTGGAAGTGGTGGAGAGTTTATTGTAGTTATTTTGATTGATTTAATGAGTATTGTGGAGAGGAGGGTTCTTTGTGCACTGTGCAGTATACTTTTGGACTTTTATCTGGTGTCTGGTGTATTGGGCAAGGGTTCAAGGGAGCAATAGCGCCCCCATTCTATCACACAAGGTACTGTTTACAAACAGAAGCATATATGTTGTATCTATTCAATCTAACAGTAATAGAGAATACATAGAAATCACGTTAAAGGAAGATCTGGCCAGTTGGCAATGAAGATGAAGAAAAAAGAAACCTCAGTTAACCCCAGAGAACATGAGACTCTGGCTTGGTTTTGATCATCTTTAGGCCACTCTATGATAACTTCCATGCTATGTTCTGTAAGCTAACATACCCATATTATTGTCTGGTGCTGAATCTATCACTACTTCATGCCAAGGATTACCAACCACTCTGATGTCTCTTTCAGTGGCCATGGAAAACAAAACAAAAAAAAATTAATAACAGCTGGAAGCAATGTGTCTCACAAACAATCACTGAGCAAATTATGAGGAACACCAGTACACCAGCTTAGCCATGCACATTTTCTAATCAGCCAATTATGAGGTAGCCATACAATGCATACAATCATGCAGACACAGGGCAGGAACTTCAGTTAACGTTTAAATCAAACACCAGAATGGGGACAAAATGTGATATCAGTGATTTCAACCATGGCATGATTTTTGGTGCCAGACAGGTCGGTTTGAGTATTTCTGTAACTGTTGATCTCCTGGAATTTTCACCTAGAACACTCTCCAGAGATTACTCAAAATGGTGCAAAAAACTGAACAGCAGTTCTGTAGACGGAGGTCAGAGGAGAATGGCCAGACTGGTACAAGTTGAAAGAAAGGCTACAGTAACTCAGACAAACACTCCATGCAACTGTGTCAAGCACAAAAGCTTTTCAGGCTGCACAACACATTAAGGTGGATGGGCTACAACAGCAGAAGACAACATCAGGTTGTACTCCTGTGAGCCAAGAACAGAAAGCTGAGGCTCACTAAACCTGGACTGATGAAGACTGGTAAAGTATAGCCTGTTCTGAAGAATCTCAATTTCCACTGAAGCACAAAGATGGTATGGGTAGAATATGGCACCAACACCATGAATCCACACACCCACCCTGCCACATGTCAACAGCTGTGACTGCTGATTGTGGTGTACTGCCATGGGGAATGTCTTCTGGGCTCAGTTTGGCAAAGTAAATACCAATCAATCATTGCTTGAATGCCATGGCCCAACAGTATTATTGCTGACCATGTGCGTTCTTTTATGGTCACAATTTACCTATCTTTTAATGGCTACTTCTAGCATGATAATGTGCCATTTCACAAAGCAAAGTTCATCTCAAACTGGTTTCATGAACGCTACAATGAGTTCATTGTTCTTCAGTGGCCTTCCCAGTCATCAAATCTGAATCCAGTAGAACACCTGTGGGATGTGCTAGAATGGGAGACTCACAGTGTGAAAGTGCAGCTGACAAATCTACAGAAATTATGAGATGCAATCATATTAACATGGATCAGAATCTCAAAGGAATGTTTCCAACATCTTGTTAAATCCATGCCATGAAGAATTAACACTGTTTTGAAAACAAAAGAAATATTTTGGAATATATTGTGTAAATTATGCAATAGATTTTGCAAGATTAGTTCCATTCTAAAGGAGAACATTGAGCATGCTCAATAATTACTCATTACTATGACCAGGGAGTGACTCTTAGAGAGTTTCATTCCAGGGACTGTGTTATGGTGTTCGTTCCCACTAACCACTCCAAATTGTTGGCCCATTGGCAAGGCCCTTATGAGAGTAAAGAGAGGAAGGGTCTGGTCGACTATCTGGTGAAACAAGCAAATAGGCGGCTGACCAAGCAAGTGTATCATGTGAACTTATTAAAACCATAGAGAGAGAAAGGGAGCCTGTCCCTTACTCCTCCTTTGCTTTCAGTCATCTTAATCTCGGTGATAATATTTGACACCCCAGCAAAGACAACAGCTCAAAGCAGTTATCTCATCAGTTCCTGATGTGATGAATGAGTGACCCAGAAGAACCTCTGTCATTGAGCATGACATTGTTACGGAACTGGGAGTTGTTGTCATAGAATGCCCATATAACCTCCCGGAAACCAAAATGAGGTTGAACTTGAGGTCAAACAAAAGCTTCAGCCCTTGGTCTAGCCCCATCATTTTGGTTTCAAAGCCAGACAGGAGCTGGCTTTTGCAACAATTTCCATCAACTAAATTAAATCTTCTGATTTGATGCCTATCCCATACTGCAAATGGACAAAGTCCTTAAGCAACTGGGGAAGGCACAATACTTTACCACTCCTGACATGACAAAGGGATATTTGAAAATTCTTTTAACGGTGTCCACAAAGGAAAAAAAGTGTGTTTAGTACCTCAAGTGGTCATTGCCAGTATGCGGTCCTCCCATTTGGTTTGCTCGGTGCACCAACCATGTTCCAGCATCTGACGGAAAGACTGCTCTGTCCCCACCAGTCCTATAGTACCGCCTACTTGAATGACATCATTTATTCCGGCACCTGGCTGGATCGTATGCATCAGGTATGTGCTGTGTTGCTAACACTTAGTGAAACCAGCCTAAAAATCAATGCAAAAAATTATTTCTTGGTTTAACCAAGGCTAAATATTTGGGCTACTTGGTTGGTAGAGGTAATGTATGTCACTAATGTTCCAAGGTTAATGCCATCACTGGCCCCATCTGAAAACCAAGAGGCAAATCCAGGCCTCAGTTTTACTTCATAACATTATTACTACATGGAGAGAAGGCTAATAAGATCTTAGCTCAACAAATCCACAAGCAGGAAGTTCGCAAAGCAATATCAACAATCACCAACACAGACGGAGATAGAATCATTGGCCATAAAAATATAATGCAAACATTTAAAGACTACTATAGGTCCTTATATTCTATTCAGTTTAAAGAATACAAGACACAATCTAATGCATTTTTGATACATTTTAGGTACCACAGCTAGATACTCTCAGTACAGAAGAATTGGAAAAATCTCTGACACTATACACTATAAACTCACTTCAGAGTAGTCCTGATGGCTACCCTGCTGAATTTTATTAAAAAATTCAATTAAGTTAGCTCATCTTTTATTAGCAACTTGTATAGAAGCCAAAGACAATACAATTCTACCTTAAACATTTTCTACCTTAAACCAAACCAGATTTATTAAAGGTATACATTTGGCTTCTAATCTCCAATGCCTAGTTAATGTAATATATTCACTCATAAAGTCCAACACTCCAGAGATCTTATTATCTTTGCATGCAGAAAAAGCATGTGATATGGTTGAATGGGATTACCTATCCACCACTACTGTATACCAGTCCAGAAGCTTCAGTTTGTATTAACAACACTATTTCAGATTACTTCAAACTAGAATGTGGTACTAGACAAGGATGCCCCTTGTCACCACTGCTATTTGTAATCATTGAGCCATTGGCTGTTCACTTTAGAAATGCATCTGAGATAAAAGGGATTTTCAGAGGAGTTGAACATAATATATCACTATATGCAGAAGATATGGTACTGTATATATCAGACCCACAAAATTCAGTGCCTGCAGCCCTAACTGTACTAGCAGAATTTCAAAAAATATCTGGACTCAAATTAATTTGAACAAAAGTGTGCTTTTTTGAGTGAATTCTCTAGTAAACAGCATTAGATTGGACACCTTCCCTTTTATCATAGTAGATCAGTTTAAATATCTAGGGGTAAACATCACAATATAAAGCTCTTTTTCAACAAAATTGTGCTGTTTGAATGGACAAAATTAAACAAGCATAGATGATTTACCCTCCATCTTACTTTAGCAGGGAGAATTAACAGAACCAAGAGGAATATCCTCCATGAGCTTCTGTTAATATATCGAAACATCCCAATGTACATTAATAAATCACTTTTTAAGAAATTAGATTTGATCATAACTTCATTTATTTGGGATTCGAAATATCCACACATCCAAAGGGCGACACTACAATGACCTAAATCAGGAGGTGGCATGGCTCTACCTAATTTTCTATTTTATTACTGGGCGGCAAACATACAAGCTGTAAAAACCTGGGCACTAACACAAATAGATGAACACACACTAGCTTGGTCTGCAATAGAAATTAAATCCTGCAGTACTTCTTTACATTCCTTGCTTTGTACATCAGTAAATACAAGGTATTGTCAATATGCTAACAACCCAATAGCCCTTCATTCACTCAGAATATGTAACCAATGAAGGAAGCACTTCAAGTCAGAAAATATTTTATCTTTAGCACCTCTACATAATAACCATCTTTTTCCACCACCTCAAACGTACAGTTTTTAATGTTAGGAAAACATATGGGATTAAATCATTTTGAAATTTGTATATAAATAATATCTTTGCATCCTATGAACAATTACACTCTTAAATTTATTTTCCCATCTCCAAATTACAAACTTTGCTAAACAAAATCTGCCCAATTTTCCTCACCTCCCACCTATTTCTGTTCCAGAAAGGATATTGATAAGTCTTGAGTCAGCATTTCTGTAATATATAAAACCATTTTAAAGTCCCTTCCTTTTAAAGATCCCAAAGTACGAGGTGTGACAATTTAATTCCTGCAATGGCTGTGTAGAATCACACGGTTGGGGGGACTGATCAGAAGGGGATAGTTGGTCCATCACAAAATCAATCAGCAGGGACAAACAGTCAACCAACAGTGCTATTTGGAAATGCTGAAAAGGTTACAGGATTCTGTTATATGGAAAACGCCTGAACTGTGGTTAGAAAAGTGGATCATCCATCGAGAGAATAACCCAAAATATGATGTTCTCAGCGTCTGCAACTTCCTGCCTAAGAAACCAATTACCAAATTGGATCATCCACCCTATTCACCTAAATATAAAGAAAGAAGAAGATTTTCAGACATTTCTAACAATCCAAAGGAACTCAAGGGTATTTCAGAAACAGAATTGCAGGTATATTTTCAGCAAGGACAGTGTCATCTAACTAAATGCATAATTGCAAGGTAAAGGTACTTTGAAGGTAAAGGTAGTGGCTACTGCACAGATGCACACACATTTTTCTATCTATGGGTTCATTCCGAGAATTAAATTGTCACACATTGTACAGTGGGAAAAGGATCTCTTACTCAACATTTAAGAAAAGAAGTGGAAGGAAGCCATGCACTCTAGCTCCATATGAGCAAAGCATTTAATTATTCAACTTACATTTTTTTTTTATCGTGTTTAAAATTGTCCACAATGTTTCCAGAGCAAGATCTAACCTGCAAACCTGCAATCAAGCTCCAGCTTCATTAGGCCACATGTTTGTGTGTTTACCAAGTTAACATCAAAAATTTTAAAATGCCTATCAGACAGCCTTGGTGTCACAATCACTCTTAATCCATTAATAGTTCTGCTTGGTGTACTCTCAGATGAACTTAAATTGGAGAAGGACAAACAAACTGTAATTGCCTTTATTTTGCTATTAGCAGGTAGACTTATCTTGCTCAACTGGAAGAATCCTAACCGACCTATGTTAAGTCAGTGGGTAACGTGTGTTATAAACTATTTGAAACTGGAAAAAATCTAATTCTCTCATAGAGGATCTGTTCAAAAGTATTTTAAAACCTGGCAGGATCTAATCAATAATATTTTAGATTAAGCACTTATATTGGGGAGAAAGACTCCTTTCCCTCCATACTACTCTCAAAATTTTTAATCTGGCTGTTGGCCTTTTTATCTTTCTCATTGATGGGGGATGAATTGAATTTAGTTTTGTTAAGTTTGACTTGATTATATGGAATGTTACATACTTTAAATAAATTCAATTAAAGTTTTAAAAATTTGGACTAGCCGGGAGTAGAACATGAATAAATGAACGAATGGCACAAGCCCCCCGTTTTCACCTGCGGTATTGGCACCTCCTAGTGTCACTCGCTTATGTCTAAAACTCCCAATCACCCAGAGCTCAGTCCCGCGCCGCTCTTCCAAAAGGCTGCTTGACGAGTTCCGACTCGCTGCACCGTGGGATCCTGGGAAACACGTCGCGACTGGAAAAGAGGGAATTCGCCTACCTGCCCTTTAAGGATTGTTTTGCCAGACCCGCTTGTTTTCACCACGCGTATTGATTCTTTCAGAAGACGCCTCAGGGTAACAAATAAGCAGTGCAGTAGGAGCTGCCAAATTAGTGACGGAGTGCATTTTTGGGGGAGTACCTGCAAGTGCCCGGACCTTCAACCAGTGTGAGCTCAGCACGCCGACTTCAGCCTAGCTGCCGACGCGCGCTGCAGTCGCCAAGTCCTCGCAAGTTGTCTCTTTAACCTGTGGCTGCCCAGAGCCTGGCGGAGTCGAGAACAGGGCAAGCTGAACTCGTAGCTCCTCTTAACAGGTTGCCTGTCCGAAATCGTCGAACTTCGCAGCGTTTCTGTCAGGTAATCCTTTTAGTTTAGCCTCAAATTAATTAACCCCATCGTAGAGAAGGTGGATAATAAAGACAATGTGAGGGAATGTACAATTTAAAAGTAATTCCGCCTGTATATGCATATACATATCTACAGAATATATTTTAACCTGCATGTGTTTGTTTAGCTGTGTAAACGTTGTAATGTTTCGGATTGTTGTGTTAATATACTATAGCAGTAAATATGTGCACGCGCTTTGAGCCAGTATTCCGCGAAGGGATACTCAATTGTAGAATGAATGAATTGAGAGGTGCGCGAAAAACCAGGTGGCTTTTGCTAACGGATTATTTTTGTATTTATGTGGAAAGTGCACGTGCTTGACATTGAACTTGGATGTCGTTGGGCACGTTTGGATTTGCATAACTGGAATGTCAGCGTCGACAAACACGTTACGAGTACCAGGATGATGAAAAGCCGATCGGGGTTAGTTGTAGTTATCGCTGGTTGCTTTGCGATTTCACTCCAGGGGATCGTTACCTCACGATGTCTGCAATTGCAGTTGGAACGAAGCAAAAGTTTAAAAGTAGCGTTTTAATCGGTGTGTTTCAGTTTGGCGTTTTCCACCAAGGGAACATTGTAGAGTAAAACCTGGGAGTATTGCAGCTCGTCAATCTTCAGCCGTTTGACGTCCTGTTAAATGAAATCAATTGATTTTAAAGTCAGTTACTATTTACGTTTACGTCAAACATTGCAGTCAATCTATTAGCAACTTTTTAGGGTTTGTGAAAGAGACAATTGGCTAATTCAACTACACATTTACCACTTTGACCATTTTAAAAGAAATTGACCGTATGAATTTAGACTTGTTCAGGATATCGGATCACATTTGTACTGGTTTAGATATCACAAGATTCATATTTACTTCTCATTTTCGGCGGCGATGTTACGTCTGATGGATTAGCAAAGGTTGTATGTTTATTGTAAGCTACTGAAGTTTAGTACATAACGAATTGTCCGATTTTTACAAGAATGAAAAGAAATTATGGACCACCAAATCATATACAGTGCATCCTGAAAGTATTCACAGCGCATCATTTTTTCCACATTTTATGTTACAGCTTTATTCCAAAATGGATTAAATTCATTTTTTCCACAGAATTCTACACACAACACTCCAATGCATGACAATGTGAAAAAAGTTTACTTGAGGTTTTTGCAAATTTATTAAAAATAAAAAAACTGAGAAAGCACATGTACATAAGTATTCACAGCCTTTGGCATGAAGCTCCAAATTGAGCTCAGGTGCATCCTGTGCTCCCTGGTCATCCTTGAGATGTTTCTGCAGCTTAATTGGAGTCCACCTGTGGTAAATTCAGTTGTTTGGACATGATTTGGAAAGGCACACACCTGTCTATATAAGGTCCCACAGTTGACAGTTCATGTCAGAGCACAAACCAAGCATGAAGTCAAAGGAATTGTCTGTAGACCTCTGAGACAGGATTGTCTCGAGGCACAAATCTGGGGAAGGTTACAGAAAAATTTCTGCTGCTTTGAAGGTCCCAATGAGCACAGTGACCTCCATCATCCATAAGTGGAAGAAGTTCAAAACCACCAGGACTCTTCCTAGAGCTGGCCGGCCATCTAAACTGAGCGATCTGGGGAGAAAGGCCTTAGTCAGGGAGGTGACCAAGAACCCGATGGTCACTCTGTCAGAGGTCCTCAGTGGAGAGAGGCGAACCTTCCAGAAGTACAACCATCTCTGCAGCAATCCACTAATCAGGCCTGTATGGTAGAGTGGCCAGACGGAAGCCACTCCTTAGTAAAAGGCACATGGCAACCCACCTGGAGTTTGCCGAACGGCACCTGAAGGACCCTCAGACCATGAGAAACAAAATTCTCTGGTCTGATGAGACAAAGATTGAACTCTTTGGTGTGAATGCCATGTGTCACGTTTGGAGGAAACCAGGCACCGCTCACCACCAGGTCAATACCATTACTACAGTGAAGCATGGTGGTGGCAGCATCATGCTGTGGGGATGTTTTTCAGCGGCAGGAACTGGGAGACTACTCAGGATAAAGGGAAAGATGACTGCAGCAATGTTAAGAGACATCCTGGATGAAAACCTGCTCCAGAGCGCTCTTGACCTCAGACTGGGATGACGGTTCATCTTTCAGCAGGACAACGACCCTAAGCACACAGCCAAAAAAGCAAAGGAGTGGCTTCAGGACAACTGTGTGAATGTCCTTGAGTGGCCCAGCCAGAGCCCAGACTTGAATCCGATTGAACATCTCTGGAGAGATCTTAAAATGGCTGTGCACCGACGCTTCCCATCCAACCAGATGGAGCTTGAGAGGTGCTGCAAAGAGGAATGGGCGAAACTGGCCAAGGATAGGTGTGCCAAACTTGTGGCATCATATTCAAAAAGACTTGAGGCTGTAATTGCTGCCAAAGGTGCATCGACAAAGTATTGAGCAAAGGCTGTGAATACTTATGTACATGAGATTTCTCAGTTTTTTTATTTTTAATAAATTTGCAAAAACCTCAAATAAACCTTTTTCAAGTTGTCATTATGGGGTGTTGTGTGTAGAATTCTGAGAAAAAAAATGAATTTAATCCATTTTGGAATAAGGCTGTAACATAACAAAATGTGGAAAAAGTGATGCGCTCTGAATACTTTCTGGATGCACTGTATATACATAAGATTACACTGACAGATCATCAGTAGGTTAGTTATGTGACTCCAGATTTCAGAGGCTGGTCACCGTTTTCATGCCTTCTAACATTACATACTCCTTACAGATCTAGTGATACTATTTGACTGCTGTTGATTACTTTTCAGGCTTCATGAAATCTCAAGATTTCCTGTTTTCTTAGTTTGATGTCCTTATTTGGTAGAATATTCATTCACTGAGTGTATTTACTGTACATGTGTTTCATTTTTTTTTTGATTTGTTATAGTTTTTTAATACCGAAGGGGAAATTGCCTTTTCGCATGACCTTTAATAACTAAGTTATTGGCAGAAACTCAGTTTCAAAAATGCCATGTATACTCTTATTCTGGCTAGAGAAACTGGATTATTAGACTCTGAGAAATTGGCTTAACACATGTGGATTTCTATGTGAGTAACATGGTTATGTGGTCATGTAAACCCATAACCATAACAGTCTTGTGCATGTTTGCTGCACACTGTTAGCCTGTGCCTATCTTTGCTTCACACATACATCCAACAGCCATGGGTTGAAAATGGTGAAAGCTTCCACAATGATCAATTTCCTGATGCAAAAGCTCGGGTAACTGGATTATTCCTTTTTCCTGGTTGAAATAATTTGTTTCAGTATTTCAGAAATGATTAAACTCAAGCACAAAAATGTTTTTTTTATAGAAAATATGCCTTTTGTGTATATAAGGTATCCTTGTGATAACAAAATGACACTAAAAATTACTTTATCCCAGAGTCTTGGAACTGTTTTTCTTGTTGTAAAACAGTACATTCCCTTTACACTTGTTTTTTATACAGCCTTTGTCATGAGTGGAGTTATTACACCCTGACAAGCTCTAGTGTGGACAATATGTATTTTTTTAATTTATAGAAAGTTCTGGACTTTGGAACACAATTTTGCATGACAAATGCATCTTTGTGAAGAAATAACTTTGACTTGAAAAATACCAAACGTATCCATTAAACTGGTTACCGACCTTCTACCGGTTTTGTGTGTGCATGTAAATGTACTTACTGATAAGGAATCACTTACATGCTGATTGTATGGCCCAGATATCTATCCATGCAGGCCAGTATTTCAGATCTTTTCAAACTCTAAGCTTTATTTTTACAAAGTGATGTGCTCCCATTGTACATTTATTAGTTGTAATCGGTGTATTCCCACTAAAAAGAGATTAAAACCACCTGGACATTTTACACCGCACCAAATGTGAGCAACAAATCTTCTTAGCCAAAAGACTAGTCTGTAAGCTTTGGAGATCTGAAAGATTTTGATCGGCATGTCAACATGGTGACAACCTCATAGCTGAAATGCATGCCGCCATGCGTGGAAGTTCTGTTTTAGACTGTCTAGAGACCTCTGACTTTCCTGGGGGTGGGAATACAATGGAAAATTACTTTTAGTAACAAATGGGAAGTAGTTTTAATTGTAAGAGAGTAAGCATGGTTTTTAGTTTTTCTCAGGAATAACATCCCATGGCACAATTATACAGAGGAATTAGATATTTCAGCACTTTAAACAGCACATTTAGTTCTGTTTCTTTATTGTAAAATAAAATTAGGTTTGTTACTTTTGGGCATTTCAAAGCTTAATGAATATTACAGCTTTCCTCTGGGTAGGAGAGTGAGCTTTATAACAGAGTTAGCAGCTTTTAGCCACTCTGTTTATACAGGCTTTGTTGTAACGGCTAAGGAGACTTGCTGTATTCATGTGCTATGGAACAAACATAATGCAAAAAGTTTCATGTGAATGCCTTTTGAAGTGGTAGCTGTCAGTGGGGAAAAAAATCATAGAAAACAGTGCTACCTGAATTCAGAGTTGTGGTGTGATGATGACATCACACCTTGTTTCAGTTTATAAGATAAGAACAAATATGCAGGTCAGCCAGAAATTACATTTTTTTAAAAAATGTTTGGATTGATTTGGTACACATTAAAATGTAGTTAGGTTGCTTTTTAATTTGTATGTAAAAAGTGGAGCTTATCTTTAATTGGAGTTTGTGCAGACCAAGTAGCAAATTAACAGTGAGGTGAGATGTAGTGTCTCTGAAAATTCCCACAGTATTTGAACATAGCTACAGTACTAGCATCAAATGTTGTGTGTCAGGGGTCCTGCCTTTTCATCACAAGGTAAAACTACAAAGATAAGGAACAGATGGTCTTTACTGTAGTTGCAACATAATCACAGAAAGCTAAGAGCAATAATTACCAGAGGGGGATTTAACAGCCAAGGGATTAATTTAGTTTAACGATAGATAAAAAGAGATTGCAACTGTAAAACAAGCATAAGAATCAGTGCATTGGCAATTTTCTAATATTTAATACATTCCTGTTATTTGAAGGACATTCATTATGTTCCAGGAAGCTGTATTATTTGTGGGCTATATATTACTTTAAAAAAAGCTGTCATCTCTCATCCTGACTAACTACTTTCTGATTTTCAAAAATTTAAAAAATGACTTTTTTTTTTTAAAGAGTGAGGAATAATAGAATTGTTTGTGTTTTGTGTATTTATTTAGCTGATACTTTTGTCCATCATGACTTATGAAAAGCAAATACAGTACATCCATTCAATTCTTGAAGTAGTTTATCCAGTTTGAGACAATTAAGAACTAAATAGAATGAGGCAAGAGGCAGGAACCAACCCTGAATAAGACATCACTCATAACTACAAACACACTTGAATTGATTCATTCAGGGTCATTTTATGTTTGCCAGAAAGTGTAATAGAGCTTTGAACTATGTGTATTATGAAACCTGAAACAAATCCATGCAAACACAAAAAGATTATGCAAACTACACGCATGCAGTATTTCATCCAGAAGCGCAAGCCTGGAGTAAGCGTCATGAGGCAGCAGCAGTATCTGCTAGGCCATCTTAGAAACTGTAGCTGTTTCCATATTTCTAGAATGTGGCCACTGACTGGTTTAGTAAATACTGTAGCTGCAAAAATTATCCTGCCTTAGCTGGCCACACACTGTGTGCCTTTGGAAATTTATAAAATGGAGGCACATTTGAATTCAAACTCAGAAGTATTATCTGCTATAAGAAAGAATACATTCATTTTAATAGAAAAATAAAGCTTTTTATTGACTATTTTAGAAGTACATATTTGGGCATTGTAGTGAAGTGAGCCATACTACCCAAATACAGAGTAAAGCATGACACACTGTCATTAATTTGTAGTTTGTGAAAGATCTACCCTTTGTGAGAGAATTTGCATCTGTTGCAAATTTGAATTGCAAATAAATTTGCTTAATGCTTTTTGAAAAGGCTGTAGTTTTGACCTTGCTTTACTTTTATCCCAAATAAAGGCCAGTTAAAAAAAGACAAAAGATCTGCAACTTTATCTGATTACAATAGTTTCTGAGATAGAAAAAGGGAACCTTTTAAGAGCCATGTTTCACATTAAACTGTTGAATTTTGTTTTGTTTTTTTTACTCAAATTTCCATTTCAATGTGAAACCAAGCCACTTAATTAACATTTTATGTATGATAAATAATATGTGGGAATTTAAGGTGAATTTGAACTAAGCAAAAAAATGTTTATTCTTTTTATTTATTTATTTATTTTTGCCCAGTTTGCCTGTGAAGTGTTTTGTTTGAAATGGTCCAAAAAAAAGGAATTTTGTTAATTATTCTCAACTACTCTTGAAATTTTGTAGAATAATTTATGGATGCGACTTTGATGTTTCAATTTTTCAGATTAGAGATTATGGATCTTGCATGTTGTTACATGTGACATTGTATGCCCAGATTAAATGTGTATATGTGTTGATGTATAGATATTACTAGATGCTGCAAAATCCAGTTAGTTTGCAACTTTAGTTCATGAATGGCAGACAAGTCCTTCTACCAATCTTTTTTTTTTTCTTTCAAATTTCTTTGATACTGTGTGTCTAAATGAGAATGAATTGGTTACATGTATGTACTATATGTATGTGTTACAAACAAGGTGCTTTAGATAAAGCAAACTATTTAATCTATCTTTGGCCGCAGCTTTATAGAAATATTACTAAGCTGAAGGAGTAAGAAGTGGTGTCCCGCTTACAAGTTACAGCCATTACATAGGTAAATGTTTCTGTGGCAGACTTGGTGCCATAGTTTCTGAAATTTAACTGGTATTATTTCATCTATGAAGGGATATTTGCATTGACTTTCAGACATTTTAATGTTCTGAAACAATGATCCACTTCCCTGCACAAGAAGAAGAAAACTTCAGTTATGAAAATGAATGATCAATTTGTATACTCACTTTTGTCCTTCACAACATCTGACTATATATTCATGTTATCTTTATCTGCAATTATTCTGTAGGACCTGGAAGGCATTTTATATCTGAAATGCACAGATTGTCATTTCTTTAGTCATTGTTATGGTACCCTTTATCATTGGCTGAGCAGCTGATATAAACATTTATTTTTTTGGTTTACACTGTGTGATTCCTTCGTTTGCTATGTCTCTCACCCTAGACTCCTTAGCTAAAAGTGGCCAGAATGTGTATTAAAAATGGAAAGTAGCAATACAGTCATATGAAAAAGTTTGGGAACTCCTCTTAATTCTTTGGATTTTTGTTTATCATTGGCTGAGTTTTCAAAGTAGCAACTTCCTTTTAATATATGACATGCCTTATAGAAACAGTAGTATTTCAGCAGTGACATTAAGTTTATTGGATTAACAGAAAATATGCAATATGCATCATAACAAAATTAGACAGGTGCATAAATTTGGAGTACCCCAACAGAGATATTACATCAATACTTAGTTGAGCCTCCTTTTGCAAATATAACAGCCTCTAGACGCCTCCTGTAGCCTTTGATGAGTGTCTGGATTCTGGATGGAGGTATTTTTGACCATTCTTCTATACAAAATCTCTCCAGTTCAGTTAAATTTGATGGCTTCCGAGCATGGACAGCCTGCTTCAAATCATCCCAAAGATTTCTGATGATATTCAAGTCAGGGGACTGCGACAGCCATTCCAGAACAATGTACTTCTCCCTCTGCATGAATGCCTTTATAGATTTCAAACTGTGTTTTGCGTCATTGTCTTGTTGGAATATCCAACCCCTATGTAACTTCGATTTTGTGACTGATGCTTGAACATTATCCTGAAGAATTTGTTGATATTGGGATGAATTCACCCGACCCTCGACTTTAACAAGGGCCCCATTCCCTGAACTAGCCACACAGCCCCACAGCATAATGGAACCTGCACCACATTTGACAGTAGGTAGCAGGTGTTTTTCTTGGAATGCGGTGTTCTTCTTCCACCATGCAAAGCGCTTTTTGTTATGACCAAATAACTCAATTTTTGTTTCATTAGTCCAAAGCACTTTGTTCCAGAATGAATCTGGCTTGTCTAAATGAGCATTTGCATACAACAAGCGACTCTGTTTGTGGTGTGAGTGCAGAAAGGGCTTCTTTCTCATCACCCTGCCATGCAAGTGTTCTTTGTGCAAATTGCGCTGAATTGTAGAACGATGTACAGATACACCATCTGCAGCAAGATGTTCTTGCAGATCTTTGGAGGTGATCTGTGGGTTGTCTGTAACCATTCTCACAATCCTGTGTATATGCCACTCCTGTATTTTTCTTGGCCTGCCAGACCTGGGTTTAACAGTAACTGTGCCTGTGGCCTTCCATTTCCTTATTACATTCCATAAAGTTGAAACTGACAGTTTAAACCTCCAAGAGAGCTTTTTGTAGCCTCCCCCTAAACCCTGATACTGAACAATCTTTGTTTTCAGATCTTTTAAGAGTTGCTTTGAGGATCCCATGCTGTCACTCTTCAGAGGTGAGTCTAAGGGAAGCACAACTTGCAATTGACCACTTTAAATACCTTTTCTCATGATTGAACACACCTGTCTATTCAGTTCAAGGCTTAAAAAGCTCATCCAACCAATTTGGTGTTGCAAGTAATCAGTACTGAGCAGTAACATGCATTCAAATCAGCAAAATTACAAGGGTACCCAAATTTTTTCACAGCCAGTTTTCACATTTGATTTAATTTCATACAACTAAATACTGCTTCACTAAAACTCTTTGTTTGGAAAACACCCCAGTACTCAGATGTTCCTAGGAAATGAAAGACATACCACTGTGATCTTTTTTGTTGAAAGTAGAGTAAATTATTATGCAGGCTTAGAGGGGTAAACAGACTTTTTCACATGACTGTATATTGCTTGTAGATGTAGATATGTGTGCTTAAATCTGTTTAAAGCTGGTATGGTGCTGTATTTGTACTACTTTATATTTGTAAATTTCTTTAAGCATCCTCTGTGTTCTGATAAGAATACCCTGAACAATAAGAATGTACTGTACTTTTCAATTTTGAGTATTTGTGGTCTTACAGTTGGGTGGCGATATTTCTTATACAGTGTACACTTTTTTTGACTTTCTCATAACTGATCAGGGTTACTTAACCCAACTGTTATGTGTGTCCCTTTCTTTCAGCTAACAGGCAGTGTACCCTTCTGTGTGTTAGCCTTTCTGTTTTCTTGGGCTTCACTGGCAGGTTTAGTCTTGTACAGAACTTGCTCTGTTTCTCTTTGCTTGCACAATGGAGGTAAAATTAAAATCCTTAGTGGGTGATTTGTTTTTATCATTACCGAGTTGAAACAATATACTGTACTTTTTTTTTTTTTTTTTTATAGCAGTGCACATTCTGGAATCACAGAAGTCTCAGTTTTATTTCACAGACAATAACAGTTGAAATGTAGTACCTTGTTTAAAGTTGTTCTTGAGAAGGAATTTTCTGGGTTCATGTTACCTTCCTCCTTTTTAACCCTTTTTAGCCATAATTTGCTTTTATGAGATAATGTCTTTATTTGTAAGGTTTTCAAATCTTGTATTCCCACATCAGGATTGCCCAAAATATATTTCTATTCATGCAGAATTTACTTAAGAGCAAAATACTTAATTTAACGGAGAGGCTGGTTTGACAATGTGCATCTTCATAAACCCCCATGTTTATGGCTAAAATTGTGTAAAATATTTTATCTCTACTACTTTTCATCTATATGAAAATAGCTCGAAGTTGCACTTCCTGGCTTAGGAAGAAGAATGTGTGTAGATCTGTGAGTTTGAGCAAGAGGAAATGTACATATGGCAGTTGAGTAATCCCTTAATCTGAATGTGAGTGAGAGACCTCTGACAGAGATTAGAATCCCACTCAACCATAGTTACCCCTTCCCTTCACTGAATATGATTTATCAGTGATGATGTATCAGAAACTGCATTACACCAGCTTAACCCATCACTATGGCTGGCTGAGAGGAATTACTGAAGCGTTTTTGCTTTCTGACTGGACAGATAATTTTTCAACCCACAGGGCTTTGTGGTGGTGTTTTTTTTTCTTTTTCTTTTTTTTAAGTCTCTTCAAAATATGACTACATGGAGTGGCCTCTACACAAAATAATTCATTAAATGGTCTGCTGTATGTATACCTTTGTACTACATAATACATTGCTAGAGCATATATTTACTTCTGGGTAAATTCTTTTTTTTTCAGATGCTCCTGTTAGGGGTCGCCACAGCATATCATCTTTTTCCATATCGTCCTGTCTTCTGCATCTTGCTCTGTCACACCCATCACCTGCATGTCCTCTCTCACCGCATCCATAAACCTTCTCTTAGGCCTTCCTCTTTTCCTCTTGCCTGGCAGCTCTATACATAACATCCTTCTCCCAATATACCCAGCATCTCTCCTGTGCACATGTCCAAACCAACGCAGTCTCGCCTCTGACTTTGTCTACTTCTGGGTGAATTGATAACCTGAAATACTAGGTAGTATTTGGTCATGTGACACAAACTGAGGTGTTTTTGTAACAAATTAAGGCACCTAAGATTAAATGAAATGAAGTACACCTTCCTGTAAACAAAATTCAATTTCATGTTTATGGTCTTGTGTATGTAACCCATAAAATACATTTCATATTTGAGAGGGTCTAGGGTTTTGTCTCAGCAACTTTTGGCGCAAGGCAGGAAACTTTTTACAGGGTGTTATTAACTGACAGGGCCAGTTTAAAATTGCTAGTTAAACTTCCCAGTATGTCTTTATGGACATGAGAGGAAGCTGAATGGAGCCTGAAATTCAGTGTGGGACAAATTAGTCATCCCTACAAATTAAAATTTTTATTTTGCAAATTTCCCAGACGTTTATTTTGAAAACAATCTCTTAGGCATTTTGCAAAAGTATTCTTTCTTTTTTCTTAAATTACTATTTTGTAATTGTGCTTAATTTGTTACTTAAGAATTATTTTTTTACTTTTTCGTTGTTTATTTTAAGCTTGCATGCATAGTATACCACCTTCCTGTTGCACTTGCTCTTGACTGAAAAGTTTAGCTGAGGAATTTGGTGGGTGTATTTTACAGAAAGCAAACCATTAAACGAGTTAAATTAAATGGGTTGCTTCCTATAAATACACTAACTTCTGTAACCAGCTGCTTGCCACTTCTTACCATCATTTCCGTTCATCAGGTTTGACATTGGACAGGTTATATTTTGGTAATGCCCATTGTTGTTTCTCAGTAACCATTTTCCTTGATATTTGCTTTGCACAAGTAAAGCTCCTTCCTTTTTTTTTTTTTTTTTTACATCTATACACGTATACTCATTCCCTGCATTTTCCCCTTTCCTCTAAGTGCCTTTATAAGGTGGGCTTTTTTGCTCTTTTTTTTTTTTTTTTACATTTGTGGTTTGCTTGTAGTTGTGTAGTAGGAATCCTTATTAACTCAGGTCAGTTTGTGTTTATAGTCTTAATTTCAGATGTTTATATGTTAAGTGCTTGCAGTGTTGTTATATAAGGGTGTATTTAAGGTAATTGATATATTTTTCTTTTATTTACTTTTCTTTATATATATATATATATATAATATTGGTTATTCTTTTTCAGAATATTAGTATGTCTTTTAAAGTTAGTTTTCTGACATCCTGAGTCTGAATTTCCAAATTTGTGTTCCATTTAACATTAAAATTGTGTATAGTTTGTTGGATGATGATAGAATTTGCAACAGCCTGCTTAAACTGTTCAAAGTCTATGGTGCTTTGCGCCATTTGTAATCATTTTGAAAACCACTACTACATATGAAATAGTTTCACATATTTCTGCACAGTATTACAGGGTTTGATCGGTCCATTTATTTTGTGAACCACCTTTCATGATTGTGCAGTTGTAAAGTACATCCCTATGCAAAACATTAGATTGCAGGTCAAAAAGAATTTTGTTGTTTGATGAAGGGGATTCATAGACATGTCATAATCTGGATTAAGGTTTAACAATTTTAGAGTGCTGATTGTTAAAATAAAAAACAAAGGAAGAATGAATATAGGGAGAATACAAAACATTAAAGAAGTGGGTTTGAGTGGGATACCTGTGCTATTGCAGTTTAAGTTGGTCAGCTGGGTATTGCTGTACAGTCTGTTGCCTTGTCTGATATGGTTTCCACACTTAGGAAAAAGCACAATAAAAATCTCTTCCTCTCGCCTCCCCTCTCTCTCTATGTCCTTGTTTTACTGCTGTGCAGTGAGTTCCTGCAGGTATCCACAATTCCTCTCTCTTGGTAAGAGGATCAGAGACACTAAGTTTGAGCTGGGTTGCTTGGCTTTTTGTGGCCTGTAGGAATGTTTCAGGTTTCTTCTTAGTTAATTCAGTTAAACATAACATTTGTTTAATTTTATTAAGTCATGTTAATGATCATTAATTTGATTAGAAGTTGTTAATTCCAGTAGTAATTAGATGGAAATCTGTCTTATCTCTTTTCTTACCAAACAACCATAGTCCAGTCTGCTCATAGTACATCTGTATGTAGAATGCATCTAATGTTTTATTGCCTAGAATGCTCAGAGGCAATGTGTTTGACTGCATTATAGATGTAATTCTTAGTTTTTTAGTGTACAGAAGTTATTTAGATGCTTACTTTTTGCATATTTTACTATGAAATATTTTTCTACATTTTTTTTTTTTTTGATGTTTTGTATTTTTTCATATCACCATTTTGTGTCTTATTTTTGAGCATGGACACCACCATTTTGTGTTGATACCTCAATCTGCAACAACCTGCCATCCTTATAATTCAGATATAAAAAATGTGTTCAGTTTGCATCCAAGTTTGTGGATAATATAATATCCTTTCAGAAAGCTCTTTGAATTAGTTACTAAAATATTCTCAACGCTGACTTTTGGTTAATAATTTTGTGTTGACTAATTGGTGTGTCTTGCATGTTTGTTTCTTTTTTGTTTTTTTGGTTACAACTTGGGTCTGTTAAGATTTTTCTTCATATTTTCCCCTTTCATCTCCTGGTCAGATACAAAAGCATTTCTAACAATTATATCTTAAACGTGGCAGCATAATTACCTTCTTCAGTGTTTTCCCCCTATAGTTGTAGTTTTGTTTTTTCCTTATTCTTAAATTTAAATGTGTGAGATGAATTGCTTTTTAATACAGTGCCCTACTCGGCCCTGATAAAGGAAATGAGGCTTTGGATTCCATCTCCGATTGGAATGAGCAGGTCTACAGATTTCTGTCCAAGGATCTACCCATTTTCTAACTAGCGTACAAAGGGTCACGATGGAAATCTTGTATGCATGTACAATTATGTGTGTAAGACTGTGGGATGCGGTGCAAAATTGCACACTTGCAGTGCTAACAATAATAGTAGCAAGTAAAAATCAAAGTAAGTTTTAAATGAAATGGCTACTTGGCTTGTCTATACCAGTCATTAAATTAGCAGTTGAATTTGTTAATACCCAAATAAAATGTATTCAGTGTTTTACTGTTTGAAGAACAAAGCAAATCTCCCTTTCAATATGTGCACTGTGTTAACAGAAACAAATAATTGCAGAGACTGCAAAAACAGTTCTTCATGGCTGTAAATGAATATGCCAGTACTTAATTTGTGGCTTTCATTTGGTTTCTGTAGTGTATTCATGAACATTAGTATAACACATAAAATATGATGAATAGGAGTTTTGATATACTGGATTAAGGTAAAACTGACAAGTTTGATTTCACACTGGAAACCTTAAAGTTTGGAACAAATATAAAAATATTGGAGAGATTTGGAAAATGAAAGCACCAGGAATTTGTGATATTTGAAATTTGAATCAGTTCACTCGTATGATAAATATTATTCTTTATTACATTTTTAAACGGCCAATGATGCAAAAATAAATCATACAGTAACAAATGTTACCAATCTAACAGAGTGACTTTCTGACAAACCAGATTTTAAAAGAATTTTGTTGCAAACACAGATTTAAAGAGTGTGCTGAAAATGAAAATTTCCTGAGGTATCTTGGTATTTACTTCGGCAGTTCAGATATAATATTTGAAGGTTTTGCTTTGTTTTTTGTTTTTTTTTTTTAAGTAGTGATTATAAGCAAGTAGCCTGCCTGGTTGCCTTGTTCCCAGTGATTTCTGGGAGAGGCTTCAGGTGCCCCTCCACCTTGCTCTGGATAAGCAGATTACGAAAACAGATTGTTTATAAACAGTATTTTTCCATTACTGCAGAGAATGTTTGAGAATAAATGTATTGCTTGCACAGGGGAAGGTGTCTACATGGACTAAATTATTTATGTAGATATTATTCTTTGTAAAAACCTATGCTGAATTCCCCCCATTTGTTGTTACATTGGAGGAATCCCTATATCTATCAAAAGTTAGATTGAAAACCTGTGTTATTTTTCTGATTGTAAATGGCAATACTAATATGCTTAAATTGTATATCTATGATTAGTTAAACTGCTGTTACTATTAGTATTTATATATTTTACATTATTATAGAACAAGGCAAAAGATTAACTTGAATAATGGAGATACTTAAAATTAAAAACCATTGAATGGGAGTTCATTTTTTGCTGGGGTATTGAATAAGCATTGAGTACCATAAAATTTCTCTGGTATTGGTATTGAATAAAAAATTCGGTATCGTAACATCCCTAATTATAAGTAATCGTTTCTGTTTAGTCACACCACAACATTCTTTACGGTGTATCAGAACTGGACCTCGTGAACTATAGTTCTTCTGTAAAGTTTCCAAACTACCAATATTGATTACTTGGCTCTCTTCCTCAACAGGGCAATCTAAAACGTCAGTCAGTCATTGTCCAACCTGCTATATCCTAACACCGGGTCACAGGGGTCTGCTGGAGCCAATCCCAGCCAGCACAGGGCACAAGGCAGGAACAAACCCAGGGCAGGGTGCCAGCCCACCGCAAGGCACATACACACACACACCAAGCACACCCTAGGGACAATTTCGGATCGCCAATGCACCCAACCTGCATGTCTTTGGGCTGTGGGAGGAAACCGGAGCACCTGGAGGAAACCCACGCAGACACGGGGAGAACATGCAAACTTCATGCAGGGGAGACCTGGGATCTAAAAAGTCAACTCTCAAAATATTTTAGGCCAATGAACTATTTGAAAAACTCCAATATGAGGTTGTACAGGCTGAAATGTACTATATATTGTAAATTTTGCATTGCAGTTAGCGTACTTATTTTACTTCATCAATCAAAAGTTTATCATTTTAAAGTAGTAAATTTTAGTTATAATACCCCTGTTCCAGATAATGTAACTGCAGGAAGACTGACAGATAAACGATAACAAATGAAGTGCCAGATATGTGTACTGTTCCCATTTTCCATCTTGATGCAGAGTGCAATGCAAATATAATACAAAAAAAATAAAAAACAACAAAAATTTAGATGTCAACAAACGACCTTATTTTAGGTTTTACTTAATTTTGACATGGATTAATAAATGTCAGTGAGAGAAATTTTCAGATTTTAAAATGATGGAAGTACTTATCAGCCTAACATATATATGAGCATTTTAGGTGTAATGTTACTCAGTTGCAGTATATAGACTGTCACATTGAAGACCAATTGGCTCATGTTTGTAGACAACACTTTCAGAACTACTGGTCTCGTAGATTATTTCGTAAAACAAATATCATAAATGCTTCTTCCTGGCTGATTTTTTTTTAAGTATCTAAAGATTTTGCTGAAATGTTTTTTAGTAGATATTTACAAATATGTTTCTCAACTAAAAAAAAAATTAATTTTAAAAGCAACTAACACCCTTATTCTCTTACGGCTAGAAAGGACAGATGGAATCCAGCTAGTCCTACAGAATCATTTTTTCATTCAGCTTTTTTTTTTTTTTATGTATAAACAATCCTCTATTCTACTCTGTTTTTATTTACTGTTTTGTAGCCACAAACTGGAACACAGGATTAGAAAATGCCACCAGATTGCTGCCACTGAGCTTTTGAAGTTGTCACATAATATCTCTTAGCTGTTTGAATCTCAGATGCTCTCTAAATTTCACTAAAGGACTTTTTCCTTCTCTTCAATCTGCTGCGATTATCCATTTGCTGTCAACCACTGGTTAGGATTATAGATTTAAGGTAAATGACATGAGTTTCCTCACTAATCGTCAGATTGGTTAACCCCAGAAATGCTGATATTTTTTGAATGTAGTAGTCTTTAGCAGTTATAAAAGTGAAGCATTGTGAACAAGTGAATTATTAAGGCTGAAATATTCCTTGGAATTTGTTTAGAAGATAAGAATTTATATCAATGTGGGGTTTTCTAGTAGAGTCTGACACACGACGGAAGGGCTGAGAGAACTACAGTAGTTGATAAGGTTAGTCTTCAAGTATTGTTTTTGATTAAGATATCGATGGAAGCAAAAAAATAATCTGTGCAGAAGTACTCCAGGACACGGTTTGGATGTTCCCTGCTACGAAAATTTTGGGAATAAAAGTATTGCTCCTCCAGCTATAGTGTAGTAATGAATCCCCTTTTAATTGTTATTGAAAATAATTATTTTTTTGGGTCTAATGTGTGTATTGGTACTAATTTTTAGATTTTTCTGCATTTCCTGGCAGAGACGCTGTTGTGCTTGTAGACCTAGTATGCCAGCATTTGTAAATAGCTGCCTTTGTCAGTTGATGGTGGTATTTTCAGTGACACACTCTGCCCACCCTTGTCCTGTCTCTGTGTGAGACAATACCCTTTACTGCCAGTTTATTTGCCTGCTCTCTGGCCATTATGACTCATGGTGTCTGATATCATGATAGTATATGACCTCCTCATTAAAGAATTTGAGCTTTTCTGGCACTGGGTCATTTTAAGAATTGACTTAATGGCCAAACACTGCACATTATTTTTTAAAATTAAAGTATTATTAAATTTAAGTATAGAAATGTATGAAAATTGTACATTTTAAATAAAAAAAAAAAAAAAATTGTCAGAAGTTTGTTTACATTTTTTCAGGGTATTGTTAACAATAAAAGTATGGCTAAACTATGTTCTGGAAACGGTATATCTATTTTTTTAATTGATAAAAGCAGTTTCTATTTGATTTTTGAATTTCTTGTCAGTCTTCTCTTGCTAACCATTTTAATCTTTATGCACTTTAATGTGCATGGTTTTCTCAAAGAGTCACTAGGGCTCCTCCAGTTTTGGAAGTGATCTCATCCACATAGAAATAAAATGAAGATACATGCAACAAGTTACACAAAAGAATATAAGAAACCCAAAACTGCTGCCACCTTATCGTGGTGGAGGGGTTTGCGTGTCCCAATGATCCTAGGAGCTATGTTGTCCGGGGCTTTATGCCCCTGGTAGGGCCACCCAAGGCAAACTGGTCCTAGGTGAGGGATGAGACAAAGAGCGTTCAACAAACCTCCAATGAAGAATAAAACTTTGGACAACGCTTTCCCTTGCCCGACGCTGGTCACCGGGCCCCCTCTGGAGCCAGGCCTGGAGGTGGGGCTCGATGGCGAGCGCCTGGTGGCCGGGCCTGCCCCCATGGGCCTGCCGGGCACAGCCCAAGAGGTAACGGGGTCCTCCTCCCCATGGGCTCACCACCTATGGGAGGGGCCAAGGAGGTTGGGTGCAGTGTGAGTTGGGTGGTGGCCGGCGGGACCTTGGCGGTCTGATCCTCGCTACAGAAACTGGCTCTTGGGACGGGAATGTCACCTCTGAAGGGGAAGGAGCCTGAGCTAGTGCGCGAGGTCGAGAGGTTCCGCTAGATATAGTCGGACTCACCTCGACGCACAGCTTGGACTCTGGAACCAATCTCCTTGAGAGGGGCTGGACTCTCTACCACTCTGGAGTTGCCCCGTGAGAGGCCGAGCAGGTGTGGGCATACTTATTGCCCCCACTGAGCCTGTGCATTGGGGTTTACCCCGTGGACGAGGGTGGCCTCCTCCGCCTTCGGGTGGGGAAGGGTCCTGACTGTTGTTTGTGCATATGCCCAACAGCAGTTTGGAGTATCCACCCTTTTGGAGTCTCTGAGGGGTTGCTAGAGGGCATACCTTCTGGGATTCCCTCGTTTTGCTGGGAGACTTCAATGCTCACGGGCAATGACAGTGAGACCTGGAAGGGCGTGATTGGGAGGAATGGCCCCCGATCTGAACCCGAGCGTGTTTTGTTATTGACTTCTGTGCTCGCCATGGATTGTCCATAACAACACCATGTTCAAGCATAAGGGTGTTCATATGTGCACTTGGCACCAGGACACCCTAGGCCTCAGGTCGATGATCGACTTTGTGGTCGTGTCGCCGGACTTGCGCCATATGTCTTGGACACTCGGGTGAAGAGAGGGGCGGAGCTGTCAACTGATCACCACCTGGTGGTGAGTTGGCTTCATGGTGGGGAAGATGCCGGTCAGACCTGGTAGGCCCAAACGTGTTGTGAGGGTCTGCTGGGAACGGCTGGCAGAGTCCCCTGTCAGAAGTAGCTTCAACTCCCACCTCCGCAGAACTTCAACCACGCCCCGAGGGAGGTGGGGACATTGAGTCCAATGGGCCATGTTCCGCGCTCTATTGTTGAGGCGGCTGACCGGAGCTGTGGCCGCAAGGTGGTCGGTGCCTGTCGGGCGGCAATCCCCAACCCGCTGGTGGACACCGCGTGAGGGATGCCGCCAAGCTGAAGAAGGAGTCCTATAGGACTTTTTGTCCTGTGGGTCTCTGGAGGCAGCTGATAGGTACCGCAGGCCAAGCGAACGCTGCTTCGTTGTTGCTGAGGCAAAACTCGGGCATGGGAGGAGTTTGAGAGGCCATGGAGAACACTTTCGACGGCTTCGAGGAGATTCTGGTCCACCGTCCGCGCCTCAGGAGGGGAAGCAGTGCAGTGTCAACACCGTATATGGTGGGATGGTGCGCTGCTGACCTCACTGACGCTAGGGTCGGTGGGAGGAGTACTTCAAGACCTCCTCAATCCCACTAACATGCCTTCCACGAGGAAGCAGAGCCTGGGGACTCTGAGGTGGGCTCTCCCATCTCTGGGACTGAAGTCACCGAGGTGGTCAAAAACTCCTTGGTGGCAGGGCCCCGGGTGGATGAGATACCGAGTTCCTTAAGGCTCTGGATGTTGTAGGACTGTCTTGGTTGACACGCCTCTGCAACATCGCATGGACATCGGGACAGTGCCTCTGGATTGGCAGACCGGGTGGTGGTCCCCTCTTTAAAAGGGGACCGGAGGGTGTGTTCCAACTATAGAGGGATCACACTCAGCCTCCCTGGAAAAGTCTATTCGGGGTTCTGGAGAGGAGGGTCCGCCGGATAGTCAACCTCGGATTCAGGAGGAACAGTGTGGTTTTCGGCCCTGGTCGCGAACAGTGGACCAGCTCTTCACCCTTAGCAGAGTCCTGAGGGTGCATGGGAGTTTGCCCGACCGGTCTACATGTGTTTTGTGGACTTGGAAAAGGCATTCGACCGTGTCCCTCGGGAATCCTGTGGGGGTGCTCCGGGAGTATGGGGTACCGGACCCCTGATAAGAGCTGTTCGGTCTCTGTACAACCGTGTCAGAGCTTGGTCCGCATTGCCGCAGTAAGTCGAGCCCGCTTCCAGTGAGAGTTGGACTCGCCAGGGCTGCCCTTTGTCACCATTCTGTTCATAACTTTATGGACAGAATTTCTAGGCGCAGCCAGGGTGTTGAAGGGGTCCGTTTGGTGGACTCAGGATTGGGTCACTGCTTTTGCAGATGATGTTGTCCTGTTTGCTTCATCAGGCCGTGATCTTCAGCTCTCTGGATCGGTTCGCAGCTGAGTGTGAAGCGGCTGGGATGAGAATCAGCACCTCCAAATCCGAGAGCATGGTCCTCAGCCGAAAAGGGTGGAGTGCCCTCTCAGGGTTGGGGAGAGATCCTGCCCCAAGTGGAGGAGTTCAAGTATCTCGGGGTCTTGTTCACGAGTGAGGGAAGAATGGAGCGTGAGATCGACAGGCGGATCGGTGCGGCATCCGCAGTGATGCGGCTCTGCATCGGTCTGTCGTGGTGAAAAGGAGCTGAGCCGTAAGGCAAAGCTCTCAATTTACCAGTCGATCTACGCCCTACCCTCACCTATGGTCATGAGCTATGGGTAGTGACCAAAGAACGAGATCGCTAATACAAGCGCTGAAATGAGTTTCCTCCGCAGGGTGTCTGGGCTTTCCCTTAAAGATAGGGTGAGAAGCTCAGTCATCCGGGAGGGGCTCAGAGTAGAGCCGCTGCTCCTCCGCATCGAGAGGAGTCAGATGAGGTGGCTCGGCATCTGATCAGGATGCCTCCTGGACGCCTCCCTGGTGAGGTGTTCCGGCACGCCCAACCGGGAGGAGGCCCCGGGAAGACCCAGGACACGCTGGAGGGACTATGTCTCCGGCTGGCCTGGGAACGCCTTTGGGATTCTCCCGAAGAGCTGGAAGAAGTGGCCGGGAGAGGGAAGTCTGGGCCTCTGCTTGCTGCTGCCCCGCGACCCGACCTCGGATAAGCGGAAGAGGATGGATGGATGGATGGATGGAGAATCATTTTGCAGAAAGATAACAAACTTCTCAAAAAGCCAACAAGGGAGTCCAAATGTGCATCTGTATTTAATGTAAAAATCTGTAAAATTGCTATTGTGATATTAACATCATTTCCCCTTTTCCCCCATAAATTATCTCAAACTTTTTGTTCATGTACAAGATAATAGAGACCTGCAATCTTTCCTGATGAAATAATCTGCCCTGGATGTAATTTAGCCTTTCAGGTTACACATGCTCGTACTCTGTCTCACTTGAATAAGTTTCATTTATTAATCACCTAAACTGCAGTCTTTACTCTATGGTGTTAGGAAATTATATGTAGAGAGAGAACATGTAGATATGAAGAGAATGTTCAAACAAATCCTAGACAGTGCCTTACCTGATGATAGCTGTAAAGTTCTGGGTTCAGTGAGGTAGCAACATTTTTTTTTTTTGTGCTGGAGTGGACTGCTTCAACATGCAAAGTTGGCAATATTTACAATGTAATAATTAAAATATACTATAACAATGTGCAAAACATTTTTTACATATTGTGGCATACGGCCCGGGCCCTTGCAATGCCTCTATGCTGGAAGGGAGCTTATTTAGATCATTATCTCCCAGGAGCACTAGGTGGCAGCCCCCCTGGGTTGCAGCAGTGCCTCAAACTTCCGTAGGGCTCCATGGGAGCTGGAGTTTCATGCAGCCCAGTTGGGTTCTATGGGTGCCGCCAGAAAGTGCTGCAGCTGCTACTGAGGCCTTGATTGCAGCATTTCTGCCACAACCGGAAATAGACCAACAAACACATGGAGCACTACCAGGTGCCTTATAAAAGGAGCCAGCAGCCTCTACTCCGGGAGCTAAAGACGGGTAAAAGAAGACAGAGCTTGCCATGAAGAATGGAGGAAAAGAGGGAAGAAAAAGAGAGAAAGAAGAGATTTGTGCTGTGCTGGAATTGAGCTGTACATGTGGGAAATTGAGGAAGGCGTTTCCTGCAGGGAAAAGGAAAAAAAAATAAAAGCGTGTGTTTGCACTTGTGTCCCATGTTTGCCTGTTTTGGGGTTGGGGAGGCTGGTGGAGTACCCTCTGCAGGCCACAATATGTAGTACACTTTTAAGTGTTACTTTAACACTGGCCATCTTCCTGTGTAACCCTAGCAACAGCACTTTGCACCTACTTTTTTTTTTTTTTTTTGTTTTGAGTCGCTGCTAGGAGCTTGTGACCATATGTGAGGTGAAGATTAAGACTGACAGATGTATTGAACTCTTCATGCAAGCTCTTTATTGCCTATTTACCAACTTTTGTCTAGTATTATATGCAGAGTTGTGGCAGATGCACACTTGCTTACTCTCAAAATTTATGATCCATCATAGCAGGCACTTGATAATGTATAATGCCGTGCGTAGAATTCACACTAAAACATGGTTTACAGACAGAAACTGAAATGTGCGTATGCACAAAAATATTCAGATGAATAAAACTGTGTGTAAGAAAATTTTCATGCACTTCCTCTATATAAATCCCAACTAACGTGAATTTTAATGCACATGCACACTTCTACAACCCCACCCTAACTCTCCCATAATTTTGCATATTTGAATATGCCAATCAATATAAATAGCTCCTATCATTCAATGTTTTGTTAGAAGTCAATGGTAAAAGCATGTATATAAAAAAAAAAAAAGGGCTTCACTGAATGTGAAGTGGAGGCAAAGAAAAATGTACAATTTGGTGGCTTAGCCAGTGGTATGACCTGAGCAAAAAAAGGAAATTGATAGAGTGAACTTAAAAGTTCAAGTTCAGAAAGTCGCACAGTGCCCGAAATAAAAAAGGAAGTGGTCAGATGTCAGAGTTAAACCTGAATAGGCGAGTGTCTGAGTGTCATACAAAAACACCTCTCTCTTACGCCCTAAGCTGTATATAGTACTTTATAGCATCTAGTAATTTTGATAGCGCCAGAGTTTATCCAGTTCCTCCTCACTAAAAGTATCTATTTGTAGTATCTGTAATGTATCCAGAAATTTATTAAATTGTGTGTTGTCTTCTTTAAACTCAGTAGAATATAAGGATTTATTGTAGTCTCTAAATGTGTGCATTATATTTTTATGGTCGATGATTTTGTCTTTGTACGTGTTGGTGATTACTGAGTTTGCATTGCAAACTTCTTGCTTGTGGATTTGTTGAGCTAAAAGTAATGATGTCTGGATTTATAAATTAGTTGTTCAGTTTCATTAGTTGTGAAGAGTTTGAGTTCTGAATGCAGAGCTTGCCTTTTCCTATGTAGAGCCTCGCTTGGAAGCCTGGCATGTTCTTCATCTATTCTAGTAATTTCTCTTTTTAACTCTTGATACTTTCTTGGTTTCTAATTTATTTCTGTGGGAAAGATATGAAATAATCTGTCCTCTTAAGAAGGCTTTTAGAGTTTCCCAAGAGTATTCCTGCAGAAACCTCTGATGATGTATTTGTCTCTAGGAAGAAACTGATTTGTTTGGATATAAATTCTCTACAATTCTTGTCTGCTAATAGAAGCAGGTTAAGACGCCATCTGCGAGGTGAGTGTGTGGGGCAAAGTGACTTTAGCTCCAAGATCAGAGGTGCATGGTTGGAAATAACAGTAGCATCGTACTTGCAAGATTTAATTGTAGGCAAGAAATTATTATCTATAAAGAAATAATCAATTCTTGAGTAGCAATGATGTACTGGTGAGTAGAAAGAATATGTTCTTGAGTTTGGGTTTAGAAACCTCCAGGGGTCTGATAAGTTGTGGTCAGTTATAAACTTTGTATTTATCTTTGCAGTGTTAGGTGTCGTCCCCCCTGTGATAGAAGTCCTATCTAAGAGTGGATTTAAAACACAATTAAAGTCCCCAGCCATTATAATTTTGAATGTTCACATTGGGAATGGATGCCAATAAATTTTGTATGATTTCCTTATGATCGACATTAGGTGCATAAACATTTATCAAAATCATTTTACAGTTAAATAAGTTGCCCATGACTCTCACATATCTCCCTTCAGGATCCAATACTACATCTGATGCTACAAATGAGACTGTTCTATGTATGAGAATTCCCACACCTCTAGTTTTCATTGTAAAGCTAGAATGGAACATTTGGCCAGTCCAGTCCTTTTGCAGCCAGAACTGATCCTTGCTTAGTAAGTGGGTCTCCTGTAAAAATACTATTTAGTGTTTAAACCTGTTAGGTGAGAGAATACTTTCTTTGTCTTTAATTCGTGATTCAGGCCTTTGACATTCCAGCTCACAAAGTTAACTGTCCCATCATGGAGATATCGATTCTGAATTTTTGATGTCATTTTATAGCCTTAACTGGAAGTGAGGCAGCTTTAACATTAATTTCCAATTTCCCCAAGAGTTATTGCCATGCAGCCTATTGTTACGTTGGTAGTTCTAATTATAAGGATTAAAGGGATAGATTAAATCTAGATATAGCCTGCTCTCTTTCTCTCTCTCCCCCCCCCTCCCATTTTGCCAACCCACATGTGGCTGGACCCCCCTTCACAAAGTCCTGGCCCTCTGACATACCTAGAGACAGAGCACATCCAAAGCAAAACAAGCCCCCACGCATCGGCGTTTTAGGATTAAAACATCGAGATATCTATTGCCAATATAGTCTTAATACTATATGCCTAAAATATAATAATTAAACTATAAACTTAAAATATAATCTTCAGCAATCTTAAAGTATTAAGATAATAAACCCAGGGAATGGTGTTAGAAAGTGGTCCAGAATAAGCATAGTAAGTCTTAATGCAATAATAACAATAACAATAAACCAAGGGTATGATGTTAAACAATTTCCTTTAGATAGATAGATACATTATTAATCCCAAGGGGAAATTCACAAAGGTTAATAGGAAAAAAAATAATTAAAAAATATAAAAAGGGTTCATTTCTTCCACATACACGTCTATAACTTAATTAAAACATAAAGAATAAGCATCCGAGTAATGAAAAGAAAGTTGTGGAGCCCGGCTGGGATGCCCAGGAGGACCGGAGGAGGGCTTGTGCATCCTCCAGACCGCGAGGGGGCGTCCGTCCTGGTTTTCTTGGGGGCCTCGGGTACAGGGCTTGGAAGCCCAGCCCTGTAGGGACCCGTGGCCACCACCAGGTGGCGGCCCGGTGCCGGAATATCCCGTGTGGGACCCGGCTGGGTCTGGAGCCCGGCCAGGACGCCCAGGAGGTTCGAAGGAGGGCTTGTGCCTTCTCCAGACTGTGAAGGGGCGTCCATCCTGGTTCTTTAGGGGGCCTCGGGTAAAGGGCTTGGAAGCCCAGCCCTGTAGGGACCCGTGGCCACCACCAGGCAGCGCCCCAATGCCTGCATATCCCTGAGCCCAGCACTTCCGTCACACCAGGAAGTGCTGGGGGGAAGACGACAGGGGACACCCGGACGGCTTCCGGGTGCGCAGCCGGCACTCCGCCACACTGGGGTGTGGCTATGACTAATTGCCGGGAAGCAGCTGGAGCCCATCCGGGTTCCCATATAAGGGGCTGTCTCCCTCCAGTCAGCAATGGATGTCGGGTGGAAGAGGACAGAGCTGGAGAGAGGAAGGGAGGCGGCCAAAAGAGAGGCATTAGACTTGTGAGGCCTGGACATTTGGGGGAACGGTGCAAGAGGCACTGGGGGTGCACGTGAGCACTATTTGTAAATAATTTGTGTAAATAAACGGTGTGTGGTGGAACTATGTTGTCCGTCTGCCTGTGTCCGGGTCCCAGTCCACAATGTATAATTATAATACCCATATCATTACAGTGGATCAGGCAGCAGGTGATATCTCCTTGCCATGCTGTGACAGGATGTGACTCACTATTGTGTTTCAGAATATTGTCGGGATCAGCTTTCTTAATTCCTTTTCTGCTTCTTCCTTTCTGGAGAAGACGTAGTATTGGCCTTGAACTTCCACTTTCAGTTTGGCAGGATACAAGAGGCTGTATTTGATATCGGCTTGCCATAACCGCTGTTTAATGTTGTAGAAGGCTGCATGTTTAGCAGCTGTTGCGGGAGAGAAATCGGGGCAAATACGAATGTGGTTATTTTCATATATAATCTCTTGCTTGTGTCTGAGGAGTGCCATCACCTCTATCTTAAATAATAATCTCTCGAAGCGGATAATTAAAGACCTAGGTCTAAAGGTATTTGATCCGTGTATTCGATAAGCCGCTGCTATCTTGGAATCTGATTTAAAGTCCTCTCCAATTATTTTAGAGAATAGTTCAGCTGCGAATTTCACTGGGTTTGGATTTTCACGATTCTCGGGTAGACCTTCGATTCTAATATTATTCCTTCTGCTTCCATCTTCCAGAGCAGCAAGTCTGTCTCCGAGTTTTTTGCATTCAGAATTGGCAGCTGTTGCTTTTCCTTCAGTGGTGGAAACTAGATTTTCTGCGGTTTCATTCCGAGTCGTGAATGTCTGCTTGACATCCTCGAGCTGATCGGCAAGTGTGCTCAGTTTAGACGTGGTTTCCTGAATGTGCTCCTCAATTTTATCCAGCATACCTTTAAAGTCCGCCTCAAAGCGAATATATATGCGTTTCTACAAGTCTTTATTATCCTGCTGCCGCTCCTGTCGCAGCTTCTCATTTAGCTTCTCGTTTGCCTTTTCCCTTGCCTTCTCATTTGCCTTCTCGCTTTTCTTTATATCTTTCTTTATCTCTTGCTTGAGTTCAGCGATCATCACCTTCATTTCGGACAGATCATTTCTGCTTTCGTGCACCATAGGTGAGATGGTGGGCTCTATTACAGCCGGTGTTCCCGGCTCGCATGGAGTAAGTAAAAGCGCGGACTGCAAGGCCTTTTCCAGTTTCAGATAATCTTCTCCAATCGGTGAGCTATTGTTACCTGTGTCACTTGCAATTGCACATTCACTCCCCATTTCGCTCTCAACTGGAAACGATGCAGCGGACCATGGTCCCGAGGAGTCTGGGCTTTCGCTCATCTGATCTAGGTCAGTCTCTGAAAGGCTTGGATGTAGCTTTAGTTTTCTTTTCCATTTCTTTCTGAGCCCCTTTCTTGCCAGCCATGTGTGTATATATGTATATGTATATATATGTATATGTATATGTGTATATATGTATATGTATATATGTATATATATATATATATATATATATGTATATATATATATATATATATATATATATATATATATATATATATATATATATATGTATGTATATATATATGTATATGTATATATATGTATGTATATATGTGTATATATATGTATGTATGTATGTATGTGTATATATATGTATGTGTGTGTGTATGTATGTATGTATGTATGCATATGCTTGCATATATTGTAGTAGAACCCTCAGGTTGGATAAATACAGGATATCTCAGGATAATAAGAAAATAATATAAAAAAATAACGCCGCTGCTAAAGGAGCTCCGCTTCAGACATCCACCTCTCGCAATGGACGAGACCAACAGAAATGCATTAAAGCATGTATTAAACATACGATGGCCCGGTAGGGCAACAGTAGAGATGAGCTGGCACCCCATCCTGGGATTGTTCCTGCCTCACGCAAGATGCTTGCTGGGGCACGCACAACCCTCTATGGAATAGTTTATTGCAACAGTATTGTCTCTGTCAAACATACCAACCCCCATTTCCTGTCCTCCTGTTTTCTTTCTCCATTTAACCAATTGCCAATGTAAGCTTAGAATGCAGATTCTTCAGAACTTTTAAGGAATATTGAAAAATTTTCATTATATATGTTTAATTATTCCATCCATCCATCCATCCAGTGTCACGCCAGTCGCAGCATTAATAGATTGCAATGCAGGGACAATCCCTGGATGGGGTGCCAACTCATTGCTACCGTTGTGTCAGCCCCCACATGTGTAATTATTAAAAGTATGCATTATTTAAGTAAAGTTAACAATTTATCTGTAAAATGTAATATACATATTTTAATGCATTTCATCTTAAAAATGATATCACGTATACATCCTAGTATTCTAACAACACACCGCTCCAAGAGGATAGCTCTTGGAAATCTAAATAAACTAAGAAGCCAGTCAAAATCATCTGTAAATACGCACTCTCTTCTATTTAACTGAATTCCTTTTTTGTCATTGTATGGTACAATGAGATTCAATATAACTCCTCCATAAACGTATTTTCCTATAAAATGATAATAATAATATGATTAAAAAACAATGAAAAATATACAATGTGCAAGCATAAGTACAATGTACATGTACATATAATGCAGATAGTGCAAATGGTTCATAAAGAGGCTCAGGTTGTGCAATATTACAGTTGTAGTGCAAGTTTACAGTGAGGTAATTACAAGTACAAATAGTTTCGGAGCACTTGATGGACTGATTGAATGCGTTAATAGCCTTTGGGATTAAAACTGTTTCTGAGCCTCGAGGTTTGTGCAGAAAATGCTCTGAAGCATTTGCTGGATGGGAAAAGTTCAAATAGAGTAACACGGGTGAGTGGAATCCATGCAGAAGCTGGTGGCTTGTCTGAGGCATCTTGTGCTATAAATGTCCTCCAGGGCTGGAAGCTGTATGCACTGCTGTAATCCATAATCCTCTGCACTTTCGAAACAACCTGTACAGCTGCGATACCACACACAAATACAATAAACAAGTTAAAATACTTTATTTGGTGAACTGAGAGTAACAACGCTAAAGCAGCTATGGTATTTGGAATAGTCTGGCCATTCCATGAGCCATTATATTGTTACAGAATTATTACAATCAAGTGCCTTAAATTTTTAAATTATATGCAGTTCATTTCGGTGTATTTGATGTCCATGTCATGGATGTGAATCTAAAAAAGAAAGGGAGACCACATAGAAACAGTAGCACTGCTTTGACACTGGATGATGCTCATATGCAAAACCAAGCAGAAAACTGTTTATGCATGGTGTGAGGCTGTTGTGAAAATGTGTGGGTTTATGCCAAATTGAGTTTTTAATACATCTCAAAGTAAGCATGTAAACGGGTGTACGCTACATTTTTGTGCGTGCACATCATTTATATATGAGTGCCCTTGTCCTGGATATGTTTTAGGTAATCTTTGTTGAAACCGATTTGTGTGATGTAGGATTTTGTTTTTATTGAATTAATTCATGTTTTGCACAGCTTCATTAAGTATTTCTTTTTTCCTTATTTTTCACTTACAATTTGAGATTCAAATTTTAAAAATTCAGTTCTCGATGTTACCTTGGATCATCAGGGGTGCATTCTTTGAGAAATGAGTATGGAAAGTGTGGTAATGTTGCCAGTATCTTTTAGTACTCAGTAATATATTTTAACCATGAATACTGATGAGAGTTCTTAGAGCTCATCAATTGTACTACTTTCCTTTATAAAAGTGTGCTTTTCCTAGTATGATGTATTTGAACATCTGGATCTGGATACGTTTTTTTTTTTTTTGCAGTAGTTGAAATACTACACAATTATTGTTTAAAAAAAAATTAAATATTTTTTTGTAATTTGATGGAAGTCAGTCAGTCATTATCCAACCTGCTATATTCTAACACAGGGTAACGGGGGTCTGCTGGAGCCAATCCCAGCCAACACATGGCGCGAGGCAGGAACAAATCCCTGAGCAGGGCACACACACACACACACACACACCCACACACCAAGCACACACTATGGACAATTTTGGATCGCCAGTGCACCTAACCTGCATGTCTTTGGACTGTGGGAGGAAACCGGAGCACTTGGAGGGAAACCCATGCAGACACAGGGAGAACATGCAAACTCCATGCAGGAAGGACCCGAGAAGCAAACCCAGGTCTCCTTACTGCGAGACAGCAGCACTACTACTATGTCACAGTGCCACCCTTGATGGAAGTATCAAACGATATTAATAGATGGTCATCTCTTTATCTCATGTTAGCTGTCATAATTAAAGTAATACTCCATCCAAAATTTATTTATTTTTTTTTAAATCTGCTCTCTTCCCAAATTTTGTATTGATGACCAATTAAAATGGTTACTCTCTGGGGATTATGGAGAATGGAGATTAAAAAACTTTGTGATAGGCTTCTGTAGGGTCCTATTCTGAACAACACTAAACAATTTGAAAATGTCCATGAAAAAAAGCTCACAATGCCCTGCAGTCCCCCTAACCCCCAATATGTTTTTTGGTCATGTGTCCTTAAATTCAAATGGGTGACTTGTGATTCTTCCAGCTAAGGCTAAAATGTCTTCTTGCAAGTACAGTAGTGTGATTTTACCCTACTTGCTATTAATCCAAATACTAATGCTAAGGCACTGGAAGTGATTTTAAATCACTCCTTTCAGAGAAACATACAGTACAAATATTTTGGACTAAATGTTTAGAACATTCCTAAAACATGAGTGATGCTGGTGCCTGATGACATCATTCACAGGTTGGATCTTTCCTGGGTACATTTTTAGAAAATTTTAGAGGAGACCTGTTTAATCAACAAACATTTTCTTTACTTGAATTATTGTGTTCTTGGCAGATAATGAACTGGAGTATATTTTTTATGATCGATACTTTGTTAGTAAAATCAAATGGAAATCAACATGCTAGAATGAGAAGCATGTGCTATGTCCTGCACAATATGACGAGAAACTGCTGAAGTGCCACAGTGACCTGACTACTGAGACTGTACAAAGGTTTGTGTTAATAAAAGACTGAAGTCTGGAAGAAGCAGAATTCCAGCCAGACATGGAGTTGCTGGATGCTCCATTAATTATAATGTTGATAACTCCAAAATAATACATTTTAAAAGACAGCAAGTTCTTCATTGTAGTTTCCCTCAACTTCCTGGAGCAATAGTAAAAATTTACATTTACAATGATTTGCTTAACAGATGCTTTTACCCAAAGCAATTTACAAAAGCGGTCAACATATTCAAGTAAACATCAGTCTGGGTGACTGTTAAGTATGCCGCATGATAGACAGGTGCCTGGACTGATTTTAGCTTTGCAATCCGTTCTCCTGGAATAGGCTCCGGCCCATTGTAACTAGGAATTGAACTGAGCATGTTTGAAAATTTTATGCTGTTGTTACCCTACATAATGACCTATTAAATTGTTCCCAGCATCAAACCCTGAGGAACACAATCGGATAACTTAATCATAAGTGTTACTGTATTCATAAGGTTGTAAAATTTGTTAATGATGTTGTTTTTTTTTTAAGATTAATTGTTGCTAAGCTAGACCTAGAATGAGGAATGCAAGATTAATAAATTAATAATATTTGAACGTTTGTTTTCAGTGTCTAATGTAAGAATCATAAAGGTTATATCTTATAGATTTTGTCACAACAATCTTTCAGCACCTTGTCTTCTGATATGTGATTTATGTTTAATTCTAAATCTATAAGACCAAGTCTTAATGCAGTTAATTCAGATCTTTTAAGAAAATATGGACTTTGTACTTAGCATCATTTACCTAGACCTGCTTTATTTTCTAATGACTGTCTACTTAATAGATTACATTTTAACAATCTTGGATCTGAAGGAGTTGTTTTAATATTTGGGACATTGAAACAACAGTTACTAAAACAGGCACCGCAACTAAAAAGTTTGACTTTTTTTTCTGCATGTTGGCTACAGTTTTGCTTATGACTGACTTTAAATTACTAATGAAAAATACTGTTTGAGATGCCCCTAGGGCAGTGCTTTCCAAACATTTTCTATTGCAACACTCCCAAGGTCTTCCAGATTTCTGCTGGACACCCAAACATAACAGGCCTGTGTATTTTACGTATAAGAAATCTTTAATGAAAGGTGTTTTTTGAGTTGGAACTTGCATGTGGCTGGTATTCTAAGTTTTGATCTTTTTCTATTTTTGATTGCTCTTTTGTTTTTTAACTGCATTAAAGTCAGAATTTTAAAGAGCTGTTTCACTGTCAGCAATGATCATTTAGCTACCACAGTAAATGTGCAGTTAACATGTAATCTGACATCCCACCCACACAATTATGTTTCCATTTAAAAATGCAGATATTAGTCTAAACGTTCTTCTTTCGTCCACACTGCCATGGTGTTTTAACCCTTGAAAACAAATGCCTAAGGTTGCATTCTCACTACTTGTATACAGTGGTGTGAAAAACTATTTGCCCCCTTCCTGATTTCTTATTCTTTTGCATGTTTGTCACACAAAATGTTTCTGATCATCAAACACATTTAACCATTAGTCAAATATAACACAAGTAAACACAAAATGCAGTTTTAAAATGATGGTTTTTATTATTTAGGGAGGAAAAAAAATCCAAACCTACATGGCCCTGTGTGAAAAAGTAATTGCCCCCTTTTTAAAAAATAACCTAACTGTGGTATAACACACCTGAGTTCAATTTCCGTAGCCACCCCCAGGCCTGATTACTACCACACCTGTTTCAATCAAGAAATCACTTAAATAGGAGCTGCCTGACACAGAGAAGTAGACCAAAAGCACCTCAAAAGCTAGACATCATGCCAAGATCCAAAGAAATTCAGGAACAAATGAGAACAGAAGTAATAGATCTATCAGTCTGGTAAAGGTTATAAAGCCATTTCTAAAGCTTTGGGACTCCAGCAAACCACAGTGAGAGCCATTATCCACAAATGGCAAAAACATGGAACAGTGGTGAACCTTCCCAGGAGTGGCCAGCCGACCAAAATTACCCCAAGAGCGCAGAGACGACTCATCCGAGAGGTCACAAAAGACCCCAGGACAACGTCTAAAGAACTGCAGGCCTCACTTGCCTCAATTAAGGTCAGTGTTCACGACTCCACCATAAGAAAGAGACTGGGCAAAAACGGCCTGCATGGCAGATTTCCAAGATGCAAACCACTGTTAAGCAAAAGAACATTAGGGCTCGTCTCAATTTTGCTAAGAAACATCTCAATGATTGCCAAGACTTTTGGTAAAATACCTTGTGGACTGATGAGACAAAAGTTGAACTTTTTGGAAGGCAAATGTCCCGTTACATCTGGCGTAAAAGGAACACAGCATTTTAGAAAAAGAACATCATACCAGCAGTAAAATATGGTGGTGGTAGTGTGATGGTCTGGGGTTGTTTTGCTGCTTCAGGACCTGGAAGGCTTGCTGTGATAGATGGAACCATGAATTCTACTGTCTACCAAAAATCCTGAAGGAGAATGTCCGGCCATCTGTTCGTCAACTCAAGCTGAAGCGATCTTGGGTGCTGCAACAGGACAATGACCCAAAACACACCAGCAAATCCACCTCTGAATGGCTGAAGAAAAACAAAATTAAGACTTTGGAGTGGCCTAGTCAAAGTCCTGACCTGAATCCAATTGAGATGCTATGGCATGATCTTAAAAAGGCGGTTCATGCTAGAAAACCCTCAAATAAAGCTGAATTACAACAATTCTGCAAAAATGAGTGGGCCAAAATTCCTCCAGAGCTGCAAAGACTCATTGCAAGTTATCGCAAACGCTTGATTGCAGTTATTGCTGCTAAGGGTGGCCCAACCAGTTATTAGGTTCAGGGGGCAATTACTTTTTCACACAGGGCCATGTAGGTTTGGATTTTTTTTTCTCCCTAAATAATAAAAACCATCATTTTAAAAACTCCATTTTGTGTTTACTTGGGTTATATTTGACTAATGGTTAAATGTGTTTGTTGATCAGAAACATTTTGTGTGACAAACATGCAAACGAATAAGAAATCAGGAAGGGGGCAAGTAGTTTTTCACACCACTGTATTATCATTTAAAAATTGTATTTTTTAATGAAAAATATCTCCGTTGCAATCATTTGCAAAATTACCTTTGCCCACAATAAAATGCCCAAAAATACATATGATGTAGACCTTGGCCTGCACTGAGCATGCACACATCAGTGGACAAACTCGCTGATGGAACTATCCTGAAAAATTCAGAACCCTGTGAAAATCAGATTTCCTCGTGCTTTCTGCACTTTTTAATGTGTCAGCACACAGAGGACTCTTGATAGTGCGTTATCAACATAGAAAAAGGGAGAAAATATTTAAGGAGTTGCAGCAAATTGTTCCTGTGTCACATTAATGCTGTGATCACAATTGAGAATGACACTCTGGTGACAGCAGTCTTGTCAACAAATAAAAACATCAGAAATGTTAAAGACACACCTAAAAAACAGTTCTATGTTCCTTTACGAGAGGATTGATTATAAGCAGTCCACAGCAATCGGAGTAAATTTTGTACCAAGCAGCATTTCTAAAACTAACTCAATAGAGAAAATAAATGCATTTGCATGTGTTTGTATCTTCGCTTTACTGGATTATGCTTTTGTGTCTCACTCCTGTATTCTTGTGGGCTTGGCTGCATTCTAAATCCTTCCTCTTTTAAGTACCTTGCTATTAATTTTGCAGATATTAGACTAAACTTTCTTCTTTCGTCCACACTGCCATGGTGTTTTAACCCTTGAAAACAGAGACTACTTACTGAATGGATCATGTTTATATGTAAACATTGATAAGTGTCTCTCCACTGAGTTATTTACAATCTAATTTTCAAGGGGCTCTGAATTTTTTGAATTTTTTCACAACAGAAATATCGCTGGCAATGGGACCCGTGAATTTTGTTTGCCTTCTGTCCATGTATGCAGTATTTATACTGACAAACGCGAGTTAGATGCGTTCAGTTAAGCAACACAACACTGCCATGGAAATCAATTCATGTATGCCTGCTGTGTTGGAGTATGTTTTTATCGTTTGGCGGGTACCCTGTCAGGTTATGAGACATTATGATAAGCAGCATCTATTCAGGGAAGGGCCACATAATACGCTTGTACGAATTAGAGCGCAATTAGAGTATTAATTTTTGAAAAACTGTGTTTTTGGCTGTCCTCACTGAAATATTGAGGCAACATTTTCAGAAATATATATTTCTTGAGTGTATTTTTGAAAGGGTTACTGATGCAGGGGTACTGTGAGGGAAAGATGAAAATGGATACTAATGTTTGCATTTTACAAAAAATGTTGCAGTGTGGATGTTTTAAGGAAATGCTGGCATTATACACAATGTCTAAAACAAAGAAACAAAGGTATAATGAAAAATAAATTATATATACTGTAACCGTAAAAGTAAAGTTATGTTTTTTTTTGTTTATTCTCCAGTGTTGTTCATTCACAGAACTCCTGTCAATTGTGCTCAACTTATCTCTTTTATTTTACACACTTTTAAATGAAGTATGCCTTTAATAACTATGATTGCTTACAACAAATAGCATTAGTTTCAACTAGGAATTCAAGTTGTAGACTCCATTGTCATCAATTCAAGGCTGGAATCTAACTTTTTGTGTCTTAAACCATTGTCTGACAGATTATTTTGTAGGTTAAGTCAGCAATGTTTAAATGATCTAAACAAACTGAGCCAGTCCTCTATTTTATATTTTTTGCCCATCATCTCAAAACTAACTGCACGTTTTTGACACATAAACATGCGTAATGTCTTTATTTTTAACCCGAGGAAACAAAAACTTAGTTGAAACTTTGGGAAGCATGGCATAACGGAATCATATCTTACATTAACTGTTTAATTATGAATCCATACCTTATACAGTATATTCCTTGTAACTGAGTGCCATATAAAGCATATTTTCCAAAATGTATCAATTCTATTTTAACATATTTTGAATTATGCATGATTTAACTAAGACTTTTTGTGTTGTTTTTTGGAAACATCAGAGGTCAATGTCAGTTGCAGCAACTAACAAGTTTTTATAAATATTGCATGTTTTAATGCTTGGAATTGCTTATTCATTAATGGAAGGTATTGGGGTCTAGTGGATAAATTCTGGACTGTAAAGTAAAAAACTAGTAGGTTAGTCTCCACCAATGATAAATTTTATGATCGTCATTAGCACACTTCACCTTCTGTGCTGTAATTTTAGATTCATATAAACACTGTTTATATAATAGCCTTTGTAAAACAAACCTGTAATACTGTCTGTGGAATTTTGCTGTGTGAAATGCAAACTGTCTTATGTGAATAGTGTCACAGATTTCTAGTTGTATCTGATTGTTTAGTTTGCTTTTGAATTAGTTACAAGCTGTAATGTGTATTGTACATGAAGCAATCTGAAATAGTGGTCCAGGCACTTCCATGTTTTCAACATGGTCAATTGGTAAAATCAGCATTTTTAATGCTTAAAAAAATATTGTTTTTCTGCAGAATGAGTAACACACTGTTCCAAAAATTTTAAATACTAGCCAGCAAAGTTTGACAAGCTAATAATTTAACAGGTAGTGTAACAAGGTACCATCCCCCAGAACTTCCTGGTTTGTCATTGTGCAAATATATACAGTGTCCAAATTAAACATAGCCTGCTAGCGCAAGCTTTAATCCTAAAATAATTCTGTTTTGCTGAACGTTAGCCTTTCTGAAATGCCACATGGAAATTAAGGATTCCGTAAATTAAAAAATGCTGATTTTTATATTAAAAGAATATAATAATGTGAATTCAAATTCCTTAGTCCAGCTGTCATTTCTGATAATCTTCATTGTCAGTTAAAAAAAACAAAAAACGTTTTAACAGTTCAGGTTGTTTGGGTTTGTTCATTTTGTTGTTTTGAGTCCACCGTGTTACTCAGATGTTCAGAATGTTGTTTTTTTTATAGTCACTATAAAATGGAACATAGCAGATCATTTAGATTTTTATTGAGATATCCAATTCCTTAAATGCTTTATTTTGTTTCATCATAGACCTTTAAGCATTGTGTACCTTATGTAGAAGTGATAGTCTTCTGCTGCTTCATGATGTCTGTGATCAAATCAGAGCAAATTGTTTTAAACTTTGAGTGGAATCAAATGGGCCTTAAAAGAAAGAAATGTTGGTGAGTAAACGTAGAGCAGAATGAATGAGCAGTCTCATCAGATCTGCTTTAGATTCTTTAAAGGTACGGGTTCAACTTGAGTAACATTTAATTCAATGCGTGTCTTTGGATGTGGCAATCCATCTATTTTCATTTTCTGAACTTGCTTTGCTGAGAAGGAAAATAAATCATGGTACTACTGGGGCTAAACTTTAAAAAGAAAAAAAAAGACCTTTGTGTGCAGTTGGCTGCATGCGATACACCACTTAAGCTGGGAAAATTAAATGTTGGAATAGGAAACTTGATGATTATTTTTAGAAACATTTAATCAACTATTAAGTTTTTTTAATATCCTTTTCTGAAACATACTCATGTTTTTACTTAATTTCATTTTTATTATAATGTTATGATGGCATCATAGCGATAGAGAGTAATATTGTATTAAGAATCAATAAATGAAATTTTAAATAGATTAAAATTAGTGTGGTATACTAGGGCTGAAACATGCAGGTAATTAATGAAAAGTAAATATATCTGTAAGTAACGTTCTTATGTCTAACTTGTTTGTTAAATTTAGTATCATCCAATAAATAACTGTTACCTACATTTTTACCAAAAAATATATGTATTTTTTGAATTACTTAAATTACAGTAAAATAAAACCTCACACATGCAAATGCAAGTGAAGTTTTTTGAGCATCTGTATTTTCACGCGTGTCCTCATACTTCTTGTACATCTGGGCTTATAAATGAAAGCAACAGAGGTTGAACATCTCTAGTTGTACCATTCATTCAAATGAGTTGATTATGTTGGAAAAACAAAGGTAAAAAAGTAGTTGTGTATATATAAATAGTCTGACAAAATTTTGTGACATTTCAAAATTGCTTAATTGTTGCTGGTAGCCGTTCCCTGGCGGGGATACTGACAATGTTGCTTCTGAAATCGAGTTTTTCCAGTGAAGGTCAGCAAGGAATTGAGTTCATCATACATTTGGGCTTCTGCATTGAAGATTTTTACATTAGTATTTGACGTTTCAACTCACACATGCTGAGCCCTATGCAGAAGTGTTGTTTTCCACTCTTTTTGTTTTCCTGCCTATGCATTCTGATAATGAAAATATACTTGAAAATTACCGTATACACTCGCGTATAAGTCGGGTCTTGAAACCCGAAAAATCGATCATAGAATCAGACCCCGACTTATACGCCCGTTCAAAAATGCATTTTTTTTTTTTTTATATATAATCTTGCTTCCTCCAATCTCTCCCCGGTTTCTCAGATGCATCAAATTTTGTTGCAGCAGAGCAGTTACCAATTTCTTTCTCTACCTCAACTACTTAATTTAAAATCATCTTCATATTTTCTTCCGATCGAATGCTCCATTGTAGATAAGTGATGCCCTTATGATAAAGTCGTATGAGGGTGTGAGATACAAAAAAACACAAAATAGTGCAAATATCACTTCGCAATAGTGTGGGTATTACCGTGTGGTCACGTAGGCACAATACATAGGAAAAAAAAGGCAGTGTGCGCCGTGGTTACTATCTCAGGTGGGCGTTAGCATATCATAATTTCTTGGACCAATAGCGTGAGTTTTCCACGTTCGACATATACGACCGACATTATACAATACCGGAAATTATAGGGTAAAATCAAGTCCGACTTATCCGCAGGGATATATGATATTGGGAAAAATGCTTAAAGAAAAGTTATTTGTTCACAGTCATAGTATATATTAATATTCCACATTCATTTGTGTTCTAAAATTAATAATCTTTTATAAATTAAAAAAGCCTCTTTTTGCAGTTTAAAATGTGTTTTAAGCTGCTTGATTCCAGCATGAAAACAACAGCCTTCAATCTTAACTGAATTTGTCTAGTTTCTCAAGCCAGCTAGCATATACTTTTGAATTTTAAAAATTATTTCCAAGCACTGTTACTAACATTATTGAATATAGATGCCTAGATGTTTGTTAGATAGAACTGTCCCCTGGGAGAAACTGTAAAATACTATCTCTGTTCTATAGAAAACTATGCAATAATAGAAATGTCAATCATTTAAAAGCCTGTACAGCAGCTGTCCTTTTGCCACTTAGTGTTTCTGCTGCTCGTGTTGTGAAGAACGGGCTGAACGCACACTAAGGAGAAGCGGTCTGATCATCTGCTGACTTGTTGTTGCTGCTGTTACTGGCAAGCTGCGCGTTCTGCTTGTCAAGCTGCGCGTCGATCATTTAAAAGCCTATACAACAGCTGTCCTTTTGCCACTTTGCGTCTCTGCCACTCGCGTTGTGAAGTGGGGGGCGGGAGGCTGAACACACGCTAAGGAGAAGCAGATGGATCATCTGCTGGCTTGCTGCTGATGGCGAGCTGCGTGTTTTGCTTGTCATTGTTTTAAGAGCTGGAAGCACATGAAGTGTGTCTGCCAAAAGCATTCCAACAACTGCTAAGTTAGATGTCTGTGAACATGTTTTAAATGTTGTCTCACTGTCTTGTCTCACGTGACATTAAAGTGTCTCTCGTGGGAAGTCAAATTGTCTTCCGAGAAGATCACGTCTCGTCTCCCTCACAAGATTTTTTTTTTATAATAGAGAGATAATTTGAAGTTAATTAAAAAATGGTAAGACTCCCTATTCAGAACTACCTTATCATATTGTAAGCTTGAGTAAATGTCCACTAAAAAGAAACAATAAAAGTTACTAGTTACTCTTACTCTCTCAAAAACGTCATCAGTTGTTCTTGTATTACCCCATCCTCAGCAGGAGCAAGTCAGCATGTGCTTTGATATTTGATTATTGGTTTTGTGGAGCTTCAGTATGTTTCATTGTGGTTTAGCGATTTTTGCAAAATTTTTCTCCTTTTCACGTGACATACCCACTGAATGTGGATGATGCTAAGTGTTGATTGGCATTGTGGAGTGTGTATTGTCATTCAGGTGGCTTTGGCTTTTAAAAAACAAATTAAGGCTTTTATAACAATGCATTGTGTAATCAATTTAGATTTATTGTCCTATGTGCAAAGTATAATGGAACTATTATGTACACACTTGACTAACGTGCACCATGGTGTCTCTTGGTGTGCGTCTCACTCTGAAACCTATGTAAAATATTGAAACACCTAATGTAATAGGTGAAAAGTAGGCCCTGTCACAATCGTTCCTAGCTTGAATGTTCTGCATTTCATAAAATCATATACAAAATCACCTTTAATGGTATTACAAAGTTTTTTACACAGGCTGTGCATGGTTCCACATGGAGAAAAGGAAAGATGGTACATTTTGGACAGAGAAAGCCACAGGTGAAGAGCAACAAAGCTGACAGAGACTGTGGAGCTGCCAATGTATGAAAATGTGACAATAAACATTTTTTTTTTCTTCAGTATTTTGGTTTCATGTTTTGACTGGTGCTCCTTGAGCTCCATTTTAAAATGCAAGAGTAGGCTATATGTTTTTTTTTAAAAATACATACAGTTTCATGTAGCAAATTAGTAGATATTGTAATTATGAAGGAATAACTTTAACTGGAAATATACCAATCTTGCCCTTTAAGTTACATATGCTTATATTTCCTCAATGTTTAACCAGGAAAGTGTTTGCATGTTGTGGGGTGGGTGTTTTTAAAGAAAATAAATAAATAAAAAAAAATTAATTGATTAATAAAAAAAGAGTGTAGCAGCTAATGTGCTTGTGCTCTTTAGCAATATCAATGTTTAAACTGTGCCACTTTGTATTACCTGGGGATCATATATAAATCTAGTTAATGGCAGCTCAGGCTTTTGTACGCTAAGAGACTCCTAGCACTCATGCTATAAAAATGTAGGTTGGAAGGGCTCGTAAGTGCTTTGTTTTATTATTATTTTTTTAAAGCAAGCGGTTTTATCTTGTTAATGTCACAATTCGGACTTCATGTCAGCATCATTGATTACCATAGATCCTCTACATGAGTATAAGTTTGTCAGGAAGTTTACTTATTTATCTCATGGAAAGATTACTTTGTTTTTATTCATTGCTTCCCCATGCGTACACACGGCCATTGGTCAGGTGCTTTTTTGCATATACGTATTTGACAACATAGTTAACTGTACCTATTCCTCATTAAAGTTGATAAATACTCTAGACGTTTTTAAAGTGGCTTAAAGCCTAAAAACTCTGAAAATTCCCAGAGTCACTGTAAACCTGTGTATTTAGACTGCTGTACTTGTAGGATTTTTTTCATTGAATGCCATTTTTATTAAAGATTTATAACTGTTCTGAATGCAATTCCTCAAAACAAAATTTCATAAATAGTAAACATTTCAACAAACAACTTTGAACAAAAAAAACATTGTTTCACAGCACCAAGTCTGCATGGGGATGTTTTTTGGAACCTGGCGTCTCATTAGTAGTGCTGTAAGTAGTGGTAATACTTCCCTATCTGATAACATTAGATACAAGAGCCTTTGCTTTCCCAGAATTTGCAATGTTCTCGTACATTATAGAGGTAAAGTGTGTTACTGTTATAAAAAAATGTTTTGATGAAGGTACACAATCTCTAAAAAAAAAAATCGGCTGTGAAATGAAAGCTATCGTTACCCCAGACACGCATGCATGCATATATACATCTCGAAACTATAAATCTGGATCTCAGGCTGTTTAACTAGCTGGAGACGAAAGGTATAGATAAGTGGTAAATAATCTGAATGGGGTGAGGTCATTAGTGGAGACACACAGGAGTCTGGCATTAGACCACTGCTTTTTATAATTTACATTGATGCCCTAGATTTTGATGCAATTGGTAAACTTGTAAAATTTGCAGATAGTGCTAAAACTGAAGTTATAGCAGGTACTGAGATGCAACAATAACAATTTAAAAAGACTTGGACAATATTCAAAACTTGGCAAACAGTTGGAAAATGCAGTTTAACATAGAAAACTGCAAAGTACTACATCTGGGGAAAATGTTAGAAATATAAAAAGAGACACTGTCCTACTGAAGGCAACTTTTGAAAAGCCTTCAAGTGGTTTATGTTGACACAACATTCTCATTTTCTAAGCAATGTGCACAAGCGATTAAGTGCAGATAGAATATTAGGTTATATAAAAACAATTGAATATAAATTGAGGTAAGTTATGCCCATGCTATTTAAGTAATAGTGCATCTGGTGTAGAAAGTGTAGTTCTAGTCACCCCACTACATAAAGAAATCCGCACATATGCAGAAGAAAGCAACCAAGTGCGTCCCAGGAATTAAAGGCATGTTCTACTATGATAGGCTCAAAGAATTAAACCTGTTTGTCTCAAGCAGAAGAAATTATTGGGAATTAATACAGGTCATCCTACATAAGTCTTAACAGTGGACTTATTGGCTCTTCCGTTGTTTGTCAAATTTCTTATGTTCAGAAAAAAGGATATAATACACATCTCACAAGGTGATCTGTATCTCAATTTTCAGAACACAGTACATCATTGCCCCACCTTGTAATTAATAGTAAAACCATAGCGTTTCTAAAAAGGACAACCCAAATAATCCCCTATCTCCGGGGTGGGCAAAGTCATTCCTGGACGGCCGCAGTGGCTGCAGGTTTTTCTTCCAACCCAGTTACTTAAACAGAAGCACTTATTGCTCAAGTAACACTTCTCCATTTTAGTTGTCTCGCTCATTACGATTTTGAACCCTTATTGCCTATTTTAGTCTTAAACAGCTGTATTCTTGGTTTTTAATTGCTCCTTATTAGCAATAAGATGCAAATGACAAAAGAAACTAGCATTTCTCCATTTAACTTGTTTCCATTTACACCTGTGTGTATTTAATGTGCACTATTTGGTTTAATTAAATACTTAGAAGGAAAGTGAAGAGAAAAAAGTAAACGGCTGAGAATTACTCCTCAATTTTAGACTAAATATAAATAATTTGGACGATATCCTTAGAAAGGAAAAAAAATCTAGGATATGAGAATTACCTGACATGGCAGAGTTACCTCTTAACGCGCACACGTACCGGTCCCGGGACATAACAGCGGTTCAAAAACGTTACAGTAATGTGTGCATGCCCATCTGCCATGCATCTCGACACCCTACCCATCAAATGAAACTTCAAAGTCTCGTCTTTCCGATGATATAAACCATTTTGACACACAACAACCACAGCACTGACACTAAAGCCTTTTTTACAGAGAAGTACATACTTTTAAGAGTTGACTGTGCCTACCTTTGAAGACCCCCTGCAAGTCAAACATCAATATTTCCGAGCAGTATTGATCCCATTGTGTCCGTAAGGCTCCAGCGAATATAATCCAGTAAAACGATTTAGGTCCAAAACACACGATATATTCTCAAAGGGACAAAAACTCCAGAAAACGTTTCATAACTTGAGACCACCTAAGTAATTTTTTCACTTATATTGCTCATATTAGACGTAATTTGTTTCTGTCGGCGATAACCATGCTACCGCATGAAACACGGAAGTGTTAGCTTTCGAAAGACACCTAAGTTGGCCAATTACGACGGGTCTGGGGTTGACTGGCACCTCGTATAGCCAACCAGTGTCACAGAAAGCTTAGACGATGACGCCTGCTCCAAACTCTGGTAGAATCTACCAGTTTGATTGGACATTGTGACTGACGCTCAAAACTTACAGCCAATGAGCAGCCGAGCATTTTGATATGTAACTTGCTATACTAACTTGTAAACAAAACGATCGGAGCTGCGTGAAGGTGGCATTTGTGCCAGTCTGCAGAGTTGATGCGTGGTTGTTTATTGTGATTTCGCCAAGTTTTTTCGCAGTTTAAATATAAATAAAAGTAGAAGTTTAAACGTAAATAAACGCTCGATTAAATAATAGATGCATGTACGCATTGCGAAAGTATTCAACCGCATACGGGACGTGTAATGGAAGAGAGCGACGTGCCACGCCCTTGTGCTTTCTGCTTGCTAGTGATTGCTGCCATCAAGTGGCACATGGAAAAACGTTGAGCTGTGTTGTAACAGTTTGTAAAAGAAATATATATAATGTAGTTTGTGTGCATTTTATAAAAAAAAAAAGTAAAAAATAAAAAATATAAATATATTTTTGGCCCATAACTTGTATTGACTATTTTTACATAGAAATGTGTATTTTTTATTGTTTTTATTATGGAACATGAATTTCCATAACTAATAGAGTGACACTGTGTGTAGATATAGATTCCTTTAGGTGTAAGCTTTCAGTAGAGCCCTTATTGATATATGTGGGTTGAAGCATTCAAAAGTTATTACACTTTTCCATATGTTCCAAAATGTGGATAATGGTCCCTCTAAAAAGCCCCTGGGCATGCCCACATAAAAACTGGTGTAAAAATGTCATTTTACAGGTATTCTTTTCAAATTTGAAATTTGAGTAGTCAACAAGTTATTCTGTTGGTACATAGTGTGTTTCTGTCCCCACCTACCTACTGCAGCTTTATTTTCCTTTATTTTCATAAAAAAACTTAGGCGAGAACAAAAAAATTCGTTTTTTTGTGAGTTCTAATGTGCATAACTTTTGATCAGTCACACCTACAGTGATTCTGACTACTAAGGGTGAAACTAGAGAATGTTACCTTTACAAAGAGACCAAACGTGTTTATACTCCAGATAGTTCAATAACAGCAATGATTCTAATTTGGAGAGGTCGAATTACAAGCGATTTAGCAAAAATGACCCCGAATGATAACATTAACAAGTCATGAAATTAAATTATCGGCAAGGATTATTTTATAATTAAGCAACTGGGTTGGAACAAAAACCTGCAGCCACTGCGGCCCTCCAGGACTGACTTTGCCCACCCCTGCCCTATCTTAAACTTTGTCTCAGCATTGCCACTTCTATCTGGTTTGCCAAGTGATGCAGTGTGCGGTTTGCTTTACAAAAATGGGCTTGATAATGCTTTCATTAGGGAATTAAGAGACGGCAGGCTTAAAATATGATGGTGCAGCATTGAGTTGCTAATGCTAATAAATATGAGAAGTTGCAATAAATAAGCATATGAAAAAATGAAGGTATAAATACAAAATGGAGAAAAAAAAATGTCAGTCCTGTTCCAGAACAGCACGCAACAACTGCCCTCTTAAACCACACAGGAACCGGAAAAGTAATTTTGTTCTGGCTTTTGTATGAATGTTCTCATTTTGCTACACAGACTTAGCACACTTGAAATGCTTAGCTTTGTTACTTGTGTAATGGCTCTCTAATTTATATTTTTTTTGTACGTCCACCCATTAATTCTGGTGTTCTCCAAAATGATTACAATCACTTAACTGCAAATTTTATTCCAGTCCTACTACCAACCTCCATGAAGCTCACCACCCAAACTCATTCAGGGTCAGAAGAGAAGGAAATGGAATATAACCTATTCTAAAAAATTATTTTAAGCCCCATTTTGTGATCTTCATACACATGGGATAAGAGGTTCTGGGAATTGCATCACATCTGATTTGTTTATAACTAGAGAGGTGTCTCAGAAGCAGCCCATTTGCTGACTCGTTCAGTATTCATTTACAAACCAGATTCCAAAAAAGTTGGGACACTATACAAATCGTGAATAAAAACTGAATGCAATGATGTGGAGGTGCCAACTTCTAATATTTTATTCAGAATAGAACATAAATCACGGAACAAAAGTTTAAACTGAGAAAATGTATCATTTTAAGGGAAAAATATGTTGATTCAGAATTTCATGGTGTCAACAAATCCCAAAAAGTTGGGACAAGGCCATTTTCACCACTGTGTGGCATCTCCCCTTCTTCTTACAACACTCAACAGACGTCTGGGGACCGAGGAGACCAGTTTCTCAAGTTTAGAAATAGGAATGCTCTCCCATTTTTGTCTAATACAGGCCTCTAACTGTTCAATCGTCTTGGGCCTTCTTTGTCGCACCTTCCTCTTTATGATGCGCCAAATGTTCTCTATAGGTGAAAGATCTGGACTGCAGACTGGCCATTTCAGTACCCGGATCCTTCTCCTACGCAGCCATGATGTTGTGATTGATGCAGAATGTGGTCTGGCATTATCTTGTTGAAAAATGCAGGGTCTTCCCTGAAAGAGATGACGTCTGGATGGGAGCATATGTTGTTCTAGAACCTGAATATATTTTTCTGCATTGATGGTGCCTTTCCAGACATGCAAGCTGCCCATGCCACACGCACTCATGCAACCCCATACCATCAGAGATGCAGGCTTCTGAACTGAGCGTTGATAACAACTTGGGTTGTCCTTGTCCTCTTTGGTCCGGATGACATGGCGTCCCAGATTTCCAAAAGAACTTGAATCGTGACTCGCCTGACCACAGAACAGTCTTCCATTTTGCCACACTCCATTTTAAATGATCCCTGGCCCAGTGACAACGCCTGAGCTTGTGGATCTTGCTTAGAAATGGCTTCTTCTTTGCACTGTAGAGTTTCAGCTGGCAACGGCGGATGGCATGGTGGATTGTGTTCACTGACAATGGTTTCTGGAAGTATTCCTGAGCCCATTCTGTGATTTCATTTACAGTAGCATTCCTGTTTGTGGTGCAGTGTCGTTTAAGGGCCCGGAGATCACGGGCATCCAGTATGGTTTTACGGCCTTGACCCTTACGCACAGAGATTGTTCCAGATTCTCTGAATCTTCGGATGATGTTATGCACAGTTGATGATGATAGATGCAAAGTCTTTGCAATTTTTCGCTGGGTAACACCTTTCTGATATTGCTCCACTATCTTTCTGCGCAACATTGTGGGAATTGGTGATCCTCTACCCATCTTGGCTTCTGAGAGACACTGCCACTCTGAGAAGCTCTTTTTATACCCAATCATGTTGCCAATTGACCTAATTAGTGTTCATTGGTCTTCCAGCTCTTCGTTATGCTCAAATTTACTTTTTCCAGCCTCTTATTGCTACTTGTCCCAACTTTTTTGGGATTTGTTGACACCGTGAAATTTTGAATCAACATATTTTTCCTTTAAAATGATACATTTACTCGGATTAAACGTTTGATCTGTCATCTACGTTCTATTACAAATAAAATATTGACATTTGCCATCTCCACATCATTGCATTCAGTTTTTATTCACAATTTGTTTAGTGTCCCAACTTTTTTGGAATCCTGTTTGTAGTATTAATTTCACCATTCCTCTCAGCCCTTATACTGAAAATGTACATTTTTGGTTCTCTGCCTTTTTAAATGACATGCCTATCATATTTTGTGCATATTTTGTGCACATTTGGATTTGGAACAATTATTGTATAAACAAAATACTAGTGTTTTGGTAAATTTGGATCTTTGTTGTGTTTTGTCAGCATGGACAAGTGCAAGCTAGTGCAAGCCTTTGTATGAAATCACCTTAACTAGAATATTTGGTGGGTGCCTACTTACATAAAAGATTCTCTTCTTGGCCTTCCTTTAACTATTTTTTGGTTGGTTTGTTTCTGCAAATTTACATTTGAAAATAGCCTTCTGTTAAAGTTCATATAGTATCTAATTAACCCACTACTAGATAAAATATTTTTATATAGTATATCAATACAAGTTAGTTAAATGTAAATATGTATATGTGGCTAAAAATGTTTTCATAACAATTTAAAGCATACATTAGAATAATGTATTGAATGATTAAATTTGGTTCAAAGTAAAGGGGGCACTGTAACATTCACATTTGAATGTGTTTAAAACATTAAAAGTTTGGCCATATTTTATATTTAATTAAGGAACTGCAACTGAAACTCATCCGTTGCTAAAAATAGGGTGCTACCTAAAACACAAACATGGTTTTTTCCTTTTGAAACTTTGTGTAACACGTAATGCATAATGAAGGAACTGTTATAGTAGTCTGTAATTATTCCCCTTTATACACTCACTCTCTTGCCTCATTTTTATGCAGGTCTAGACATAACGTGTTTTTTCACATGGGCATTGTTTATCCCACTTAATGAGAAAGTTGCATGAATGGGTGGAGGTCTGTTACAGTAAAGGTTCTGAGATAAGTAGCGACTGTACTGTTTTTAAAAAAAAAGAAAAAGAAATCTTTGATTCTTTGACTTTTGCTATATATAGTATTATAATGTTAAATATTTACTAATAGAGAGTTTTAATACATTCCTAATAACTGTTGGCTGCTGCTGATTGGGAATATATTTTATTCTTAAATTTATTTGGAATATTGTAAACTATGTTGTTCTACCATATAACACATACAGTTGTAGATTATGAAAGTTTAACTATTAGTTTACAGCCTTACATCAAAGATTTTAGTAACATTGTGTATGTTATTGTGTGTGTTACTGCTATACCATGGAGACTGCTGAGATGCCTGAAACCTATTTTCATAAAAAAAAAAAAACCAACAAATTACTTGGGATGAGCTGAACACAGGATCTTCCTTTCTTGTTAGGTGTAGCAGGTTAACATATTTTGGCCTATATGAATTATTTCAAATTAAATTCAGTTTAATAAAAAAGAATGAAAAATTGCAGGGTTTAATAACAGTATTTAACACTTCAAAAGCTAATAAGCAAATTATTTTTCTATTATGAACCAAGTATCAGGATAACAAAGTGCTGTACATTGTCCTTGGCAGTTCCCACCCTATATACTGTATATGCTTAATGCCCATTCCTTCCCGGGTCTATGAATTTTCTTATCAAATAAAGTGTCATATTTGGGATTGTAAATAGAAATGTGCTTTTTATATAAAAACATTGAGTTTTAAACAAAGTCTGCTCTATATAATAGCTTTTGTCATACAAAAATACTTTACAATCCCAAGACTGCCAGTATCTTTTCTACTTTCTATTTATTTTACTTCTGGAGCACTTACAGGTTATTCACACATAATCATATTGTGGCCTGATCAGGGTTAAACAGTCTGTCACCTTAGCCGCATTACTATACATTGTAATGGGATAGGGAAAATAACCACGGCGACATGAACAAGAATGAATTCAATAGACAGTTGACATGCAGCCACAGGCAAAGTGTTATTAAGGAAAGAATTGCCACGTCATTGAATGAGCAGAGCAGCACAACCATAATTATTTAAAAAAGGCTGCTTCTTACTAGACAAGTTAAATAAAGTAAATGGCTTTTACCCTGGCACCTTACAAATTACACTGAGTGTGCTCTTTTAATCAGACTCCTGTCCTCCCCCACAATATATTTCATTATTTGAAAAAGAAAGGCAAGATGGTTCAATGTACTGATTCAGCACAGTCTTTGATTCTTATGTGGCTCATCTAGATGTAAATTAATTATAACAACAATAACATTCTCCATTAGAAAAACTTTCTGAGGAAGTGGGCAAAGAAATGTATTGGATTTACAAATAAAGAATTAATCAGTGTTTGCATTCAGTTTTTTAATTATATCGTACATAGGATTTTTATTTAAAATGTACTCAAACGTGTATGCAAAGCATATATTTTAATATTCAATCATGATATTCACTTGGGAAGAATTTTTAATACCAGTTCAACTAAAGTCCAAAAGCTAAGTCTTATTAATTAAATATTTTGAACTGAATCAACGTACTTTGTAGGCTTATTAAACACTATACTATTAAAGCTATATTAATTTAGTGTGTTCAAAGCATTGCCTAAATTTAAAATGTGCTTTTAACATAATGGTCTGTCTGGTATAGATTGCAAAAACAGGAAATGTAATATTTTGAATGTGAAGATGTTGGCCAAAGGAAAAAAGTTGAATTAACAAAAATTAACAATTAAAACCGTTGTTTTAATGGTCAACCTCCATGTTTAAAACATGTAAAATATCAAGCACATAAATCATGTTTTAATAAATAAACATTTTGTGAAAATTGATTATGCTGCAAACTGTTTTTATTGATTTAATACAAATTTCTTACATTCTTAAATTTAAAATGCATATTTGCTCTTAATCATCTTTATGATGTACGGTTAATGAGTTTCAACTCAGTCTGTCAAAACCCAGATGGATTTTACCAAATGGATAATTTGTATTCTGTTTACTTACATTTCTGCTCCTCACTATTTGTTTACCTACGAGATTTATTTGTGTTGTGTGTTTGTGAATGTGTTTTTTTTTTTATTTTTGTTTTGTAATAGAAGTCATGGAAACAAGCCATAAAGCAACATGTTATTTATTTATTTATATACAAAAAAAATCCAGACAGATCAAAACTTAAATCTACATGTACCCCTTCATTTTTTATTTATCTGACACAGTTTTATAACAAAAAACAGTGTAAATAATCCAGGAACATTACCTGTGTTTTTTTATTCCCCTGTGAATAGACTGGATCAGCTCTGCCAGAGCAAATTATTTATTTTTAAAGATTTACAGTTGTAAACAGGAAAAATCTACGCTGGTATAGTTAACCGCAGCCAGTGCAAGCTACAAGAGTATAAAAAAGTTATTGTCAAGTGAAATGGCATTAATGGGGTGGTTCTTGTTTCAAGAAGTTTAAACTGCTGAAGGATCTTATGATTGGTTCACATATATGAATGTCAGAGCTCTGTAAATTAGAATTTCTTGATGGTATGTGTTCATTGTATGGACAATTTCTGGCATTATTCACAAGTACACAATCCTGGAATCCATAAAAAATTGACTTTCCTGGGTTTCTTGACCCAGCTTTATTCAGCATGTCGTTGATCGAGGAATTTAGTGGTAAATTCCTGGGAGAGTCTACATGTGATGTGGTTTGTAAAGGAGGTTTCTGAAAATTGAATATTTGAGATCCTGACAGGTGTATACTCAGTTTTATACTCGGAACTTGTATTTAGAGTTTATGAAAGTGTGTAGGCACAATGCATTGTTCTTGAGTTTGAATGCTTAAAGACACACAGCATTAAAAATGTATTGTGAGATGTTTACTAATACACATTACAGGGGTTTTATTGGTGTGAAGAAATACCTCTAAAGACACATCCTATAATTTCGTAGATAGCTGCTAGCACAGTATATTTTTAAAATGAATGGAGGATAGGCCTCTTAATTACTGCACTACTGATTCTAAAATACCAAAGACAACAATTGCAGGTTTAAAAATAAGCAAGTTTAGAATCTGTAGTGATCATTTGATAGCCCATATTAATAAAGTGTTAAATCGTCTTAACTGATTATCATAAGACCTTTAATTCTTGAACTGAGAAAATAAATTGCCATCATTAAGTAAATACAATATCTGAACCTTATTGTAACCAATGATTTAATATTTTACAGACAGAGCATCCTAAAGTTTACTTGTCACTTTTTTCTGGAAACTCTTTGCATGTAAACCTTGTTAGATGATAAGAAAACAATAATACTACACACCTACCATAAACTTAATGTGGAACTGTTTTAAAGGTTAATAATTTACACTTCTGTTGTTGTAAGGGATATTGTGGTGTTCCTGTAAATGACTGTTTTAGTACTAATAAACGCCAGAGATTTGTTACAAAAGTCTCATGGAGTATTCTCTAAAGCAATTGATTCATCAAATCAATGGTTTCAAAGGGCTTGAAAATATTAATACATCTGTTTTTGTGCCGAGGACCAACATAGTATAAAATAATAGCTTTATAATTGTGTTTAATAGCAGTAATATTATAAATAGCTTCCAGCGCAGCACAAGTGAAAGCAATGATGATCACACTAGCAAAGACAATGACAGCGTGACAAAGCAGATCCTCAAAGTGAAGGTGGGGGTTCTCCCTTTGAATCCCTCTGCAGAGGATATTATAGCCTCCCTAATAATGGGGTCTCGTGCGCAGAAGTGCGGCGGACCATAATAATTACTGCCTTGTGACTCTCTTCCTTCCCTTGTTAACTGAGAGTAGGTTTTCAGTTTGTAATCCTCCTGGCGACTGCATGTGCAGGCTTTGTGAGTTGCTTTCTCTTGGGTCTTGAATTTGGCAGGAAACATTCCAGTTGTGATCTTTTATTTTTGTTCATTTGAGTTGCATATTAAAAATGTAGTTTTCTGGATTTAATTTTTAAAGTATATGCTCACACCACTACTTGCAAGCAGCGATTATGAAGTACAGTATAGGAGAAATGAGGAGTCATGTAACAGGTTTTTAAACACATTATAAATAGGTTTTAAGAATCATGATAGGCCTCTTCTATTACCTTGAATTTATCTAAGGTTACTGTTTACAGATGAAAATACTCTAATACTTTTGTCTAATGGCCAAAGTAATTTGGGTCATTAAGGCAAACCAAGTGTCTTCTTATATTATGGTAATAAGCTTTAGCGGTGTAGGGGAAAAAAAAAAACGGTTCAGTAAATTATTGCAGTGTTTGTACAGATATCCTAATGTCGGTGGTTATTTAGGGATTGATGCATTGTGTGAAACGAAAAATAGCTACCATTGAGACATTTTGGGACATACCACAATAAGCTTGCTCTAACATTAACCATTTTTATATTACATTTCTTGTAAATATGCATAGAAAATAACAAGCTGTTACAATATAAAATTAAAACAAATCTGTATTTTACAGTTATAAATAGGCTTAGCTTTTTCTGTTTCTTGCATCTTTTTGTTGCTGCTTTGTGACTCATCACAAATGTGAGTTTTGTACAATAACTGATGTCTTGATGTTACAGAATAATGATGTGCATCCCATGTAATGATGGGGAAAGTGCTTTTTCCTTTAACCTCTTGCCATCTACTGGTATACATTTTTGAATGATAAAAGTTGATACAATGTAAAAGTGCACCTGGGATTCCCTTACTCATGGAGATTGTCAGTATAAAATATATTACTGACAGACTACAACCTCCAAACTGCTTGGAGAAAGGGCCCCAAGGTTTTTTGTAGATTAAGATAGATTATAGCTCCTGCTGCAATTCACTGTCTTAACTGAAATTTATAATCAACCTGTGGTGCTGCACTTGTGTAGTCAGCAAGTCACCATAAAGGGTCATTACTATGGGATCTCTATTGTGACGTGTCTACACTATCCAGAATCCTGATTAGTAAATATAACAGCCTTACCTTGAAACTTCTGTCTTCCTTGCCTGAAAAAACTTTACCATCTTTAGATAGTAAACTAATTTTTTTACTTGTATGGTTACATAAATACATACAGCATAATGTACACTGTACTGTATATAGCTGTTTAATACTGAATAACCACAAGATCAGAAATGCAGAGCAGTTTCCTTCCTCTTTGTCTTTTTGCACTTTTTACATGGTAACCATCAAGGTATTCCCCTGTAGGTATTGTACTATAGCTTTCTTAGCTCCATTCCACTTCATCGAAATTTTGTCATCATAAAACACTACACCTTATGCATCCTTGTAGGACAAGATGGTAATTGCCCTCTTTACTAGGCTTTCAGTGGAATAGAACGTCTTCTCTGATAGAAGCAATGAAGCTTCAGTAGGCCATTTGCCCCCACATTTCAAAAAGGCATTTAGTAGTTCAGATCGGCATCCCAAATGAGAGTGAACATATTTTCAGTTAGCCTTATTTATTTATTTATTTCTTCCACTGTGGTCATGAGATTTGTTAATTAAATATAAGCTGACATATCTGCAGATTTGTCATACCAAAAGTCTAGCTAATCCTTAGCATGTAGTTGCAACGTCTTGACTTCTGTGGTGGACATTCACATACACCTATAAGCAAGCATCATTTTGTACCTAAAAGTGAACTCTGATGCCATTAGCCAAAGCTATACCTTCCCTTAAAAAGCAGGTGCTTGGATCTGTTGGTTTTTGTGTGCAGGAACAACTCTATTGAAGCAATTGGAACTGAACACACTCTGAAATCCCTTTGAACACACTGCAGGATCATTATATTCAAGATGTGTGCCAGTCACTGAACTCATTCTGGGGGCTGAATTTTAGCACCTAAAATCTTATGCCAGAAATCAGTCTTTCACCTGTGAGTCTTCAGAGTGTTACTAGCTGAAGTGAGTCAGAAAGGTCATGCTGTGCTACCCTAACGACAAAGGACCATGTGGCAAAGGCAAAAGAGTACATGTCTATGGAAACAAAGTATTTACTTGACCATTGTGTGCAATTGAAATGTTATGGGTTCAATGTTGTAACCTCTTTAAAGGCCTGGTATCAGTAAAACTGCTTTTTTCGGTGCCAAGATTAATTAGAAATCTGAGTCACTAGTAAACAGACAGCTGAAAACCTGCTTTCTCGTGTTTGTTACTGTGTAATGTGTAGGAATGACTGTGTCCAGTAAACTGCTGGTTTTAGAAACTTTTGCCTAAATTGGAATTAAGCCAATCTTAAATAACAGCATTAGCTATAAAGCACTCTTACCCACAGCTGACCTGACTACCATGTTACATGAAAGCTTTAAAGAGAATACACTAAGAAGAAAACCTTGTCAAAATTAAGACACTCTTAACAGTTTAAAAACAATCTCTCAGGGTATAGATTTCTCATGTCTGCCTCCATTTAGTCTTTAATGTTTTTCAGTAAATTTTAGTTGAATTAGTTGGGTAAAGAAAATGAACATGCAGCCTTATTGAAATGGATTACTGTATTTAGTTTTGCCATTGGAAAATACAAATCATATCATTGATTACTTAATTGATGATCAATGCTCTTTCCAAATGTGATGTACTGGCTTACCTTGCAACAAAACTTTGCGAAAGTTATACAGGGGTTAAAGTTTTCTGGTAACATGATGGATTTCTGGCCATTGGCATTTTTAGATTCATAAAAATACTCATTACTCCTTGCATCATTTTATTAAAGCATCAACAACATGTAAACATTAAAATCAACAATATGTTATTTAACCAATCCTGTTAGAGTATGGTATGGGAGCAGCTTAGCCTGTTAATCAGTCATCAGCAAGCTGCTTTCGATGATTCCCCATGAGCTTACTGTGAGCATGATTGAGCCTGTGCTCAAGATGGAATCGAAGCTGTTTAAGACTGTGGCAGACCTGAGGTGTTAGACATAAATTGATGTGCATGGATGGTGGAATCTTTTGTGAATTCGGAACTTTTAGTTTTTTACTGGTGTCAGAAATTTTTTTGATGTTAATTCAAGCATAATTTTAGTCAAGCATAATGAGTTAAAAAAACTTTGTTGTTTTATTTTTACCACATTAGCATTTTATCTTTTTTACAGAAGCTGCTATTTTGTTAAGAACTGAGTTGCGGGTTGATGTTCTGTCGTCACTTGGAACTCAGTGACGCCATTGATGAAATATTATAGAATTTTGAAGTGCAAGGAATTAGTCATGCTTGTGTTGGATTTGTGTTTGCACTATTAACAAGAGTTTATAGTGGTTGTTTTGCTTGTTGAGCTTTTCATAAACTTGCTACTGTGTTTCAGATGACAAATTTTGATTAGCGTTCTAAATTCTGTCAAAAGATTACAGAAAGGCTTCACTAAAATTTCATTTTTGGAACTGTAATATTTTCTATCCCTGTGGCCTACCATTTCCAAAGTCTTGGCAGAACATAAAGTTTGATCCCATTTGATATGCTCCCCAGTATTTCATAAGAGGATTTTCCAGAAATGCTTTATTTAACAGTAGTTTATCAGACATACATGTGCACTGCCAGAGCCGTACAAAATGACCTCCCTTTGGCTACTGGTGGGCATGTTTCTGACCAAATTGTCAGAAATCGACTCTATGAGGGTGGCCTGAGGGCCTGATGTTTTCTAGTGGGACCTGTGCTTGCAGCCCTTGACTGTGAAGCTCGTTTTACATTCGCCAGAGAATACCACAATTGGTAGCTCTACTATTGGTGCTCTTTTCTCTTTTCAGATGAGTGCAGGTTCACACTGAGAACATGAAAGAGTCGGGAGACGACTTGGTGAATATTATGCAGCCTGCAACGTAAACCAGCATGGCCGGTTTGGCGGTGGATAAGTGATGGTCTGGGGAGGCATATGCTTGGAGGGTCCATGTGCTAGTCAATGGTACCCTGACTGCTGTTAGGTACCGGGATAAAATCCTCGGAGCCATTGTCAGACCTTATGCTGGTACAGTGAGCCCTGAGTTCTTCCTGGTACATGATAATGCTAAGCCTCATGTGGCCAGAGTGTAGGCAGTTCCTGGATGACAATGGCCTTGATGCCATTGACTGGTCCACATGTTCCACAGACCTGGATCCAATTGATAGACTTTTGATTTTTGTGTGATGTTGAATCTAGCTCGCAATGGTTTGGTAATTTTGGTTTCCACTGACCATTGATGTATCATTTTGTTCTCAACAAATTAAATAGTATTACTCAAAGATTTTACTCTTGAATATTCCGTTCATCAATATCTGATTTGTGTTTTAATTGTTCCCTTAATTTTTTTTCAGCATTGTGTTCACACCAGTATTATTTCACAAATAGTAAGAGTGTCCTTCATTTGGCTTCTGTCTATGTGCTACAGCTTTTATTCTTTTTATATTATAAAACTTGAAAAAACAATCTGACTGCACAGTGTGTGCAACAGTAAAAACAAAAGGCTGTCATTTTTTATTTTAGATAGTCAAAAGTTTGATTTATTTTTATCATGGAAGTTCCTTAGTCTGCTTTTTTGTGTGTTACTATGGTTACATGGATAGAGGCAGTACCATAGCACATTATGTTAAACTGTAAAGAGCCCTTACTAGCTTTGACATTTCAGATGATTTCCAATGCAGGGTTCACTGCCGATGTAATAAGAGCTTTTCTCTGTTTCATCTCTCAGAAGGCCACAGGTCATCCTTGACCACAGAGCCAGTATTGAGTGCCAGAGCGGCTTTTCGAACTCTGCTTCCTTGTGAATACAAGCTAGCTTTATAGCATTGGCCTTTTGAAATTCAAATGTCTCTGTGGTATGTGCATGTTGTCTTCAAAAAGTTCTGTGACGTAGCAGAATTCTGGTATATCCCAAAAAAATTCACTGGGAAGTTATACATGCCTGGAGCTGTTTTTTAAGTAATTTTAATGTAAGCCCAGTTACAAAGCTGTTTGCCATAATTATCTTCTTCTTTCGGCTCTTCCCGTTAGGAGTTGCCACATAGGATCATCAATTTCCATAACCATAATAATATGCAGTATGGTTTCTGTTATTTTCTTAATTTATAGAATTTGCATTCTGACTGAACTGTGTGTGTGTTCAAGGGACTATTTTCCATCCTGAAGTTTGGAGATCTCATGATTAAAGCACACAATCCATAACTTTTGGGTACAGTAAACTTGTGTGATACAATAACTACAATCCCTTTTCAACTATTTGTAAGAATTAATTAAATACTTATTTGAATCCTTTGTGTGCTAAAATATGTACACATTTGTGATCTAATTACACTCATTGGTCAATTTATTAGGTACACCTTGCTAGTACTGGGTTATACACCCTTTTGCTTTCAGAACTTAATTCTTTGTGGCATAGATTCAACAACATGCTGGAAACATTCCCCAGGGATTTTGTTCCATATTGACATGATAGCATCACACAGTTTCTGTAGATATGTCAGCTACACATCCATGATGTGAATCTCCTGTTCCACCATATCCCAAAGGTGCTTTATTGGATTGAGATCTGATGACTGTGGAGGCCATTTGAGTACAGTGCCATATTCAAGAAATCAGTGTAAGATTATATGAGCTTCATGACATGGAGCATTATCCTGCTGGAAGTAGCCATCAGAAGATGGGTACACTACGGTCATATAGGGATGGACATGATCAGCAACAACACTCAGGTAGGCTGTAGAATTTAAACGATGCTCAATTGTTACTAAGGGGCCCAAAGTGTGCCAAGAAAATATCCCCCACATCATTACACCACGACTACCTGCCTGAATAGTTGATACAAGGCAGGATGGATCCATGCTTTCATGTTGTTGATGCCAAATTCTGACACTGCCATCTAAGTGTCTCTGCAGAAATTGAGACTCATTAGACCAGGCAATGTTTTTCCAATGTTTTGTTGTCCAATTTTGGTGAGCCTGTGCGAATTGTAGCCTCAGTTATGTGTTCTTAGCTGACAGGAGTGGCACCTTCTCCCACAAACTGTCTTTTAAATTTGTAGTTGTATTACATGTGCAGAGTATGTACAATGAAATCTCTCCATCTTTGCACATGTCACTACTCCAGCAGCATTATAAACAGGAATGTATTAAAATATATAATTTAATTTTAATAATACAAAGCACAAATCAGATTAACTGTTGCACTTTTTATTCACATCTGTATGCTCTTATTACCTAGATATGTTTCTTTAGCAGTAATACTGGATTAGAAACATGCACCCTCTGTAAGGCATAAAAATAACATTCATTTTTATGTGACATTTAATTTAGCTTCTATGGTAGATTAGCATGGTCCCTAGCACAATTTTGACACACAAACCTGTAAAGTGTTCCACTTTCTTCTGTGATTTGGAGACCTGTTTATATATAGGTATTTTACTTGTATACCAATTTATGTATGTCTTTACTTGTTTTGTTTTCTTATCCTACTACCATGTTAAATATACATCTCTATCAAAACAGCTGAAGCATTCACCTTTAAAACTTCTAATTAACCTAAGCTTCCAATCTCTGAGAATCACCTGCTTTTACTTGCACCTCTCACCATTTTTGCCTCATGGAATCTTTGTGTTATTTGACGACAGATACTCAGCTGTTCCAACAAATACCAAAAATTGTTGCTGCATAAACCCCAACACTATTGAATTCATACAACAACAACAACAACAATATTTATTTATATAGCACATTTATATACAAATAATGTAGCTCAAAGTGCTTTACATGATGAAGAAAGAGAAAAAAGACAAAATAAATAAGAATTAAAATTAGGGAACACTAACATAGGATAGAATTAAGGTCTGATGACCAGGGAGGACAGAAAAAACAAAATCTTTAATACATCAATGTAGGGACATCACGGTGCTTTGATTAGGTGGTGGCTACCACAGAAAATCAGAAAAAGAACAGAAGAGAAAGTAGGGGTTAGTACGGATTTTGAAGGCACCATGAATAATAATGATAATTAATTTAATATACAGAGCATCAGGGTTAAACTAAGATGAAGCTATGAGAAAGCCATGTTAAAGTAATATGTTTTCATCAGTGATTTAAAGTACTCCACCTTATTAGCCTGGCGAATTCCTTTTGGCAAGCTATTCCAGATTTTAGGTGCATAACAGCAGAACGCCACCTCACCACTTCTTTTAAGTTTAGCTCTTGGAATACTAAGTAGACACTCACTTCAAGATCTAAGGTTATGATTTGGAGTGTAAGGTGTAAGACATTCCGAAATATAAGATGGAGCGAGATCATTTAAGGCTTTGTAAACCATAAGCAATATTTTAAAGTCAATTCTAAATAACACAGGTAACCAATGTAGTGACCTCAAAACTGGAGAAATTTGCTCTGATTTTTCTACTATACAAGCAGATGATTTGCATTGAGGTAACAGGTCTATTTTCTTTTTCTCTCTGTTTAAGTATAATGGATAAACCTTTGGCATTTTCCTTTGTTCATTGTATTTCTTTGCAGGTGTTGTGATGTGTGATTTTGCATATAAGTTGATAAATATTTTGTATGTCTTTATTTGTAACTTAGGCAAAGCAATGTAAAATTAGTGTTACATTAGTGAGAAGCATTCATGTTTACAACTAACCCCCCCACCACCACCACCAGGACTGAGTCTCTTTGAATTTTATGACAGGATTTGGGGGAAGTGTCTGAAACCAGTTTGGCAAGTGTTTCTCTGCTAAAGTCTCTCTCTCAACCCCCCGCAGAAAAGTCAGGCTACCTAACTGCCAAGCTTTACCTTAACATATGGTTTTGGGGGCAGGTCTGAAGGTGTTCTATTCCCCCATTGGTCTGAAGTATGGCTGTTTGGAACTGGCTTGTATCGGAAGCTTTTAAGTACCATGACGTCCTATTGGCTTTAGGGGTTAGACAGAAAACCTATAAATTTGCTCACTCCCTCACTCTCTCTCTTACTGAACTGATGCATGAACTGAAAAGGACAACACAGTGAAGTTATGTGTAATTTAACTCCTGCTTGTCTTTTACTACACCTAATTGCCTGAGGTTGTAGATGTAGAAGGGGAGTGGGGGAGAAGTTATATACTATAATACCTTATAAACAGTGGTAAGTCTGGTAGATTTGAGGCATTTTGACAAAGGCTACTTAATAATACAAAAGGGGAAAGTAAAGCAATATATTACTCTACCAAGACAAAACAGCAGGGCATTTAGTTAATTAAAGTGTAAAACTGTTTGACAAGAAAGTCCCACCCCAATAGAAAGGGTTGACTAGCGTCACGTGTTCCATGCACTTCATGCTGCCTAATGTCCGAATCAATGTGTACTGTCACATTAATTGTGACCAAACTGTCCAATAGCTGACCATTTACTGCTCGTGCTAAAAGATAGTTTCTAGACTGGAGGGGATTTTTCCTCAATTCAGGTACACGCAATTTAAAGTTATTGCTTATGAGTGAAACTTGTAAGCCAGTGTCAATGAGAATGTCTGTCTAAAACCGTTTCTTCAAGAATACACCGAATAAATGCAGTCAGGGTCTTGACAGCCTGAGAAGGAATCACATATTCTCTTGCTACACATTCTCTGTCTGATTTAGTAAGCTGGCCCCAAGCAAAATGAACAGGAGTCTGGGCCACAACACCAGTCAATGAAAGTTTCCCAACTTTCTCTGCTAATGTATTCACAACTAGAATAGCGGTTCATTTTACTTGTAACTTTATGTCAGCATAAACAAAGATGTATGCTTGTTTCATATTTTTTTAATGACACAGTATTCACTGGGGGAAAAAACAAGGACTTTTTTGATGGGGGTGTAAGACTGTTAATTGTTGTTACAGTGTCTGTGAATTATCACGCATGCTCCTTTGAATGAGAAAAAGAAATAAGAGTCAGGATACGATTCCTAGCTGGAACAGGAAAGTGGGGGATGTGATTTTTTTTTTTCTTCTTTCCTGGGGGGTCTCTCTCTCTCTCTCTCTTTCTCTCTGGCTGTTTTTCTGAAGGAGTGTGAGTAATAACACTAGTGTTTCCTTATATTAGACTCTACAATTCTCTCTATTCTCAAGTCCAGTTGCTTCAGGCACACTTAAAATAGTAACCAGAGATAGCCAGTGTACATTCCCTAGACAATAATAAAGTAGGAATCCTGAATCTGCCACAAGAAAAGTGTGACTGCTCTTTTTTTATCCTTAGTCAAGTCAGAAGTTTTTTTTCCATTTAGGAAAGTCTTGTGTGCGTTTTGTTATAATGAGCCAAAATGAAGTACAGTACCACAATTCCCAAGGTCATTGCGTGAGGCAGTGGCAGTCAAGTGGGTTGGGATGGGGGTCTTTCGATTGGCGATCCTTTGTAGTTTTTGGCAACTTGCCTTGGTCTGGTGAACACTGTGCTTTCACTGTTGAAGCGTTCTTCGAAAACTATGAATCCATCATCACTACGCAACACTTCTTCCGAATGCACTTGCTTTCCTCCTAATGGTGACAATGTTGGATGGCCTTCACATTTGCCTGATCTCGCTGCTTGTTATTTTCTTCTAGTGGGACTATAGGAAGGTATACACACACCAACCTCAAAACCTTGAAGCCCTCAAGAATGCTGTTTGCCACGAAATCGGCGAATGTTGAGAAATCATTTCGAAAAGTGTATCGCTAATGATGGGCACCACCTTGAAGACATCATTTTTTAAAACACAGTGGAAAAAATCTATTTTGTGTACCCTTTCTTGTGTCATAATGAAATTTATTTTATCTTGTAGCGGTTTTGTAGAATAAACATTTGAAATGTGGTGATTATTTTTGGCTCACCCTGTATTTATTTATTGAGTAAAAAGCCAATTTTCTCTTTAGAAAAAATAAAGCAATATACACTGCTCACAAAAATTAAAGGAACACTTTAAAGAAACACATTAGATACATCAGATCTCAATATGAAGTTGGATATCTATACAAATAACGACAGGGCAATGTCTTAGGAACAAAAGGATGCCAAGTCTTTTAATGGAAATAAAAGTTTTCTGCCTACAGAGGGCTCAATTGTGTAGACACCCTAAAATCAGAGTGAAATGAAGATGTGGCAGGCTAGTCCATTTTTTCAAAAACTTAATTTCTGCTACTCAAAATGCTTTTCAGTATCTTGTGTGGCCCCACGAGCTTGTATGCATGCTTGACAACGTCGGGGCATGCTCCTAATGAGATGACGGATGGTGTCTTGTGGCATTTCCTCCCAGATCTGTATGAGGGCATCCCTGAGCTGTTGTACAGTCTGAGGAGCAACCTGGCGGCGCCTAATGGACCGAAACATAATGTCCCACAGATGTTCTATTGGGTTTAAGTCAGGGGATCGTGAAGGCCATTCAATTGTTTCAATTCCTTCATCCTCCAGGTACTGCCTGCATACTCTTGCCACATGAGGCCGGGCATTGTCGTGCATTAGGAGGAAACCAGGACCTACTGCACCAGAGTAGGGTCTGACAATGGGTCCAAGGATTTCATCCTGATACCTAATGGCAGTCAAGATGCCGTTGTCTAGCCTGTAGAGGTCTGTGAGTCGCTCCATGGATATGCCTCCAAGATCATCACTGACCCACCACCAAACCAGTCATGCTAAACAATGTTACAGGCAGCATAATGTTCTCCACGGCTTCTCCTGACCCTTTCACGTCTTTCACATATACTCAGGGTGAACCTGCTCTCATCTGTGAAAAGCACAGGACGCCAGTGGTGGACCTGCCATTTCTGGTATTCTATGGCAAATGCCAATTGAGCTCCCCGGTGCTGTGCAGTGAGCACAGGGCGCAGTAGACATTTGGGCCCTCAGGCAACCCTCATGAAGTCTGTTTCTGATTGTTTGGTCAGAGACATTTACACCAGTGGCCTACTGGAGGTCATTTTGTAGGGCTCTGGCAGTGCTCATCCTGTTCCTCCTTGCCCAAAGGAGCAGATACTGGTCCTGCTGATGGGTTATGGACCTTCTATGGCCCTCTCCAGCTCTCCTAGAGTAACTGCTTGTCTCCTAGAATCTCCTCCATGCCCTTGAGACTGTGCAGGGAGACACCGCAAACCTTCTGGCAATGACACGTATTGATGTGCCATCCTGGAGAAGTTGGACTACCTGTGCAACCTCTGTAGGGTCCAGGTATCACCTCGTGCTACCAGTAGTGACACTGACTGTAGCCAAATGCAAAACTAGTGAAGAAACAGTCAGAAAAGATGAGGAGGGAAAATGTCAGTGGCCTCCACCTGTTAAACCATTCCTATTTTGGGGGTCATCTTATTGTTGCCCCTCTAGTGCATCTGTTGTTAATTTCATTAACACCACAGCAGCTGAAACTAATTAACAACCCCCTCTGCTACTTAACTGACCAGATTAATTTAATATCCCATAAGTTTCATTGACTTTATGCTATACTCTGATTAAAAGTGTTCCTTTAATTCTTTTGAGCAGTATATGTCTGTCTAATCTATCTAATTTGGAATGGTAAATGGGCAATTATATAACTTTTAAATTGATAATGCTAGATGGTTAAGGATATTTACTGTTGCCATCAAATAGGAGCCTAGCGGCACACAGGAATAGAAGGTGAACTGGTAGTATGAATGATCAAATGGTTCCCATGGTTTTTTTTTTGGGAAAACAATAATACAAACAGCATCCAGTCGCAAGATATTGTTCAAATGTTTTTTGGTGGTCAATCACATGCAGTTTAATAAAATAAATTATTTGTTCTAAGGCTCAGATCACAATTACATGTAGCAGTAAGTCATTGACTCCATGCTGATGCACTTATCTTTTCTTTTCTTTTTAAAAAGGTATAGTGAAGAAATAACAAGTTAAAAGTACTTCATATATTCCTCTTGTTGATACAGCTAAAATTTTTGCTTACTTGCTAGCTTCCTTTAGTCCATCTTTGATATACAAACAGATGGTGAACTATTGATTTGCTGGAAAGGATGTTTTCTTTCAAAACTCTCACATCATCTGCTACTGAAACTGCGTAGATTGGGTATGAGTTTTGAAATTGTTTAGGGGAGAATTCCTGCTGCATGCACTGAACCTCAAGTGACAAGCGTTGGCTGTGACCCATCAATCAAACTGACATTGGGCAAGTGTACAGCCAGAGTGGGTAAACATATTGATCCTATATGGACAACCAACAATGGCTCATTTGGGAATTGGAAGTTCAGAGCCCAGTATGGGCAAACAGACAAGGAGCACAGATTTGGTTATGAATCTGAAAAAAGTCCATACCTTACTAGTCCATCCATCCATTTTCAATACCTGCTTATCCAGGATGGGGTTACTGGACACCTGGTGGCTATCCCAGCAAGCAGTGGACACAGGCAGGAACAACCTCTGGACAGGGCTCCAGCCCATCACAGGCTCAACAGACTTGTGTGTATATATATATATATATATATATATATATACACACACACACACACACACACACACACACACACACACACATTATTGGGACAATTAAGTATCACCAGTCTACTTAACCTGTGTCATTTTGGATTCTGGGAGGAAGCCAACATGAACATGAGAAAACGTGAACTCTACATAGGGATGGAAACCCTGGTCTCTGTACTATGGGGCAGCTCTACCACTATACCACTCCTTACTGGTCCTTTCCTTGAATTTTTTTTTTTTAGTATTTACTTTTTTTTATCAATTAAATTATGTGTAATTATGAAGATTTAAAATGTATTAACAATAAGAAAATAAATAAAAAACAGTATTAATGTGGCTTTAAACTGTTTTTTAAAGCACATCATGCTTTTTTGTGTTACAATCTTGAACACCAAAACATTACCAAAAATATATGTAAAAAACTGCAATTTTAGCCAATATAAAATGATACTTTTCTTAGTAATTCAAATTATTTATACTTCTACAATCAAAATCTGAAACCCACTGAAAATATAAATTCAAAACTATGGGCTAGTGAGAACATTGGCCAGCATTATCAAACCATCTCTGTGCCAATGGTTGACTTATTGAACTTGTACTGATAGTGATTAACCCATTTTGGGCCATTAGGGGAACTTTGCTAAGGGGTCTCTTATTGAAGCCTCCACACTGGGCCAGTGTGGTATTTAATTTGGTTTGCTTAAGCCCACACTTCCCATGGTCTGCCCATAGGTGGCCACTGTATGCCTGTTTGCTGGGGAGATCTTATTTTCAAAAGGTAGTAAAAGGTAGAGAGGTGGGTTGGAGACCATTTACCATTGCTGTAGTTAAATACCATTGTATTGTTAACTGCACTTCTGAACAACCAGTCCACAGGCTTGCTTTGTGGGGAATGTGCATGGTCTGCAAGTAATGTAACCCGATATTCAAACTGAGAATGAAGAATGAGTTTTACAGAAAGTGATGGTCAATATTGAGTGTCACTTTGGAAGACCAAGTTCTTTCCATTACCTATCATTGTACCTTCATTATACTAAGGGAGTTTCACTACCTCTCAATATGCTGTTTCCTCCTCCTTAGTAATTATATTCTAAAAAATATGGAAAATATTGTAACTACTTCGATTCCCACATGTAACATGTTAGTTTTCCAATGCTTTGACATGCATCTACTCTGTTATACTTTAAGCTTAAGATTGTAGTCATCTGTGCTTCATATCATATGCTACATCATTTTACTGATTTTTCTACTGTTCTATTATCATGATGTCCAAAGTTAATGTTGAAAAAAACCTGATAAATGAAACAGTAATGTGCATTTTTCGCCACTATGAAGGTACTCTAAACATATTTACAATACAGTATAAAGTGCCTTCTTAACTGGACAGAGGTTGCTAATACAAGCTGCACCTCGAATCATGATCTACAACAAATGAAAAGTTAAAATAGTTTGGACAAGTAAATTTAAAAATGGGCGTGCCAAAAACAGGTTTTGATTTTAATTAAAATTGATTTGATGACAAAAATATGTGGGGGGATTCCCATAACTTATATATAAAAAAAAAATATATAAAAGTTGCAGCAGTTCCATTTTGGTCAACTTTAAGATACTCCCTTTGAGATGCAATACTTGTGATTAAAATGTTGAGGTCTTTATAGAAAAACATCAGAAATAAAATCCAGATAAGTGGTGCCCCCAAAACTGGATTTTGCACAATGACAACATACGAGCACACACTGCACTGTCAGAACAAAATCAATGTAATTGTTGTTTCACACCCCTCGTATTTTCCAGATCCTGCTCCCTGTGACCTCATTTTGTTTCCAAAATTAATATACAAACTGAAGGGAAGAAGATTTGCTACTGTGAATGAAATACAGAAAACAAACAAGACGCTCTAGATATGGTAACTAAAGATGAGTACAAGAAATGTTTCCAGGAATGAGAGTAGCACTGGGACAAGTGTATAGCATCTTAAAGCGAGTATTTTGAAGATGACTTATAAGGGACATTTGGTTCCCCCCTTGTATTTCAGAAGAACTTTGAAATTATGTTACTCGTAATTAAATTGTGGCACATTTACAGAAACATGCAGAGATGTGACCATGAGTTACTTAAAACTATGTGTCTGGCATTATGATGTTTGCAGGTTTAACTAATGATGGTACAAAACAACATCTTTCAAAAACTGCTCACCACAAAACACAATTTCATGTTTTGCTTTCCATTCTGCTTCCTCTTAATACAACAGGCACAGGATACTGCAAGTTTGCCAAAGGGCACTGTGGTGCTGTGACTCAGAGACTCATTTTGAAACGGTTAGCCCTGAAAAATTTAAAGATTAAGTAAGATTGTAATCCCCAGATACTTATTTTCCCCAAACTCACAAATCGGATACCTCATATTCCATTAACTGATTCACCAACTAGGCACAAAAGTTAGTTTTCATTTTGATCCAGTAATATTTCTAATATAATCTTCCAGTTGGACTTTTTATGTGGCTTTGTAATCCTAGTGAAGATTATCCCATATTCCGAGGTCTAAAGAGTTGTAAAAGATGATTTTGTACTGTATAATCTAAGCTGCTTGCAGTTGATCTAGAAATGAGAGTTTTTCTTTTGCATTAAGTGCAGCAGATATCTGGAAACACATCTGCCAGTTGTACTTCTATCCATTGTTTTCTGGTTTATCACAAAGTTTGTTTTGCACCTAGTATCATGAATATGTTTTTAATGACGATGAGTAATATAATGTGACTAAGTTCTGTATAATAACTGGAATGCATTGAATAGTAAAGAGAGATTCCATGAGATAACCTGCTGTAAGGAAAAATTGTAAATTAGGGAAGACTGGTGAGGGAAATTAATTTATCAGAATAATGAATTCTCCATAATGTGGAGAATCAATAAGCAAACAGTTGTGTAAATAGGTATATTGTAGAATTGAGAGCACTTTAAGGTAACAGATACTAAACTGCAACAGAGGTGGTTATTATCTCTATTGAAAGCATAATACCATACAAAGTCTATGTGTTCATGCTGTATGAGGAAACTTCTACCTGTAGTAAGCCTTCCATTAAGATATACTCATAGGATGTTGAACATTTTTCCTCAGAGTGTTCTAATGAAAAACCCTTAGCTGGTGAATCATTTTATAGGAGTAATGACTGTGTTTGTTTGTGTTTTTCCAGGCACTTGTCAAGAAGTCTGTTTCAGAATCCTTTTTTCACAATCATTATTCATTCCCTCATTGGGCATTGTAGCTAGCCTGCTAACTTTCGAGGTGATAAGCAGGGCTGTGGAGTCGGAGTCGGAGTTGGAGACAATTTTGGGTACTCGGAGTTGGCAAAAATGTACCGATTCCGACTCATAATAAATTTAAATTGTAAAGAAAAAAAAAATACAACAAGTTCAAATGTCCCATTTAACAAACAATAGTCATAATTAAGTACTTTTCTGATGTCAGAATAAAGCCCAGAGCATAGCTGTGTTACTACTAGTGTGAAGTTCAGCTGAGCTATTATACAACCTGACATTCACATATTATAATCTGGATTATGGTACATTACAAAAAGTGTTTTCATTTTATTTCAGATATAATGTGTTTAACAAGTTTATCTGAGTATAAATAAGTGTAATGATGTAGGTATGTGCTATGGCCTGATGTGTGTTCAGGGGTTCTGTCTGCACTCTCCACATATGCTCCCATCCAGGGCTGAATTTAGCATAACTGTGCACACTACCTGTTCTAGAAAACTTTCAAATTAAAAAGGAACAGATTCTATGTATTGTGACATATAATTCTTCTAATATGTTAAGCACAACTGAGAAAATGAAGAAAGTGACAAACAAATATTAGATTAAGACAGTTCTGCAAGTATTAGAGAAAGTGAAACCGAAGAGAATAGTGAAATTTTGGATAACATTGCTGAAGAAGCATCTAAGCTTGCATATGCATTGTGCTGTTCTTACTCTGCAACTTGCAATAAGAGACAGATTGAAAGATCTTGCAGCTACTCTAATTGGCAAATTAAGGCAAATAACTGTTGAAGCCAGGGCCCCTAAAATAGATGCCATTTTGAAAAGACGTGCAGGAAAAGGAGCCATTTTGGATCAAACAACATGCTGGGGAAGCACTTATTTGGTAATAAAGTGTTTGCTTGAACTAAAAAACTTTCTTGAAAAACTCGACAATGAAAATGTTTTATTAACTGAAAGCCAGGGGGCACACGCAAAAGAACTGGAAAGTCTACTTTCTTACCCCTTTACTGTCACCAAGAGGTTGCAATATGAAGATTTAACACCCTGTAAATTTTTCTTGGAATGGAAGAGCTTGATAGCCTGAACAAAAGTGGAGGGTTAATAGCTGATGGCTTTGTATCTTCAATGAAGATAAGAGAGAGTCTCTTACTGGATAATCAAATCTTGTTAGCTGCTATTTATGTTGATCCAATGAGCCAAATTTTGTTGAGCTGTGACCAGATTACTAGTGGAAAAAAGACAATCTATGATGTAGCAGTTCGCATGAAGGGATTGCTACTACCTGAAACACCACCACTGGGTGAAGATATAAGCACTGGTAACTCAGGATCATCCTCTTCAAATGAAGAATTAGAATTTGATTCCTGCTTGGACAATTTGGAACTTTCACAAGCAAAGCGACGTTGCCTATGCATGAAAGATAAACAATCAGTAAATGTCTAAATAAAGAGATATCAGCAGGAGTTTTTTTTTTAAAGAATTAAAAGAAGTTGATAAGTATGATCACTCATCGAAACTGACTGTAGAAGAAGCCATCTTTTTTGATCCAGAGATTATTAGTGATGTGGCTAGAACTGTAACAGCAATGCCGCCCACCCAAGTCAGTGTTGAAAGACTGTTTTCAGCTCTAAAAATAATCAAGTCAGATTTAAGGACTTCTATGAAAGAGGATCTTGCAGAAGTAATTCTGTTTCTTAGAACACTGCATTGAGTTAATTTTGGATTGCATTTAACAGCTATTCTACTCTACAACTGTATTCCAAGTTTAATATATAAACTGTTTTAGGTTTTCTAGCTTATGTTTTTTGTTCATGTAGTTAAGCTTTGTTTTTGCTTTAAAACTGCCAAAGAATGTGGTTTATATTTTCTGAACTGGTAAAGTTCCTGTTCCTGATTTTTATGCATGCTACTACTTTATAGCCACTTGATAAAAAAATAAGTAAAACCTTATTGTTATAATTTTTTTGTCTTTTGTTTAACTGGCCAAAATGGTAGAGAGTCAGCTTCCTAGCCAGTAGTTCTGTGGTTAAATGATGTGTATGTTGCATAACTTCAATCAACATGGAAAATACATTAGCATATTAAATACAGAGGAGTCGGAGTAAGAAGTATCCAAAACTAAGGAGTCGGAGTCGAAGAATTTATCTACCGACTCCACAGCCCTGGGCAGAAGAGCAGCTGATATAAACATTCATTTTTTTAGTTTACACTGTGTGATTCCTTCGTTTGCTATGTCTCTCACCCTAGGCTCCTTAGCTAAAAGTGGCCAGAATGTGTATTAAAAAAAGGAAAGTAGCAATACAGTCATATGAAAAAGTTTGGGAACCCCTCTTAATTCTTTGGATTTTTGTTTATCATTGACTGAGCTTTTAAAGTAGCAACTTCCTTTTAATATATGACATGCCTTATGGAAACAGTAGTATTTCAGCAGTGACATTTAGTTTATTGGATTAACAGATAATAATATGCAATATGCATCGTAACAAAATTAGGTGCAAATATTTGGGCACCCCAACAGAGATATTACATCAATACTTAGTTGAGCCTCCTTTTGCAAATATAACAGCCTGTACACGCCTCCTATAGCCTTTGAGTGTCTGGATTCTGGATGGAGGTATTTTTGACCATTCTTCCATACAAAATCTTTCCATTTCAGTTAAATTTGATGGCTTCCGAGCATGGACAGCCTGTTTCAAATCATCCCATAGATTTTCGATGATATTCAAGTCAGGGGACTGCGACAGCCATTCCAGAACATTGTACTTCTCCCTCTACAAAATTGCCTTTGTAGATTTCGAACTGTGTTTTGGGTCATTGTCTTGTTGGAATATCCAACCCCTGCATAACTTCAACTATGTGACTGATGCTTGAACATTATCCTGAAGAATTTGTTGATATTGGGATGAATTCTCCCGACCCTCGACTTTAACAAGGGCCCCATTCCCTGAACTAGCCACACAGCCCCACAGCATAATGGAACCTCCACCAAATTTGACAGTAGATAGCAGGTGTTTTTCTTGGAATGCGGTGTTCTTATTCCGCCATGTAAAGCGCTTTTTGTTATGACCAAATAACTCAATTTCTATCTCTCATCAGTCCAAAGCACTTTGTTCCAAAATGAATCTGGCTTGTCTAAATGAGCATTTGCATACAATAATCAACTCTGTTTGTGGTGTGAGTGTAGAAAGGGCTTCTTTCTCATCACCCTGCCATGCAGATGTTCTTTGTACAAATTGTGCTGAATTGTAGAATGATGTACGGATACACCATCTGCAGCAAGATGTTCTTGCAGATCTTTGGAGGTGATCTGTGGGTTGTGTGTAACTATTCTCACAATCCTGCGCATATGCCACTCCTGTATTTTTTTTGGCCTGCCAGACCTGGGTTTAACAGCAACTGTGCTTGTGGCCTTCCATTTCCCGATTACATTCTTTACAGTTGAAACTGACAGTTTAAACCTCTGAGATAGCTTTTTGTAGCCTTCCCCTAAACCGTAATACTCAACGATCTTTGTTTTCAGATCTTTTGAGAGTTGCTTTGAGGATCCCATGCAGTCACTCTTCACAGCAGAGTCAAAGGAAAGCACAACTTGCAATTGACGATCTTAAATACCTTTTCTCATGATTGGACACACTTGTCTATGCAGTTCAAGACTTAACAAGCTAATTCAACCAATTTGGTGTTGCAAGTAATCAGTACTGAGCAGTTACATGCATTCAAATCAGCACAATTACAAGGATACCCAAATTTTTGCACAGCCAGTTTTTCACATTTGATTTAATTTCATACAACTAAATAATGCTTCACTGAAAATCTTTGTTTGGAAAACACCCCAGTACTCAGATGTTCCTAGGAATTGACAACTGTTATATTTATTTTTTTTTTTTTTAAAGTAAATTATTATGCAGGATGAGAGGGGTTCCCAAACCTTTTCATATTGTAGTGTATATTATAGTGTATTTAAAGACTTGCCATTAAATTAAATTAGACAAATGCAAAGCCCTACATGCAGGCAAAATTAACTTTAATTATAAATAAAAGATGGACAATTATGACGTACAAGATCTAGCCTTTGGGGAAAAAAAGAGGTTGTGTGGTGTCCAAGTAATGCAAAGAAGTGACTAAAAAGCAAGTAAAAGGTTATGTTGTTAGCTATACACTGAACAATGATTATACCAAGAGACTGTATTCTGTATGCTAGCAAGATTACATTTTGAGTGCACCGCACAGTTTTGACAATCATACCTCAAAACAAGAAACAGTTCTAGAAGCAGGCAGAAAAGAGTAACCAATTTCCTTCTAGTTGGCCAAGGGAATTAGATATTTTTAATCCTGAACAAAGATACCTTGATAAGGAACCTAATCTGAGTTTCTCAAAAGGCATTGATAAAGCTGTTCCAGTATAATCCTCATATACAATGACACTGGTTTAAATTAATGGGGAGTCCATTCAAGACATTTACTGTATACATGTTTATACACTGGGATAACTTGGGAATTAGCTAGAAAATGAGAATGATGGATTTGGATTCAGTAATCTACTTCCATTTAGCAAACATCTTAGATTTTTATGTATAGACAGTTGTGTTTAAGGAAGGTAGATCACAGCTATATCGGGAGTAGTCAACACAAAATTGTTCTTGGTTACTTACAAGGAATTTGGCAGTGAATTTCCCTGCCATCAGATCTTAATTTAGTTTATTATAACCTTTGTATTTGACTAAAGTTAAAGTAGGAGGCACAGTGGTTAGTGCTGTTGCCTCATAGATTCAGTGAATGTTAATTGTCTCTATGGAGTTGTCCTTGTGCCCATTTGGATATCTCTCCATGTATACAGGTCTCCATACCACACCCCTTAAGATGCATGTCTTAGGTTAATTAATGTTACCAAATGTGTACCTGGGTTAGTGTGTGAGTATTTGTGTTTTTGTGTGTGTCTGTGAGAGCCGGACCTGTGATACATTGGTGCCCCATGTAGAGTTGTTTTCTCCCTTCTGTCATTTGTTTCTGGGATAAGCTAGGGTTCCTATGACATTGTAGCCTCTCTGTGTCCCTAATACATGCAAAGAATGTTTCTGGGTACGTAACAACAGCTGCAACAGGGTCTTGCATCGGATTGAGTGCACTGGCAGATACTTGTAAATTACTTGTAAAGAATGGCTGGTGAGTGAATAGTTTAAGGTCCAAAATTTTAAAAATGAGGATTGGGTGTCAGGACAAAAATATAAAAATCCATAACAACATATTGTGTTCTGTTATGTACTGTGTTTCATTTGACCTAGTTTTAGTAGATCCTTTAAGATATGCACAGCTTGTAACAATGCCTACAGTGCAAAGGCAAAATTAGATACTGGGAAATATCAAATAATTGATAACACAAGTGTATCAGGTATGCTATTAGCTATGTTGAGTAGAAAAGTGGTGAAAGTATTTTTTCTCTACAGTTTTAAATACTATTTTCTTTCAAAATTCCACACAATTTGAGCAGTTTTATGATATTCTTATAGTTCACGCCTGGCAAAGCTAAGGGGAGAAAAGTAGTCAAAGATAGATGATGAGGTTTGGTCATTTTGTAAATTGCTTATCTAAGTGGAGAGCTTAAGGATATTGAATGGGAAAACATACAACAAAACTGAGGAGAAAAACTCAGGCTTGGGTTCTGTGCACTCACATGTCAATGCTGTGCTTAATTGCAAATACCAGCCAGATACCGCTAAAGATGAGTGAATGAACTCAAGATGGACGGCAAATTGCGAGTGCAGGGTTATAAGGAACAAAAAAATTATTAATTTAAAAAAATGGGGAGTATTTACTTACCAGTATATATTGACTCAGTGTTGCAACAAGGATTAGGTAGTTAAATAAACTTTTAAATAATACAGATTGATTTCTATTGAGGAAGTAAAATTATTTTAAAGTAGTATATATATTTAAAGTTTAAAGTAATTGTTATTGATTTTGTACTGTGTATGTGGTTTATTTATATATACATATATATATATATATGTGTATATATGTATGTATATATATATATGTATATATATATGTACAGTATATGTGTATATATATGTATGTAAATATATATATGTGTATATATGTATATATATATATGTATATATATATATGTATATGTATGTATATGTTTATATGTGTATATATATATATATATATATATATATATATATATATATATATGTATATATGTATATGTATATGTATATATGTATATGTATATATATATATGTATATGTATATATATATAGAGATATATAGATATATACATATACATGTATATATGGCAATGACACATATTGATGTGCCATCCTGGAGAAGTTGGACTACCTGTGCAACCTCTGTAGGGTCCAGGTATCGCCTCATGCTACCAGTAGTGACACTGACTGTAGTCCAATGCAAAACTAGTGAACAAACAGTCAGAAAAGATGAGGAGGGAAAAATGTCAGTGGCCTCCACCTGTTAAACCATTCCTGTTTTGGGGGTCATCTCATTGTTGCCCCTCTAGTGCATCTGTTGTTAATTTCATTAACACCACAGCAGCTTAAACTGATTAACAACTCCCTCTGCTACTTAACTGACCAGATTAATATCCCATAAGTTTCATTGACTTTATACTATACTCTGATTAAAAAGTGTTCCTTTAATTCTTTTGAGCAGTATATATATATGTATGTGTATATATATGTATGTGTATATGTATATGTATATGTATATATATATATATATATATTATGGCGGTTGAAAGTGGCGTCATACCACCGAAATAAGTATGTACATTGGTTTCGGTTAGCGCAAGGAAGCCGCCTACCAAATTTCGTGAAGATGGGGCCATGAATAAGAAAGTTCAATATGGCGGACGTTGTTGACCGTTATGCATAGAATTTCGAAATGAAACCTGCTTAACTTTTGTAAGTAAGCTGTAAGGAATGGGCCTGCCAAATTTCAGTCTTCTACCTACACGGGAAGTTTGAAAATTGGTGACGTTGGAAAGTTCAATATGGCGGCCGACAGTGGCGTCATACCATCGAAATAAGTAAGTTCATCGGTTTTGGTTAGCGCAGGGAAGCCGCCTACCAAATTTCATGAAGATGGGGCCATAAATAAGAAAGTTCAACATGGCGGACGTTGTCAACCGTTATCGACCGTTACGTGTAGAATTTCGAAATGAAACCTGCCTAACTTTTGTAAGTAAGCTGTAAGGAATAAGCCTGCCAAATTTCAGCTTTTTACCTACATGGGAAGTTGGAGAATTAGTGATGAGTCAGTAAGTCAGTGATATATATATATATATATATATATATATATATATATATATATATATATATATATATATATATATACACACATATATAGATATATATATGTGTCTATATATATGTATACACAGTGCAAGGTATAGATAGATATATGTGTCTATATGTGTGTGTATATATATATATCACTATATGCAAGGGAATATATATAATATATATATATATATATATATATATATATATATATATATATATATATATATGCTTAATGACCATTTTGAGAGGTCTTGACTGAGGGATTTTCACTAAGCATGCTTTTGAGTAAGGTCTCAGATTAGTAATTACAGACTGTTTATTAAAGGAGGGCTTAATAGTACTAAGCATTTCCCAGTGAATAAAATGATCCTTTGTGTTAGTATGAAAGGATACATGCTTCTAAATCATGCTGTTGTCCAAAAGTGTAAAGCAAGGACATAAAAGAAAATTTATTTTGCATGCTAAGAAGTACATTCTGTGGGGACAAACTAGCTATGATGTATAACTCCTTAAAATCTGCTAATTTGTCCTGAATCCTCAAGTGTCAGGTTGTTTAGCTTAGTTTATTGTGTTTATGCCTTACATTACATTGAAAAGCATTTGTTGCTAGTCTCACTGGTGTGAAACGTGATGACAATGCTTTATATAGTGTTTCTGCTGTATCATTCCACTATCTTAAACAGAGCAATAAAAAAATAACATTTATGAGTTAAAAATAAACCCATTTAAGTTTAATACATAAAAATACTATTTTGGGATCCTGAGGAAATAAACTAGCTAGTGCTCCAGTTTTAGAAATATGTAAACACTGTATATTGTTATTTGAAACTTTTTGAAATATTATAGGACTTCCAAAAATCAAGAAGGAGTAGAACTTAGGGAATATATTGTTAGGTGACAGTGTTTAACAAACTAGAAAAAGTGATCTGCGATTCCCTCACAGTGTCACAAAAATGGACAGCAATAGAGCAAAGGTAGAGTAGAATTACCTATGTACTTTTTAGTGGGTAATAGGAAATTGCTTATACAAAATACATTACAGTATATAAAATGTCATGCATTATGATTTTCATGGTTTTAGTGGTAAAAGCCATTTGTATGTTTATATCTAAATGATGCAGTTTTATTTTGGGATGATGTGTTAGAAATGACCGTTGAGCAAAGACAGGCAGGAAGAAGTTTAATTCATTTACCGTAATCTTTATTACACAGACATGTAACAAAGAGACTCCCCAGGTGAGCCCCTTTCTCTTTGTATATTTCAGTGGTAATGGACACTGGTAGGAAAAAGCGTCAGTCAGTCATTTTTATTTTTCTCTGTGTCTTGCATGCAAGAGGCAATACTTCTCAGAAACACATGCACCAGGCTAGCAGCAAGTAAGTGTTACGAGAGTACCTAATACCATGTTCCTGTATACACCATATCAATTACACAAAATGAATGTATCAGCAAAGATCTTTAACTATGATTTGGTTGCATTTTATTGCTAAGAGGATATGGCAAAACGAAATTGTCTACTATGGTTTTGAGTGACCAAGTCTACTGAGTTTACTAGCAATCCAACAGCTGTACTGATCCATGTATATGTGACTTAAAACTCATACTAAGCACTTTGTTACAAACTGGCCCATCAGTTAGTTGCACAACTGATTTATTTCTGGAGAGTGCAGTTAACCATAAATTTCCTGTCAGCCAAGCTGGCCCTGTCAGCAGGAAGCTTGCTAATTCCCCAAGTTTCATAGCAAGTGCACTATAGAAAAAAACACTTTTATACTTTATTCCTTGTACATTTTGAAGCCGTATATTTGCTTTTACCAAAATGTTAAACACTTTTGCAATTTCAAACTATTTTCAAGCTGATTATTTTTGCTACATTCTAAATTCTTAAAACATAACATTTAGTACATACATATTTGCTACAGCCAACTTAAATGTTCTTTGCTAATCTTATCCAAAAATTTCTTTAATGCTCAAGCTCAATTACAATATAATATTCTTGTATCTCATGAAAGGTTATAATATTTCATATTTATTCATTGGTATATGCTTAGCAGGACAAAATATTCTGCAGTAATCCAGGGAGTAATAAAAACCAAACCAGGGTTCAAATTTTTCTCCCATATGCCCATTACCTGACCTTATATCCATCATTAAGCACTTTGAGTTACTGTTTGTATGAAAATGTGCTATATAAATAAATGTTGTTGTTGTTATCTGACCAAGACTTATTGATTGATTCCCACTATTTAAACTGGAATCAAGAAGACCCATGGGTAATTCCCTGTCAATTCATCACACTTTTGGATCTCATTATCATAGATTTTCGTGAAACATGGCATGCTGATTTGGTCATATGAGTAACCCATGGAACTGAAATTGCACGTGTCTTGGATCGGTATTAAGGGAGATTTAAGTTAAAGTTTGAACTTATTTGGGGGGGGGAGTATTATGAGTTTTACTGGCTATATCTGCACAAAAATGGTTCCCATGTTGTTTTAAAACTCTCTTCCAGCTCTATATTTTGCGTAAATGCTATGCTGTCCCCAAAATGAAACATTACCATGAGTGACTATAATATTAAAACTTGAATAGTGAAAAAAACTATATTTTAATATTAGTGTTTTTTGTATATACTAAAGCTAAATTATAATGTCATGAACATATCCAGAAAATTTGGTCTTTTGGCTTTTGAGCCATTGCTGAGCTATCATTACTTATAAATTGCATGACATGGTTTCATAGGACTAATGAGCCTTTTTTCATAGCAGCCATATTGACAAGAAATAGTATTGCAAGCACAGGGTGTAAGTAATGGCATTAATTAAGGATCCAAACATGCTACACTGAAATTAGTGTTGATCAGCAAATGTAAATAAATAAAAACCAAAAGATACATGAGCATAAATAGTTAAATGTGTCATTATATTTTTAAGAGTTTTTTGAGCATTTATTTAATTCTTTCTTGCTTTATTTTTTCCAGTGACACATCACACAACAAGATATATCCCTTGAAACTGAAACTGTCATTTTCACACTTCAAAGCTTTGGGGGTGACTTGTTGGTATAGTAGATTCGCATAGTCACAAACTTTGCATATGCCTAGGAGCCAGGTTGTGTGTCATAAGTTGTGACAGTGAGCATCTGTGGCATAATGTATATTAGTACATAAAAAGTTAGCCAGAATTATTGAAAACAGCAGCTACTTTGTTTCAAGAAGCCCTGAACTCATCGTCCTCATAGGACATCACTTCTGAAATATCAGCCTATAAATACACTTGATAATTGAAGATTCACACCCACTCACCGGACGATTTATCAGTTATTAATTTTATATAATATAATGAAAACCTGAAGTGGGATTGCATTATATTCATTAAAACATTGATTGTGTCCAGGCCACCTGTATGTTGTCTTTATCATAGCTATATCTGTTCTCTGCAATAGGACGCACTTACACATTTATATCTCTTTTGGTGATGTTCAAGGCACTGTAACTCTTTTCCCTAGATGCTTTTATATTAGTGTTTCTAAACACTAATTTGTTACTGCTGATATCTTTGGATGTACTGTATTTCCCCAGAATGATCTGTCGTTACTGTTAGTTGGCCTTTCTTTCTTGGTGTTGACATTTTGTAGTGTGACCACTATATTTGGGAGATTTATAATGATCTGCTTTTTTGCCTTGAGTTGCAGCATGTGGTTATTGTGTTACACAAACAGATCAACCTATTGAAGTAAGGAGTTGCGAAGCATTTGGGCCCCTTTGTACCATGCCTTTCTTTGGCTGATGTGTTGTTTCTTGACAAGGCTATGAGCCAAAGAGGGGCATTACATTGTAGCTGCTGTTTATGCAAGCTCATGCAGGTGCAGCTTCATCATTTTTAGTGCAGTACAGCATAATCTGTAAAACATTTTGTTCTGGCTCCATTTTACCCTGAACAATCTCACTTTGCAAATTTGGTTAAAATTTAAATCTGTTATTTGGGAAATATTCCTAGCTAACACCATCCCCTCTGAACACTACCATTCCCCTGAGGCATGTTAGTTTTGTTAGTGTAGATTTTGCTTGAATTGCCTCCATGCTATGTATAGGTGGTAGTTCCTGCAAAGATTAACAATGACATAACAGCATTTACAATTTCATTTTCAAAGTCTATGTGCAAGAATGGTGCAAAAATGTAAAATAAAATGAAATAACATTTGCAACTTCATTTTAAGCCTGAACAGCAATAAAGCTGCAAAAATGAAAAGTAAAATGCAAATAAGCACTGACACCACCTAATGCTCATTGAAATTTTATTTTCCACTTTGCCTTTTCATTTTCAAATTTTCAACCTGCAAATAGGGCGGGTAATTGGGTGAGTGTCCTTGAGACACACAAAGGCTCATACACCTTTTGGTTATATGCTACTTACCAACCTACAGTGTCTTTCTTCAGGTGTACTTGTTCTTTCTATTGAAGTGCATTTTTTCCTTCTTGATGAACCCTGCAAGGGAGATTATTTCCTCTTCCATTTATTTTTACATATTGTATGGTGTGTGCATATTTTACTTTTATGATCACAAAGATTAGGCAACTTACCTACAGTACTTTGATTTCAGACAGCATAAGAATTAAACTGGTATGACAGAGATTAGTGAAAGCTGCTACCACCGCTTTTACTGGCAGTGTCCAGCACAAATTGCAGTGTTTTTGTGCACATTTCTGCAGGTGTTAGTTTTTAGCCAACTGTCTGTCAGAGGAAGAAAAGTAGAAAATGTACAGTATACACAAAAATGTGCCAACTGATGTGACCACTTTTAATGTACATTTGAAAAAATAAACCCATTTATAATTAAAGCTGCACTGAATCTTTCCCTGTTTTAAGATGAAAAAAATATATAGTAGTGCAATTCAGTATGAGTTTTGGCTATTTGAAAAATTTGTACATCATGTTCTACTCAAGAAAAGTTAGTGAAAAGTGGAGCTTTCCTAACAAATTTATTTGAATAATAATGGTGGCCAATTTCAATAAAATGGGGGCAGAGTTATTTCTAAAAGCTAACAAAAAAAATCAGTACTTAAAAATGCACATTTCAATTGCAATTTTAAGGTATTGAAAAATAACTATATGTACATTTTGAGCATTTATTCTGTGTCATAATTGGGTGTTCTGTTTTCAAGACTTAGGTAGCATGGTGGTGCTGTGTCTGAAAACTCTGGGGATGTTAGGTTCACTTAAAAGACTGGTCTGTGTACTGTTTGAAGTTGGCATGATTTTTCCTGTGCAAAAAAGATTTTTCTGTGGGTACTCTGGATACTTCTTGCAAAGATATGAATATTTTATAGGGTGGCAAATGTAAATTGCTCCAACATGAGTAGGCTTGAACGAGTGAGGGTGGAAGGGTGAGTTTGTGCATGTACTATACATGTTCTCTGCTATAATGCTGTTCTTTTGTTGGGTTTCTTTCTGGCTTGCATTCACTTCTACTGGGATGTGATTCTCCTTGCCATGACAATGTAATTGGGGGTTCAGAAAATGGATAAATATGTTATAGAAATTTCTATCCAGACTTATTATCTTTAAAGAGTTAAAAATGTGAGATTTTCCTGAAAAGTCCCTCCCTCGCTTTACTGAATTTCCATATGACAAAAAGGTAAATGCATCCTAAGCTTTTGGATCTGCTATTGCTTAGTTTGGTACAGATAGTTGAAACATTTTTTGAAGGGCAGCCATCCAAACTGATGTAGGAAAAAACATTGACATGCATAATAAATGTTTGTAGTTCAGATGCCATTGCTTCAAGAACACATTTGAATTCTGCAGCTCTCAGCCTAATATGTCAAAAAGAGTACCTTAAAAGCACACCTATTTACAAAGTATCCTAGGACTGCTCTGGATTTTTTCCTCTCTCCTGACCCTCTGACTTACAGCTGCAGTGTCTGAGAGATTTTGTTAGATTGCTAGTTTTCAATTTGCACTATGGTGCTAAGCTCCTTGGGCTACACATTAAAGGTTTGTTTATGAGTGTTTATAGACTGTGTACATTCCTGCTAGTCAATCAGATGTTTTATATAATTTTGTTTATGCAACTTGCTTTGTGTAAAGGTGTAGCCTAAGGTGGTGATTGTGACAACTAAATGATGTGTTCTATTTCTAGAACACAAAGTCTTGCAGTGTACCAATTGCCCCAGTTTTTATTAAAACAAAAAAAATAGAGACAGAGAGAGATACTGGACAGGAATTTTATTTGCATCAACCTTGAACAGAACTTAAATTTAAAAGCTATAGGGAAAAAAAGATGTGTGAATGGTGACATTTAGTATTTTTGACCAACCACAAGGCACTTTACTTCTACTTTGTTTCTTCTGTGGTATTGTACACAACAGGTAGAAAGTGACCCATAGATAGAAATGTGTATTGCTCCACTTTTCCTTTGACTGCATCAGTTTATGTGTATGGAGAATCTAAAATTCACTCACATCTATATTAGGTGTAAATCTGTCTTCTAATATAACTTTTCCAGTACTGTGGAATATATAGGTTATAGAGACACTTTCTCTTTAGCTTCTCGCTAAATTGTAGAACTAAAGCAAAATGGCATCGAGCAAACAGCTTATATTTCTTACAGGACCAAATGCAGTTAATTTCTTTGATGGCAGCTACATAACTATCTAAACGTGCAAGATATGAATAAGTTGTTCCTGGGAGTGATGTATGTAAGATAAAAAATATGGAAACCCCACATTGTTACACAAGAAAGTTATTAATGTATTTAAAATACACAAGAAAAAACTGAAGTACTGTATTAAAATTGTTATATACATTCAGGTATGTTTGAAATTCTGATATTAAGCCATTTGCATCATGCTTCACGTTAACCCCTGCACAAGATAACAAATGGGATTAAAGTATATTTTTTCTTATCGAGCCATTGTCAAGTGGAGCTGTTTGAAAGTTCTGTGATGTTGTGTTAGCATGATCCATTTTTAGCTTAGCTTTATTTGTTTGAAAGAAGTTCTGATATTCTGGTGAAATAATTTGTTTCTTATTATGGAATTCTTGTCTGATTCAGTGACAGCAAAGTCATAAAATAGTAAACTAGAAAAATTATGTCCAAATGTACAGCCATAACTTGTGTTCAAACCCAGTTTTAATTTGTTTCAGGCATTGAATGTGGCTTTGTGGCAAAATAAGTCCCAACGTTTTTTGTTTGAAGCAAAGTCTTTAAGATATCTAGGTGTATTCTCAAAAGGTCACCAGCTATTGCATTTAAGTTCTTTTTGTTAGCAACGGTTTCTTATTTCCTGACCTCTTGTTTAAAAATATACTTAGACAGCTTCTTTCCTTTAACTAATGGACATAGATGGTGTTAAGATATGCTGTTACATTCTTTGATGTTAAGCTAGGGTATTGTTGTTTTTTTGGACTTCTGTAAGATATTCTGTCATAGTGTGGATTTTCCTTGTAAATGATACATTGATTTTTTAACTGTCTTCAGGTTATGGCCAAGCAATAAAAAAGGTTTTTATTTTATGTAAAAATGGTCACTTTAGGCTCTGTAATTCTTTGCTCTGATATATTAACTATATAATATATTCTATCTATCTCTCCATATATATACTATATATATATATATATATATATATATATATATATATATATATATATATATATATATATATATATATATATATATATATATATAGCTAGCAAAATACCAGCTTGGCAGCGAGAAGTAAAAGAAAGGAAACATTTTAATAATAGCGTAACATGATTGACAATGTAATTGTTTTCTAATTGTCATGAGTGTTGCTGGCATATATGTGTGTGTGTGTATATATATATATATATATATATATATATATATATATATATATATATATATATAATATATGTATTGTGAACGCTGGCCCCAGCACAGACAGACGGACGACATATTTTGCTCCACACACTGTTTATTTACACTATTTACACAATATATAAATGTCACGTGCACTCACAACCCCAGTGCCTTCAGCACCGAATCCCCCAAAAGTCCAGGGCCCACAGTCACTGTGCCTTTCCTCTGGCCGCCTCCTGTCCTCTCTCCAGCTCCGTCTGCTTCCTCCCGACTTCCACTGCTGACTGGAGGGAGGCGGCCCCTTTTATGGGGAGCCGGATGGGCTCCAGCTGCTTCCCGGCACTTAACGGCGGCCACACCCCCGTGTGGCGGAAGTGCCGGCCGTGCACCCAGAAGCCGTCCGCGTCTCCCCGGTCGTCTTCCCCGGCACTTCCTTGTGTGGCGGAAGTGCGGGCTCCCGGAATAAACAGGCACTGGGGCGCCGCCTGGCGGTGGCCACGGGTCCCAACAGGGCTGGGCTTCCAAGCCCTGTACCCGAGGCCCCTGTCTAACCAGGATGGGCGCCCCCACTCGGTCTGGAGGAGGCACCGCCCTCCTCCGGTCCTCTAAAGCGTCCGGCGGGCTCCATCCCGGCCGAGGCCACGGAATGAACCGGCATCGGGCGCCGCCTGGCGGTGGCCACGGGCCCCTACAGGGTAGGGCTTCCATGCCCTCGACCCGTGGCTCCCAACAGAACCAGGGCGGACCGCTAACGAGGACACGCGTGGGTCGAGCGGCACAACCGAAGGGCAGCACGTCCCGGTGAGGGTCCTACTATGTCCCCAGGGTCCAACACGGCACCCTGGGACATCCGTCTTCGGCACCCCCTCCGGCGCAAACGTGCCCCCATGGTCTGCGCCGCTCTCGCCCCCGCTGTTCCCCGCAGTTGGGACACTATTGGCCTCCCGGTGTGGAGCCCTCCCGCGGAGCGGCCCGTTTCAGGAGGGCAGGTCCCTGACGACGTCGTCCTCAGCGCTCGTCGGGGCTTCGGGCCTGTGGAAAAAGGAAAAGAGGGCCAGAAGCACTGCCAGGAAACTCACCCCGAGTGCCCTGCCGGTCTCCGTACCCGCAGTGCTCCGCCCCTTCCGACAGCCCCTGACTTGCCTGCTGAAGTCCTCCGTCGCGGGTTCCATGCCCGTCCGCCTGTTGTCGCGGCACGCTCGCAGGCGGCTCGCCCAGCCGCCCAGGGATCTCCTCTGCCCGCACAGAGGCGGCCCCTTCTCCGGACGCGCGCCCCCAGCGCCGCGCCCTCTCCTATCGGAGGAGCCGGCATTCACCGCCGGTTCCTCCTTCTTCTCTGGGCGCCCGGCGGTCTGGGTCTGAGCACAGCAAAAGCTCAAATCCAGCCCGTCTGCGTCCGGCAAGCGACAGGAGACAGCTGCGGGCTTGAAGCGCGGGCGCTAGGATCCAGGGCACTCAGCAGCCCGATCCTACCAGCTCCTGCGTGTTGATCTCCCAGCCTCGCTAGCCGTCTGCACCGCCGCGTCCGCTGTTGGGAAGTCGCCTACTCGGAGCCGGTCGTCCTGTAAACAGTCACGGCCATGTTCGGCGAACCCCCCCACTTGCTTTACGGAAACGGCAACACTCACCACTCCCGCTGTGTTCTGCCGGCCTCCGGTTCCAGCGCCACGCCGATCCTCCGTCTCACGCGGCGTCTCTCCCGACGCGACCGCCTTCCCCATCAGCTGCTCACACTGGCGGCGAGAACACATAGCAAATCTGCAAGCGGCGACCCGGCGGGCCGAGGGGCTTCCCACTTTCGACTCACGCCGAGCGCTGGTGAAACAGAGAGCAGGCGTCAGTGGGCTTACCTGTCTATCAGCTCCACTCGGCGCCTGCCTCCTGTGGGCCACTCCCTCTGGCCCAGTCGGATCTCGTTTCGGTACGAGATTGGCGTTCCTAGGTTCCGCCTCCATCCAATCCTTGGCGGGCACACCAGACACACCAGCCAACCCCGTGCCTGTCAGCGGGTGGGACATCCGGCCCGCGGCCATCTTGCCTTCCCTGCTCCGAGTGCGGAGATGTGCCTCTTCACCGCGTTGTGGTGGCGGCGATTCCTTGAGCCGCAGCGGCTCCGTTCCGCCAGCCTTCTTTGCTGCCGCCGTCCCGCGCTGCCGACAGCCCGTGGCCCGGCGTGCTCCTGCCACGGACGCGGATCCAGTTCGTCCCTCCCTGTAGAAATGAAGGTAAGACCGACCCCGAGGGACCGATGAATGCAGGGCAGGGCACTTACCTCCCGGATCCCGTCATGCCGAGGCCCCGCCTCGGTGTGGCCTTCTGTGCTGCCACGCCGGCCTGGCTGTCTGTCTCGACAGCGCGACTGGAGCCCGCTGAGCTCCGGCGATGTCGGGTTCTCCTCCGCACCCGGGGAAAGCCATTCCGCTGTCCGGGCGGTTTCTGGGGAAAGCTCCAGCGGTTGTGCCGCGGCGCTCCAGCGGCCAGTGTGTGGGTCCGCTGCTGCGCGGGCGTTCACAGAAATTTTGTTTTGGTGCAGGTCCCGCCTTGCACCAGGCGGGCATCCTGCCGACTACGCCACTGTGAACGCTGGCCCCAGCACAGACAGACGGACGACATATTTTGCTCCACACACTGTTTATTTACACTATTTACACAATATATAAATGTCACGTGCACTCACAACCCCAGGGCCTTCAGCACCGAATCCCCCAAAAGTCCAGGGCCCACAGCCACTGTGCCTTTCCTCTGACCGCCTCCTGTCCTCTCTCCAGCTCCATCTGCTTCTTCCCGACTTCCACTGCTGACTGGAGGGAGGCGGCCCCTTTTATGGGGAGCCGGATGGGCTCCAGCTGCTTCCCGGCACTTAACGGCCACACCCCCGTGTGGCGGAAGTGCCAGCCGTGCACCCGGAAGCCGTCCGTGTCTCCCCGGTCGTCTTCCCGGCACTTCCTGGTGTGGCGGAAGTGCGGGCTCCCGGAATAAACAGGCACTGGGCGCCGCCTGCCGGTGGCCACGGGTCCCAACAGGGCTGGGCTTCCAAGCCCTGTACGGGAGGCCCCTGTCTAACCAGGACGGGCGCTCCACTTTCGGTCTGGAGGAGGCACCCCCTCCTCCGGTCCTCTAAAGCGTCGCCGGGCTCCATCCCGGCCGAGGCTCCACGGGATGAACCGGCATCGGGGCGCCGCCTGGCGGTGGCCGGGCCCTACAGGTAGGGCTTCCATGCCCTCGACCCGTGGCTCCCAACAGAACCAGGACGGGCCCCTGTGGTCTGGAGGAGGCACAGCCCTCCTCCGTCCTCCTGGAAGTCGGCCGGGGGGACCACAGTATATATATATATATATATATATATATATATATATATATATATATATATATGTAT